>NC_081411.1:172857470-173457470 GCF_030272615.1 Cryptomeria japonica | reverse complement strand
CAACAACATCCTGAAAACTCCATCAGAAGCTGCACCAACACCAATTATGCAATGCATCAAACATCTCCACCAAAAGCTCTGGCAGTGAAACCCTCGCCAAAACCAGAAACCAATCTTCTAAGTAAGTAGGATAGCATCCAATCACCAAACCAAAACCAACTGACCAAATATGAGTATGAGCATCATGAACAAGCTAGTTCCATCACCAGATTATACTGGAGTCAACCAGATCATGCTGGATACAAGTTAACCAAAAACTACTCAACCTACCAGCACCAGAAGGGTGTCAGTAAAGCGTCCAAATAGCTAGTGTTGACATCAATGACAAAACATCAATGCAACACATAATCAATTCCACCAAATGGCCAACAGAGATCAGGTCATATCAGTTGGGATATTATACTAGCTACTGGATGCAAACTACCGATAGTAGTTGGAGGAGTGATTAGTGGTCACCTATGTACAGACAGGGTGATATGGTGTATGGTTGTTGGTTGGGGGAGACATTGGTGACACAACACATTAGATATGTATGGGGTCCATGTGTACTAGCATATTTTTATCATGAGCTTCACCAATTTTTGTATCTTGATGGTTGTGGGTTAGGTTGCAAGGTATTACATGTGTGGTCATATGAGCACATTATAATGATTAGATTGGTTCACTTCAAAGGGAGAGGGCATGGATAATCCTATGCACACTTAAACAGTATGATCACTTCCCATCCATGGATTGGGAAGGTGGACTATTGGAGATGGGTTATTGATGACATATATAGTGTCATATGGAGACCCTATCTTAACTGTGAGGATTGGGAGGAGGATGCCACAAAGCTACCATATGTTTTCAAGAGCAGGTATTTGATCAGGTGGGAACCTTATATACTAGATAGGCATCTTATTGATAGGGTATACAGATAGTTTGGATGGTAGCAAAGGATGCCTCAAGGATCAGGAGAGTTTGCATGGACAGTGCGAGAGTAGGCTCATTGGGGGCCAATTTTGTCCTATGATGCTATAGTTACACAGTTTGAGTAGATGGTTCCTATGTCTTGGGATTTACTGAGGGATGTAGTTGATGCAAGTACATATGTAGAGTATGATGCTTATTTTGTAGCACATCGAGTACCGAGGTTGACAGATCCAGATGAGCCTATGGCAGTAGAGGATGAGGATGATGGGGATGATGAGGATAGGGTTGGAGAGAGAAGGAGGAGGCAGAGGAGAGGAGTAGAAAGGAGGCTGGTGGGGGGAAGGGGTGGATAGAGGGATGCTAGAGAGAGGGATAGAGAGAGACAAGATCCACAAGTAGGGAGACCATCGAGACCATCATGGGGTAGAGGAGGACACGACTTATAGGTTGGTGGACAGGTATAGGGACAAGGATGCACAGGGACATGCTAGGCAGGAGGAGGGTTCTCAGAGTGGAGATGAGGAGGAGGATTAGCTGCTAGCACTGCGATAGATTATAGATGAGATTGAGGATCTCAAGAGAGACGTGACTCTATTAAGGCGACAATTAGCAGATATGCAGAGAGAGAGGGATCAGGCCATCCAACAGTACAATGAGGCTAAGGAGGCACTAAGGGAAGACATGAGAGTAGATGAGGACACAGGGGCTGGATACGCATATGTCCTACGGGAAGGAGAGGAGATAGCATACTAGAGAGATTTGTACTACGTAACTGAGGGCTATGAGCTTCAAGAGAGCTTCCAGGATGACTACCATAGGGGTGTGAGACATACAACATGCATCCAGTGGCGGGGTTATGGGTCCACCCACACCACTAGGAGGAGGAAATAGAGGGGGTGATCCTGGAGTAGGGACTTCAAGAGCTCATATTCCTTCGAGGCCAACTGGCTCTGAGGGAAGGAGTTCATCATAGCTCTTTTGGATACCATTTTGTATTAGTATTTTGTATGATGATGGAGACACCTTTGGGTGATTTTGTAGCCTTATGAGATATTGACATTATTGCATCATGACACTGATTATATTTTGATATATATATGAGATGACTCATCCTTGCGGCAACTATATGCATGTGTACTATGTGCTTATGATTCTATATGATGGTGCAGTTTATGTATGCATGTTCTTATAATGATTCTATGATGCTTATGATGATGTTATGATGCTTATGATATGGATGCAAAATATGTACATGATGAAATGCAAGCATTTTTTTGTTTTTTTCTGGGTTTTATATGACATGCATGATGCAAATGTGAATGTACTATAGATGAATGTATGATTATTGACATGCCATGATTATTTACATGATGAGAATGCATGATGTGTATATGATATACTAATCAGTGGTGTGTGTAGGATGTGATGCAATTATGATATCTATATGTATGCATTAAATGGAAATTACTAATATGCGGTGATGCAAGTGAATGAAATGCAAATATTTTTTTTGTAGTGTGTCATTATACTCAGTCATGTGATAGCAGGCTACATGGACTCGGGAAGGACAATGGAGGTCAATCGAGAAAGAGGAATGGAAGGTAGAAGATATGGAAGTGAAAGAGCTTCTTGTGCTTTATCATTGTTAAGCTTTATTATGGCAAATAGGTTATGACAATAGAGGTATAGGTTCGACCCAGAAAGTCATTGTAGTCGTTTGCATGCAGATCGGATAGTTGCAAACAAGGAATTCCCCAATTCACAATAGACTCACAATGTCCTCATATCCTTGGACAAGTCATAGAATTACTAAGAGACAATCCATAGACAACAAAACAATAGGTGAACATATCCCATCCTCGCCTTTCAGTCAAAGACATCCTAGAGATGAAATCTCTAGTCAGAGACATCTTGGAAAAGCTAAAAGACATGTCACCAAAAGATAAAATCAAAAGAAAACCAAGACTTGAGACCAAGATTTGATTTGTTGAAAGCCCATTGTTGCTTGTGTCTCATCTGAAACTAACTAAATCCATGAAATTGATACTTTATTGCGAAGAAAAACATAACGTTATTGCGGATTGGTGATGCAAATGATTAATTGGTCAAATCACCTTGGCTCCTCATACCCTGGTGCATCACATACGATGCTAAATCAAAATAAGTGTTCACTACATGGCATCCCATTTTGCAGGCACTCACCCTCTATGATGTTCCATCTGAATATTTCTGTTGCATTTGTATTTGCTCCTCTTTCCCCTCTGCTTCTTGTCACCCCTAGGCTTCGCTTTGTATTGCCATCTGTTGGAATATGTGTAGAGTTTGATGACATGATAATAATGTATGTTGTCATTGATGTCAATATGATGAAGTGTGAACCGGTATGTTGAAGTAAGTAAACTGGCAACTGAACCGGTATATGCAAAGTTTGTATCGGGGTTTCACTTGATAAGACTACCAGTTGGTAATCTCAGCTTCAGGGTTTCTGGCTTATGCATTCCAAGTCCGTGCAATTTGATCAACGACATCCTATGATGAGTTAGCAATGAAATGGAGATTAGATCGCATTGCCATGTCAGCCTTGTGCGCGTGAAGAATTTCTTTGAGGATCTTGCATAAGAAGATTGATTATATCTACCTCGAGAATGTGCGAAGTCTTAGTAAATGATGGAGAGCACGTGATGGGTTATCAGCTTCCAGAAGCAGTGAAGAACAGACGATGCAGAATGTCTTGAGATTTGTTCAAGATTGTTTTACCCCATGTAATGTGTTTAAACGATCAGGATTGGAAATGACTGTATTGTTAACCTAGATGCTTAGGGTTTTAGGTTTTTTCCACCGACCTAATTGTTGTCTATAAGGTCGATGATGATTTTCATTTGAAGTTGTTGGCAAATGAATGTATGTGAAGTGATTCTTGCCAGACTGGAGAAGTGAGTAGAGATCTGTAGAGAATGATTGCAGATGTAAAGGAACCGAAGTGGATCTGCCTTGGCATTGAGTGATGTTATCAGATCAGTGTATTACCTGTTGACTTCTAACCATTTCAGCAGTTGGAAAATCCCTTTACCAGGTAGCTTTAACAGGCTTTTTGTAAATCCTTTAACAGGGTGACTCAAAATCATTGAGTTCTTCAAATCCTCTTGTGGTTTTAACCTCTAACCCAATATTTAGCCATCCCTTAACCAGGTGATCCCTAGCAAGATCGGTTCCTAGCAGAACCTGTTGTAAAATCTTTAACCGGACTAGGCTCCTAACAGAGCGGACTTCAGAAGAGTTCAAGAACAACTTGTGGGTATTCATCCCCACCATGGTTTTTCCCAGTTGGGTTTCCACGTGAAAAACCAGTGTGTTATGTGTGATGCTTTTTCATGTGATGATTTAGTGTTTTATGTTAAGCGGTAAAGCATGTTGATCTAATGGTCATTGTATTTGTGATGTATTACCTGCTTAATCATATGGGTGAAGTTGAGATGAGATATTAGGTTTTGTTGAGTTCTAAGTGTTACCAGTTTATGTCTTTTACAGTCTTATTATGTTTTACCGATAATGTCTTGATCTAGGATGATGATGCTATTTGCCAGTTAGTGTAGTCTTTACAGTTTAAGTTGTCGGTGAAATTTTTATCTGTACTGATTCACCCCCCCTCTCAGTACCTGTTGGGTATTTAATGTTCATCATTCATCAATTGGTATTAGAGCATCCTCCAAGTCCTCAGTGCTATAAGCTTAACCACTTGAGGAAAAGATCCTATTCTAATGATGAAGAGGGAAGGTCCTAAGTTCAATAAAGATAACTTTAAGTTATGGAAGGACAGAATGAATATCTACATTAAAAGAATGGGTGCTCAACACTGGAACTATGTTGAGAATACTTATGTTGCCCCTACCGGTACTCTCACCGATGATCAAAGAAGAGAGATTCAGGAAAATGGGCAAGTCATGGAAGCTCTTATTAGCAGTCTATCTAATATTGAGTTTGTAGATGTTCAGGATAAAGACAATCCCAAAGATGTATGTGATACTCTGGAGACTATCTATGGCGGTGATGAGCATATGAAGCAAGCTAAGGAAGAGATCCTTAGGGGAAAATTTGAAGACATGCGGATGGTTGAAGGAGAGACCATTCAACAATATGGGATAAGAATAAAAACTGTTGTTGGAGACATCAAGAGTGCAGGAGGTACAATGGATGATCCCACCATTGTTAGCAAGGTTTTGAGATCCTTGTTGCCGGTTTATGCAATAAGGGTTGCCGCTATTTAGGAGTTGAGATCTATTAACAAGACAAAGGTATCTCTAGATTCCATCATTGCTAAGGTGACCGAATATGAGCTAAATAGTTATGATGGCAGTGTTCAAAAGACTAAATCAAGCTTTAAAGCATCTACTGCACTATCTAGAAAGGGAAAAGAAGCTGGTACTAGCTATGAACCTAGACAAAACAAAGATATGGATGATGAGGAGATCCTGATGGAATTTGAAGCTTTTCTTGCCAAGAGACTTCCTAAGGGAACTGGAAAATACAGAGATAAGCTCCCTTTGAAATGTTTTTCTTGCAATAGGATAGGACACATTGTTGTCAACTGTACTAATAGTGATAATAAGGACAAACCGGAGAAGTTTAAAAAGTTCAAAGGAGGAAATAGGAGAAAGTGTCTTGTTGCAGTCGATGAAGGTGTCACTGATGATGAATCAAAAGATGAAGAAAGCGAAGACATGGTGTTTGTAGTTGTTAAGGAAGATGTGTCACACAAGAAGGCTCTTGTCTCCTACTTTGATAATTCTAATGAGTGGATTATTGATAGTGGATGTTCTCACCACATGACTGGTGACTGGAAAAAGTTTCTATCACTGGAAGAGTATGATGGAGGTGTAGTCTGATTAGGTAATGATGCACCATGTATGGTAAAAGGAAAAGGGTCCATCTCTCTAAATGGAAAAAGTAGTGCTGGTAATGTGTATTGGGTAGAAGGTCTCAGGAATAACCTTTTGAGTGTTGCCCAGCTGAATGATAAAGGACTCGCTCTAGAATTCAAAGGTGAAGTGTGCAAAATAAAAGGAAAGAGTGGTGAACTGATGGCCACCGGTATGCAGACCAGAGGTAACTTATTTCAGTTAAATACAAATATTAGTCAATGTCTAATGACTAAGTTTGATGACAGCTGGATATGGCATAGAAGACTCTGCCATGTAAATTTTGATAATATTGTGAAGGCTAGTAAGATCAAGGTAGTTAGAGGATTGCTTGTGCTGAACAAATCGGAGAATCCTTTGTGCAAAGAATGTCAACTAGGGAAAATGTCTTCCTCAACCTTCAAAGGTAAATCTTTCACAGTAGATAATTTACTTGATCTTGTGCATACTGATTTGTATGGTCCTATGAAAACTAGGAGTGTTCAGGGAGATAGGTACTTTATAATTCTCACTAATGATTGCTCAAGAATGATGTGGGTCACATTCTTGAAAGACAAGTCTGAAGCTTTTGGAAAGTTTAAAGCCTTCAGAGCACTAGTTGAAAAGGAAAGCGGTAAGAGGATCAAATGCCTTAGAACTCACCAAGGAGGTGAGTTCACTTCTGGTAAATTCAATAAGTATTGTGAAGAGAATGGAATCAAGAGGCAATTGTTTACCCCATGGACTCCACAGCTGAATGGCCTAGCAGAAAGGAACAACCAGACTATAGTTGAAGTAGCCAGAACGATGCCGATTCAAGGGAAGGTTGCTCACACTTTTTGGAGAGAAGCGGTGAGCACTGCAGTCTACACTATGAACCGGGTACTCATCAAGAAAGGTAAGGATTAAACTACTTATGAGTATTGGACTGGTAAGACTCTAGTAGTAAGCTACTTTAGAGTATTTGGTAGCAAGTGTTATATCAAGAGGAGTGAACACAAGAGCAAGTTTGATGTTAAATGTGATGAGGGAATATTCCTAGGGTATTCCACCAAGAGAAAAGCTCTCAAGTTTTTTAACAATAGGACTCAGAAAATTGTTGAAAGTATCAATGTTAGAGTTGATGAAACCTCTGAGAAACCTGAGGAAACCGGTAGCAAGCGAGCGGTAGATGAACTGGGTGTAACCTTTTGGGAACCGGTTGCAAAACAACCAAGTACAAGTAATAGTGCTCCTACACCAGTAGATGCTACGGTAGATGAAGATGAAGATGAGGATGAAGAGGAAAAGCAAGAGGAATCAGCTAAGATCATTCCTAGGTATGTAAAGCTGCATCATGATCCAAAGCAAATCATAGGGGATAAGGATGCAGGAATACTTACAAGAAGAAAGGTCGGAGAGAATTCTTGCATGATTTCTAAATTTGAGCCCAAAACATTTAAAGAGGCACACAAAGATGAAGACTGGATTAAGGCTATGGAAGAATAACTTGACCAGATAGAAAAGAATGACACATGGTCTTTGGTACCCAGACCTGAGCACAAAAATGTTATTGGAACCAAATGGGTTTTTAGAAACAAGCTGAATGAAGATGGCACAATGGCAAGAAACAAAGCAAGATTGGTATGTAAGGGATACGCTTAAGAAGAAGGAGAAGACTATGGAGAAACCTTTGCTCTAGTAGCTAGATTGGAAGGAGTTAGAATGCTACTTGCATATGCAGCCTTCAAGGGATTCAAAGTGTATCAGATGGATGTAAAATCTACATTCTTAAATGGAATACTTGAAGAGGAGGTGTATATAGAGCAACTAGATAGGTTTGCCCTATCAGAAGATAGTGATATGGTGTGTAGGCTACATAAAGCCTTGTATGGATTGAAGCAAGCACCTAGAGCATGGTATGAATGTTTACACTCTCATCTTGTGAAGATTGGATTTGAAAGAACAAGTGAAGATAGCAATATCTATCTAAAGTCAGAAGGAGATCAAATTCTGATCTGTGAAGTGTTTTTTGATGACATAATTTTTGGTGGAGATGATAAGATGAGCCATGCGTTTGGAGATGAAATGAAGAAGGAATTCGAGATGTCACTAATCGGAGATTAAGTTCTTCATTGGACTCCAGATTCAACAAATGAAAGATGGTATCTTTATCACTCAGTCCAAGTATATCAAAGAGGTGTTGAAAACCTTTGGCATGGAAGACAGCAAACCGGTTGGTACACCGTTGATGACCGGTTGTATATTGTCAAAAGAAGATTATTCAACATTGGTGAATGAGAAGGAATATCGGTCAATGATTGGTAAGTTGCACTATGTAGTACACATCAGATCGGACATTGCACATGCAGTGGGCATTGCTGCACGTTTTCAGAAAAGTCCAAGAGAATCCCACTTGGTAGCAGTCAAGCGGATTCTTAGATATCTGAAGGGAACTATAGATTATGGTTTGTGGTATCCATACAGTAATGATTTCAATCTCAAAGTATTTATAGATGCCGATTGGGCTGGAAATGTGGACGACCGAAAGATCACAACCGGTGGTGCATTCTTTCTCGGTGGTAGACTAGTCTCATGGATGAGCAAGAAGCAGAGTTGTATCTCTCAGTCTATAGCAAAAGAAGAATATGTAGTAGCAATTATGAACTGTACTCAGACAATTTGGATGAAGCATGTATTAAGTGGTTTCAAAGTCCATGTATCTGAATCGGTGAGTATATTTTGCAATAACACAAGTGCAATTAATATTTCCAAGAATCCGGTATTACATGCTAGAACCAAGCACTTCGAGCTCAAGTATCATTTCTTGAGGGAGAAAGTTCAGAATAAAGAGGTTGTATTGGAACATGTTTCCAGTAAGGAGCAGCTAGCAGACATATTCACCAAGCCTCTACCGAAGGCTACATTTACCTATTTAAGAGGTGAATTAGGGGTGTTGCCCCTTCAAGAGGTGAACTAAAGGTATGTGCTCCACATCAGTTAGGTATTGCATTGTCAAACCTTTTCAGGATTGATGTGTTGAAGGATGCTACTCCTCAGGGGGAGCAACATAGTGGAACATGGAAGCTTGTGCCTCGACTTTGGCATTGTTGTCAAAGGGGGAGAAGATGTGAAGCAGAGAAGATATCTGCAGTATTGAAGACATATAATATGGAAGAAGATGAAGAGATATCTTTGTGTATTGCCATCAATGCCAATAGGGAGATTGTTGGCATATGTGTAGAGTTTGATGACATGATAATAATGTATGTTGTCATTGATGTCAATATGATAAAGTGTGAACCGGTATGTTGAAGTAAGTAAACCGGCAACTGAACCGGTATATGCAAAGTTTGTATCGGGGTTTCACCTAATAAGACTACCAGTTGGTAATCTTAGCTTCAGGGTTTCCGGCTAATGCATTCCAAGTATGTGCGATTCGACCGATGACATCCTATGATGAGTTAGCATTGAAATGAAGATTAGATCGCGTTGCCATGTTAGCCTTGTGCGTGTGAAGAATTTCCTTGAGGATCTTGCATAAGAAGATTGATTCTATCTACCTCAGGAATGTGTGAAGTCTTAGTAAATAGTGGAGAGCCTGTGATGGGTTATCAGCTTCCAAAAGCAGTGAAGAATGAACAATGCATAATGTCTTGAGATTTGTTCAAGATAGTTTTACCCCATGTAATGTGTTTAAATGGTCAGGATTGGAAACGACTGTATTGTTAACCTAGATGCTTAGGGTTTTAGGTTTTTCATTTGAACTTGATGATGATTTTCATTTGAAGTTGTTGGCAAATGAATGTATGTGAAGTGATTCTTGCCAGACCGGAGAAGTGAGTAGAGATATGTAGAGAATGATTGCAGATGTAAAGGAACTGAAGTGGATCTACCTTGGCATTGAGTGTTGTTATCAGATCAGTGTATTACCTATTGACTTCTAACCATTTCAGCAGTTGGAAAATCCCTTTACCGGGTAGCTTTAATAGGCTTTTTGTAAATCCTTTAACAGGGTGACTCAAAATCATTGAGTTCTTCAAATCCTCTTGCGAGG
Organism: Cryptomeria japonica; assembly: GCF_030272615.1. Classification (NCBI taxonomy): domain Eukaryota; kingdom Viridiplantae; phylum Streptophyta; class Pinopsida; order Cupressales; family Cupressaceae; genus Cryptomeria; species Cryptomeria japonica. Next base: position 173,447,627 of record NC_081411.1, on the reverse strand, counting down.
TAACCTTTAACAGGGTTTTAACCTCTAACTGGGTATTTAGCCATCCCTTAACCAAGTGATCCCTAGCAGGATCTGTTCCTAGCAGAACCTGTTATAAAGTCTTTAACCGGACTAGGCTCCTAACAGAGCGAAATTTAGAAGAGTTCAAGAACAACTTGTGGGTATTCATCCCCACCATGGTTTTTCCCAGTTGGGTTTCCACGTGAAAAATCAGTGTGTTATGTGTGATGCTTTTTCATGCGATGATTTAGTGTTTTTTGTTAAGCGATAAAGCATGTCGATCTAATGGTCATTGTATTTATGATGTATTACATGCTTAAGAATATGGGTGAAGTTGAGATGAGATATTAGGTTTTGTTGAGTTATAAGTGTTACCCGTTTATGTTTTTTACAGTCTTATTGTGTTTTACCGGTAATGTCTTGATCTAGGATGATGATGTTGTTTGCCAGTTAGTGCAGTCTTTACAATTTAAGTTGTCGGTGAAATTTTTGTCTATACTGGTTCACCCCCCCCCTCTCAGTACCTATTGGGTATTTACTGTTCATCATTCATCACCATCCACCTCATCCATTGGGGCAATGTTTCTTTCGAGACACCGCTCGGTCCCTTTTTCCCCGTGCACCCTCCCAAGGGGGCATCCTTAGCCATTCCTTCATCCGCCCAGGGCATTTTTCTCACTCACTTTCTCTTCGAGTCATAAGTATCTTATTGTCTTTGCACCCATGCTATTCTAGTGCCACAACGAAGAGGTACAAAATGTAGACACTTAAATTTGACCAATTAATTTAGTCAAATTAAAATCACATGGTCGCTTGTTTTAATTAAATAGTCTATATTATTTAATTAAATATGGCATCCCCTTTGGTCAAATTAATTTAATTAATAGGGTCATGTCCAATTAATTGATCAAATATCTTAATTAATAAATACCCCTTTTCAATCTTCTTATTTGAATTTAATTAATTCAAATATTTCATTTAAGTCACATGCCTACTAACTTTAACCACCTTCTAACCTAGCTTATAGCCTAACCCCTAGGTTCTAACCAACCCTATCTATCTAGTTAACCCCATCCTCCCTAACCTCCTCCCCTGGTGTGCATAATCCTAATTTCCTAATATTTAGGAAATTGCAACCAATTTTGGGTGGCCATCTCCCAAATTGGACATGTGTCTTTGTGGACACATGTCATGCTCTTTCTTGACATTTGTACTCCTTGAGGACACTTGTCACTCCTAGTTGATCGACTTGTCCTCTTTAAGGACAAGTGTGGAATCTCATTCCACATGGCACCCTGATGATTGTCACTTGTCTTCTTTGAGGACATGTGTCTCATTCCTCAAATCCTCTCCTCTCCGTCCATTTTCTATTTAAGCCCTCTCATTTCTTGGCAATTCATCCACCTTTCATATATCCATATCGTCGTAATGTAGCACTTTCATCCATCTTTCCATGCTCATACCATTACCATGTCAATTTTAATACTCACATCGCATCATCCTACACTCATGTTTTGAACCCAAGTTGCATAATCCCACATCATGGAGGAAGATCAAGCATTCACGACATCATCGAGCGCACATCCAATTAGAGAACAATCAAATTGAAGGGATATTAGTTTGCATTTACTTATTGTTATTTGATGTTTCCAATATCCTTTCTAATAGTGTTCTCAATCTTGAGGTATTTGAATGAATTGTGTGTTAGCTTGGATTGTTTAATTTAGGTTTTCAATCATTCGTATTTGCACACATTTTTTATCACACACTCCTCAATCTTGAGATTACAATCCTAATAAAATTCTTCATCACCACCCTTCTTTCCACCCACTATAATGACCTGAATAGTCTGACATTATGGTTATTGTTTAAATTCATTTTCTCCTACTATGCTTGTTTCTATTAGTTTCCCTATCCCTATTCTTGCACCTATGCCAATTACACAACAAGAACATAGAGTAATATGGGTACATTTGGCCATCTCTTACTAGATATCAATCAAAACTTGAACAAACCTATATAGGAAATTGCTAGGGGAAACTTTGTCAAGGAACCTCTCCAAAATACCAAGGAACACACTCAATTGGGTTCATTTTTGTTGATCCATGTTGATATAACAAAATTTATCCCCTATAAAAGGTATGCACTATTTTCACCTAGCCATATCCCTACTATTATATTGTAGGGGTTGGCAATCATATCAACATTAGTTGGCTACTAATAGTGTAATAGCATTAGACCTATCATTACTAGATATACTACATGAGTTCTTAGAGGGTCGAGAACTAGCGAGAGGTGTCCCAACATTCACACAACACCTTTCACTAGGGTTACAAGTCATAATTTGAGAATAAACTATGGTGTGGCCTTGAGGAGGGAATAATGACCTTAGTTTTTTCTACTAGAGGAACCTCAACCTTATAGACAAAGTATGGCTTTAGCAAAGGGCCATTGGATTAAGGTTATCTTATGAGTGTAGGATTTTACCACCTATAGATAACCAACCAGTCTCTTGACCAAGGGGAGAATAATAATCAATTGTTGTCTGAACAATGAACTTTAACATTAACAAACAATCTTTAATCTTGTGGTATGGATCCTATCATTAGAAACATGTGTTGGGTAAATTACTATATGTGAATTTAACAAAAAAAAGAATGTCACATGCCTAAATCTTAATGGATTCATTAAGGTTAGAGATGAATTCACTTCCAATAAACCCTTTGTATGAAGTCAAGTGGGAAAATAAGTAGTTTCACAACAAATAAAATAACAAAGAGACTAGATAATCTACTCCAAGAACTTCCACATTGAGATGGGAAGTTTAAGCAACACAACCCATATAAGAATATTCGAGGACACTTGTTCAAAACCTTTTAGTGTTGTGTTCAATAAGAAAGCATCGTCAAGGTGTTCCAAATGAACTAACAACTAGAGTGATTAAGCACCATATTGACCTACTAGGGAGAATGAAAAATAAATAGGAAAAATCCCTTGAAGATATTCCTAATCGTCGATAACCTAATGTTGTGGGGCTACCAAGAATTCTCGACTTAAGAGAGAAAGCATTATTTTGAAGGAATACAACCCATATAATAAACAATAAAAGTAAACAAATAATGCAAAAATGAAAACTATACTATATCAATAAACAAAACAATATCAAGTTCAAAAGGTTTTCCCTTGTGCTAAAGGTTTTTTTGTGTGTTTTTTTTTTCCTCTACTGATTGTGATTTGGTTATAAGTAAGTTGTGGGCTTGGGGTGCTCATTCTCTCTTGGTCAAACCATGGACAGCCTCCATCAACCCTCTTACTAAACCACTCAGTGTGTGTCTAGTGTGGGTTTATCTTCCCAATCTCTCCCTTCATTTTTGGGAGATTTCATGTTTTGAGGCTATTGGCAACTCTATCGACTGCTTCTTGAAGGTTGATGATACAACTTCCTCAATGGGTATTTCTACATTCACATGCATTTTGATTGATATTCACATCTCCATACCTCTTCCTGGGGATGCAGATCTTATGGTTGGGGATAGGCCATGGACTCAATCGCTGATTATGAGGGCATCCCCTTCTGTTGTCATCATTGCTTCTCTACTGGTCACTTGGCCACAAATTGTTCTATTTGACACTGTAAAGGCATTGCCACTTGGTGGAAGGACACTCATGGTGACCATCTAACTATCCTAGCTTCTAATTCTTCCTCTGATGACTCTTCATAGGATGGTGATGATTCCTCATAGGACAATCGTCCTACTTCTAGGGTGGCCTCCTCAGGCCCCATGGATCCTTCTTCTACTCTAAGGATGTTCTCGTTTAGACTTGTGGACCCCTCTCCACCTATTGCTCCTATTCTGCTCCAGCCTTTAGTGGTGGATTTGTCACTTGGTCAACATCCAACTTTTGTGGGTGATAGTCCCACCAAGGGGATTCCCTCCCTTGTGTTGGTGTTCCAAATGATAGTGGTGCGTGGACTATTGTTCATCTTAGGAGGATATATCATTCTTCCTCTTCTTCCCAAACTCTTCCCCAATTTGTGGATGAAACTTCTACCCACCCTCGACGTGGTTTACTAGTTGCTCTACTAGTATGTTATAATTGGGTTGTTTTTGGCTTTTGTTGTCAAATGTTTGTTTTTGACGAGTTGTATGTAGCCTTCTTGGATTGCCTTTGTATAGGGTCAACACCCGTTTTTTGCTTTGTTTAATCAAAAACAATATCAAGTTCAAAGATCAACTCTCATAGTAAACATTAATTTTAAACATAGTTTGAAGTCTTTCTCACCATCAAATACAACATTAATTAACAAAAAATAAATATATCTTCAATCAATTGCTAAAACTTAAAATATATTTATGTAAGCTATTAGGGTTTAAGGAACACTGTAGCAATAAAAAATAATAATAATAATGCAGAATAAGAGAGGCAAAAATAACAAAACACATTAACATAGAGATTTAACGTGGTTCACACAATTTGGGCTACATCCACCAAAGAAATAGTTGTCCACTTATTTTTCTATTATCCAACGAAGAGAAAATTATAATATGATATACAACCATATTACAATGCCCTCATAAAATAGGGTTTCTTTTTAGGGCAAACAAAACGCACAAAATATCCACCATTAGATCTATGACCTAATGATAAATGATAAACCACCCCTCCCCCCTTCCCCACCCTAGCACTAATTGATATAGGGAGGAAACACAACTGAAAAAGTCACTAAAATTTAAGCCTAGCAACATGATCAGTTGCCACATACCAACATAAACATCTCAAACTTTATTATTAATTTTCTACACTTCTCTTCAAATTTTAATTAAAAAAAATAAGATAAATAATTAGTTATTTAAAAAATACTAGTATTGGCATAGTGTGATGGTTAAGTTGTGATGTCATTGTTAAAAATTATAATAAATAAACAGTTGTTTTTAAAAAAAATACAAATATTGACATAATATGATGGTTAAGTTGTGATGTTGTTCTTGTCATCAAGTTTCAAACTCGGTTAACATGCTATTGTTGAATGTTAATACTGAAGATGATAGCTCCCATTTATGACCTCACTAATTTATGAATCAAAAAATTTACCAAAAAAATTAAAAATAAAACATAAATTTAAGAAAATATTTCTTAAATTCTTTAATTTTCTGTCAACCACATATTATCTAGATACATTTCTATATATGGCTGCCCTAGACCAAAAAAAAGAAAAATAAAGAGAGTACAAAAGGTCAATGCATGAGTCTTCCTTTTCAACTATGATCTACATCTAAAGAAATTGACATTATTGTCTTGTTTCTCCTGAACACTCCTATTCTGATAGATTGCTCTTACCAAACTAGAAATCTAAAGTCTTCTTCAGAGGATGTCAGCTTTTACTTGATGCTCAAGTCTTGATTGTGGTGAACGTTTGCTGCCATAGCAATCAAGAAGTCTGAATTTCAATGACTGGACAAAATGCTAAAATCAAGAAGACTTGATCAGATATCAAGAAGTCCTTAACCATGGTGAGATGTAAGATCAGCATAAAAACTTCCTGAGAAAACAACTTCAATAAAGAATTGAAACCCAAAATTAGTGAAACAAATTTAAATCAATTCAATAGATCTGGAGAGAACCGGTCAGAAGAGTCAAATTATGATTGTCCGCAAAGTACAGATATGTTTTGATGACAGATCATTAAATTTGATGCGAAATGTTGACAACAAAAAATCTACGTAATCTAATCTAAGAAAATATCGAAGTTGACAAGAAAAAATCTACTATCAAATTATGATTAAATTGTATTTATATTGATTGTTCACAAACTACCAAATTCGTTGACGTTAAAAGAAAGACTGAAGTTACAGAATCCAATAATAGTTACAGGTGGGCTTTGGATCAAAGTAAGAGAATTATCAACTAATTATCTTCTGGTTTTATATTGATTCAAAGTTCAGACAAAGAAATCCCATTTTTTTAGCTTGAATAAAGTATGACCTGCACAAGTAATGCTCGATGTGAAGAATCGTAGATCAGAAGCTTGCAGAGCCGTTCAGAATTCGGTAGACTTAATTTTGATAGGATTGGGTCACTCGTAAAAACTTGCAAAATTTAAATTCTTTAAAAAAAATTTATTTAAAATGCAAGTCTACAAATTATGAAATGAGTTTGTAGAAGGTTGGGAAAGTAAGATATATATAAAATATAACATTAAATTAATATGTGGATACAAAAATGGATAGATAAGATATGTATTGTGATGATTAAAGTATTATTAAAAAGATAAAGTTATGGCAATTTATTATCTTATCTTTTATATATTTTAGCAATTGTTAAAGTCTTATTGTTTACAATTGGTTGTGGCTGAGCGATCCCTTGAATTAGAAGGTGATGATTTCTCAAGATATATATCATCATCAGTTACGATGCCAACCAATCTTTTTCCTCCTAATTTTGTTGTACCATCATTGTTTTGCCTCTAAAAATCAATAATTTTATCTTCTCTAAACATGGGGTTCCAAGCATACATAGTTTAGTTGTTATATGGATCAATGTCCTTCAAGTCAACCAACTCATGACTAGTTGTGCTCTCTACCTTTTTTGTATGAATATAAAGGTTGTATTACACAAAGATGAGGTAAGTAAGATACTTGTGTTTGTTTGTGTTTCTTCATGCAAATGGCCTCAAGCAACCTTCACTTGTGATCAAATCTAAAAGTGCTACGAAGTTAGGACTGAAATTTAAATGCTATCTTATGAAGATTTAGAGTTTTTCTATCTGGATATTCACACTAAGTATTTGCGAGTACATATTTATGGGTTTGTAAGCAAGCAATAATTGTACACATCAAATATCTAAAATCTTGACTTAGTGTTTGGATGGTTCTCTAGTGAATAATAACAAGTGTCAAAGTAAAAAGTAAAAGAAAGTAGAGGTGAGAAGAGATACGTGCTATATTAACTATTACAATCTCTTCCAATCTGAAACTCAAATTATCTACATTTTTTTATTCTGTTGGAGATGTTGCATCATAAACTAGAATTATATTCCTTAACTAGCTTGCCAATAATGATTATTAATTCTTATTCTAAGAGAGCACATATGACTAAGATTGATTAGCAAGAAATGACCAAGGATATAGAAAAATTACAAAGAACAAACACCGTCAAAAGATAAATTTATCCTAGAGAAATATGTCATTGCTAAAAACTTAGCAAATGTGAGTCTCCACTCACTTAGTGCTTCAAAATGGCATAAAAATGAAATAAAAGAACCTTAGGTTTAATGCATAGAGCCTCCAAGCAATAAAGAACTTTCAATGAACGTCAATAGCTAGAACTAAAACCACTTTTCCTATCGTTGGTACAATGTCAATCTCAAATAATGAAGAACTCCCTACAAGAACACCAATCACAACTGTCTAATATAGTAGATCCATAGTAAGAACTTGTTTTATCAAGTCCTTAAGGTTTATAAATAACATTACAATAACCTCAAAGCTTAAGAGACCAAGAAAACATGCTTGGAAGAGGAAAAACAAAGAAACTAAAACATCACTAGACACCACAAATAATTATGATGAATTTGTTGCTTTAAACATAGAGGAAATTTTTTGATCATCATAGTCATGATGAATCCATCATGGTAGATGATTAAATTGCCATGATATTTATATACCATTGTTTTCTTGAGCAATGACCCACTTATGTTGTGTGGAGTAAGAACCTCGTACTATTTTCCTATATAGTTATTAAAGTTGTGGCTGAATTCTCCCAATATGGGCTTCATGCCATGTTGAAAAAAGGTTGTTGCATAACCAAAAATTTGCATATATATTTTTTGCATTCTCATATTTGTCGTTGTTCTAATTTGTACCTTAAAGAAAAAGTTGTGATCTTGGTCTGTTACGTTGAACAAAAAGCTTAATATGATTGGATTTTGCTAAAACTCAAGTGAATGTATCATAAACTCATTGACTGGGACTAAAGCTCACATTTTTTGTCATATATACCTTTGTTTCATGTGTTATGCCAAAATTCATGATTATTTTAATAGTTGTAGATTTCGTCGTCCTTTCAATAATTTTTATCAATTAATACAAGAGTTGCTTTCATCTTTTATTCTTGAACCTTTGGCTTAACTTTCAAATAGACTTTACATCTCAATCAACAATATGTGCAAGGTTGCACTTAAGACAATTGATGTCTTTGTTCATCTTGAACCAAAAATAGTTGCAAACTCTCATGGCTGATTGGAGCATACCATGCATCCAAGTGGTATATCATATCCACCAACACCTCAACTTCACCTTCTGTTTTGTCAAATGTAAAGGTACAAAGCCCTACATTAAACAAGAAATGAAAAAAAAAATTTAATTGTTGCAAATTTAACGTTGAAAAAATATTAGAAAATTATAACAATTCAAATTTGAAAAAAAAAATTTAAATATATAAACCTTTACACTAAATTCAATGCACATGAACATAAATAAATAGTGTTAAATTTTATATATGTAGAAAGGTGTTCTATGGTAACAACAAGTCCAGTAGAGAATAATGACATGAATATGTTAACAAAAACTCTTATCCTTAATCTTAAATTGGATAACAATTTACATGTTGAAGTAATATTAAAATCAAGAAGTTCTAAAATGACATCAAGAAAAATAAAAACTCTATTTTTATAAACAAATTATAACTAAAATTATAGTTTTAAGTAGTAATATAAATATCTAATATTTACCACATTTTCCAAAGTAAAATAAAATAAAACTATTGAATAATGAAATTTTATTTTCAAAAGTAAAATTAAAATTTACATTCAATAATGAAATAGCTCTTCTTAAACAATGTAATCAAATAGAATAAGTTCAAATTAAATTAAAATTAAAATATATATAAAAGAAAATATTTTTATGTAAATAAAAATAAAGTCACTAAAATACATAAGAATAATAATTCTAAAGAAAAATAAAATAAACAATATTTTGTTCATAACATAGTGGTGGAAACCTAAAATTGTAAATAAATTAAAATATTATGGAATAAATATGCTTGGAAGAGGGGGAAAAAAAAAACTAGAATGTCACTAGACATCATACTTAAGAATGTAACTAGACATCACAAATAAGTATGATGAATTCATTGCTTTAGACATATAGGAAATTTTCAATCATCATAGTCACGATGAATCCATCATGGTAGATGATGAAATTGCTATGATATTTTGCTTTCACTGCTCACTAAGTTTGTGATTTTGTTGAAATGGAAAAAGAAAATTGAATATATTTTCATACTTGAAGCTTAAATGTGGATGTCCAATATTGTCCTAAACATTTTCTAGCATGCAAGAGCTAGTCTTGTCTAAAACATCCTATGAAGTACAAAATTTAGATGCTTTTTAATTATCTATGGACCTCGAGAACACCATCTCACCATTTGCCACCACTAGAAAAAGGATGAGAGTGATATCTTTTGTATCCCTCTCATACAATAATATAGTGCATCATACTTGCATTGATGCCTCTCTTACCCTTCATAATTGGTTTTGTATATACCATTGTTTTCCAGAGCAATGACCCACTTATGTTGTGTGGACTAAGAACCTTGTACTATTGTCCTCTATAACTATTAAAGTTGTGGCATAACCAAAATTTTGCACATATTTCTTTTGCTTTCTCATATTTGTCTTTGTCCTAAGTGGTACCTTCAAGAAAAAGTTGTGATCTTGGTGCGTTATGTGGAACAAAAAGCTTTGTGATTGGAATTTGCTAAAACTCAACAAAGTGCATGTATCATAAACTCATGGAATGAGACTAAAGCTCACAATTTTTGTCATATATACCTTTGTTTCTTGTGTCATGCCAAAATTAATGACAATTGCAATAGTTGAAGATTTCCACATCATTTCTATATTTTTTTTTTCAATTAATGCAAAGGTTGTTTTCATCTTTTATTCTTGAACTTTTGGCTTAACATTAAGATAGACTTTACATCACAATCAACAATATGCAAGGTTACATTTAAGACAACTAATGTCTCCATTCATCTTGAACCAAAAATAGTTGCAAACTCTTGTGGTTAATTGGAGTATGCCATGCTTCCAAGTGGTATATCCTTTCCACCAACAGTTAACTTTCACCTTCTATGTTATTACATGTGAAGGCAGAGAACCCCCAAATTAAACAAGAAATGAGAAAAATATTTAATTGCTACAAATTTAGAATTGAAAAAAATATTAGAAAAATATAACATTTCAAATTTTTAAAAAGTAAATTAAATACATAAATATTTGTACCAATTTCAATGCACCTAAACATAAATAAATAGTGTTAATTTTATTTATGTAAGGAGGTGTTCTATGATAACAAAGGGTGGAGCATTATGTTATGAATGTGTTAATAAAAACTCTTATGCTTTACCTTAAATTTGACAATAATTTACATGTCAAAATAATATTAAAATTAAGAAGCTGTAAATAGACATCAAGAAAAACAAATCTCCATTTTTTATAAACAAATTATAACTGAAATTATAATTTTAAGTAGTAACATATACATATCTAATATTTAACTACTATTCTCCAAGTAAAAATAAAATAAAACTATTGCAATAAAGAATGGCGTGTTTTTCAAAAATAAAATCAAAATTTACAATAATGAAATAGTTCTTTGGATCAAATAAAATAATTTTATGTAAATAAAAATAAAGTCAATAATAAAGTTTCATCCAGTTATGTGTTGGTTAAGTTGTGGCGTTGCTATTGTCACCAAGATTCAAATCTCTGTTAATTTAGTGATCAAAATAAAAATTTAATAATATAAATAAAAATCTATAATACTTTTTAGAAATTTAAAATAGATAAACTATATGCTATTTAGAATGAATGTGAAAATAAGAATAAACATTTAGTGTGAGATTTCTGAATTCAACTATGTAGAATTTTTGCACACAGTTGAATTCAGAAAACTCAAACAATAATCTTCTGAATTGTAGAAATATGATGAGTTTAAACAAATAAACAATATGTTTTCTAAATAATGTTTTAAATACCTAAATACTATTTATAAATTATTTCTGAAAAAGCTGTGTATTCTGTGACACAAAAGACATACACAGTTATGTGACAAAAAAAAAACATACAGTTTTTCCAAAAACAATTTATAAATAATTCATGAACTATAGAAAACTTAATATTAGGTATTCTGTGACACAAAAAAACATACAGTTTTTTTCAGAAATAATTTATAAGTATTTCCTGAACTATGGAAAACTTATGCTAACCATTACCTAAATACTAGGTGATTTGAATGCATTTGAATTAATATGTATATAGAAAAATTTGAGATGCAAGAGAAATCCGAAAAAATTGTCAAAGAAAAAGGGAAAACAAAATTTATTGTAAATACGAAAACTGCAGAAAAATCGCTTTCTCGACCAGCTTAAATCGCCCAAGGGAGAGTTCAGATTCTGTGAGAGATAATGTAGGCAGTAGGTCGAATTAGGTTTTCTTAGGTCAAAAAGTTAGTCCTTTTACCGCATTTCTGACGCATCCCGCATTTTTGCCACGTTACGGAGTCCATCTCAGCGAGTACTCGACTTAAGTCCTTGTACTGCATTAGCGCTGACTTGGTGGTGAGTAGCGAGTAGCTCGTTTCGGATTTTGACTCACAAGTACCTGTGAGTTTACTGCAAGTTTTGGAACCATGCTAAGGATGTCACACCAAAAAGCCGTATAAAAAAAAGCTCTTTTCTTGTCATTAATAATGACATTGATGAGGACTGTTGTTAAATTCAATGCAATGGTACATTCTGATAGTTGGATGGTCATTTCCTCTTCTTTTTATCTTTCTAATTTATCAATGTCATCACTCTGCCTCTGGGATGCATTTTGCAACCATTTTATGATACCAAATTTGAGGAAGTAAAGAAAATAACTTTGTTACCGGTGATCTGATGCCAGGAGCAATCTGGATGACTGGCATGCTAAATTTACAGAAGAGTAATGCTAAATGGACCCAATTTGCATTGGGTGCTTCTGAATAACGATTAGAGTACAAAGAAAACTATTATTAGCATCATATGCATAAGAAATATGAAACCATTGATCCCCAAGAACAAAAAAAAACTGTAGAACTGTAACAACAACTGCATCATCTGATAGTTTTGTGTAGATCCTAGGAAAATGAGCATGAATCTGAAAAATAAAAGACAATCTGAAACTGCTGGCTTAGTGTTTGACGGTTTGACTAATCACAAGGCGTTTCTTTTGTTGTGGTCTACTTCCCACATCAATACTTTCTCAAATCATGCTATTTGCACATGTTAGTTCAATATAAGTAATAGCCTGCCATGCATAAAATCATCATCACTTAAAGAGTCCATGCACCATAAGCTTTGTCAATCCGAAAGCTAGAAATGGTGAAAGGTCCCTAAGATTGTGCCCTTATCAGCATGTTAGAAATAAACTAAACGTATAGACTCTTATAGGTTAAAGGCACTAGGTGCCACGCATGAACTAAAGCTGTTGTCAATTTGGAAGCAAAAATTATGACAGAATTAACAGGCAAGTACCCATCGGCAATTTGGGAAAAAGCATTACAATGCAAGTCCATAAGTTGCAGATTTGGTTTCCCACCACTCCCAGTGTTTTAGTGTAATTATTATAAAATAAGCATTAGGGTAGCCTCTTTAGACAGCCAAAATTTTACCACACTAAGTATTGGCATTATTAGGGTACAAATCTCCTCTAATTGCAATTTGGAGGGCACACTTTGAAGACTTCACTCCCCCTTAAGGCCCCACTTGCTATACGTTTCTGGTTGCATTTGCATTAATGAACTTCGTCTCCTAGATCAAGCATTACGTGCATTTTTTGAAGATACCATAGGGTAAAATTAGTTTGAGCCTTTGAGATATTTCGTCCATATGACTTCCCAACAAGGTTGACCTGATAAGCCTCGTTCATATGACTTCCCAACAAGGTTGACCTGATAAGCCTCAACTTATTCTATCATTTCATTCTTTCGATTGCCTCTCTACCTAATTATTGCCATTCAGTATTGGGGTTTACCAACAACTCAATTTTCCTTGTCACATAAAACATCTGGACCTCTTGTGTTGCACGTACAATAAATTATAATATTAATAGTGGAGGTTCATACGTGCATTCATTTAAAGTTGGGTTGACTGGAGATTGTGTATGGCCACAAGGATAAACATCCTATAATGATCTACATTGCCATTGTTCTGAAGCTTTAAGACATTGCTTAAATTATTGTAATTCACTTCCTAATATTCTGGTTTTAAGAGATTTGTTTGCTCATAATTGGGTGTTTTCCATTCATTCTTGCTCATTAGAGTACATTTCCCAACAGTTCTCGTTCCATTTTATAAAGTGTTGGACACAATATTTGCATCACAAGTACTACAGAGAGATTCCTGACCCTGCCTACGATGTAAACCAAAGGATACAATGTGCTCCTACCTTGTCAGAGACAGCACCCACCAGATATAACTAGTGTAAGGTTAGGCATCTGTTTTCATGCCTCTGATGTAGTTTTCAAAAGATAATTTAGGAATGCCGGTGTATCTTTTATCTTCTCAAAGGCTATAAACATCAAGGGACAACATTGGATACTCTGAAATTAAATTAGGACAGTAGTACACTTGAATGCATGGCCCATTTGTGATATGGTATCCTCTCATTTTCATCATCTTTTTGTTTCTAACACGCATACTTTTAAATTTGTGAATTTTTGGTCAAAGAGTATATAAGGACAAAGCCATGCATCCCACCATGCTAGATACACTATAAAAAATTTCAATTGGAAAAAGTAACAGTTATAATGGTATGCCCTAAACTTATAAAATTGGAATGTAAAACCAATTGCACATGCATTCGACAGAAAGGACCTATTATAAACATACTTCAAAATAATCATGCATCTAACTTCTGGATCACCTAACTTCAGATGTACATTCATTAAATCATTGAGTTGATGAACCAAAAACCAGATGAGGCTGTGTGCAAGTCCCCGGTGAGTTATTGTGCAATGAATCCCTCTCAGTAGAATCTTAGTAACCTAATGGGATACAAAGCTTAATGGTGCACATCCTAGCGAAATGTACCGATGTAGTCAGAGGTAAACGAAAAAACATAAACAAAGAAACAACCCATCATAATTCTTAGAACAAAATTCTACTCTTACCCAGAACTAGAGAAATCACAAGTATGGTAGGCAAGCATTTTCTCTTAGCTTAATAGGTAAACTCCTTTCTTTGTTTCTATGGGATAATATGATCTCCTCTATGAGTACAAGTTAATGCTTAGGCCGAATCTGTTCAATGCATCATTCCTCTGATCTCCTCTATGAGTACAAGTTAATGCTTAGGCCGAATCTGTTCAATGCATCATTCCTCACTCTGGTTGGAAATTTCTTACCACTTACAACAGTTAGATCCAACGTCCTGGTCAGAATATAACAAAAGGACATGCTATCTTTTAGCTAAATGACAATAATTACAACAAGGTGATGCAGAGTTTCCAAGGCATAAGTATTAAATATCTAGACACGTGTACTCAAATTCTTATTCCAATAAAACAGGAAAGAGAAACTCATGTACTATACAATCACAGTAAAATTGTATTTTGCCAGAGATCATATTTAACAATTCACAATATAGACCCCTCTGCTGGAGCAATACTAACATAAGACCAGACAATTTCTGGAACACAGCACATGAATCTCATTTAAAAGGATTATTAACTCATACATTACATTAAAAATCACTTCTATAGATATGTCCAGCAGCATAAGGAGATATTAAACAATAGATATATTTGCAAATGTACATTACATTAAAAATCACTTCTATAGATATGTCCAGCAACATAAGGAGATATTAAACGATAGATATATTTGCAAATGTATCAACAGCATTCTCAGGTGCTTTCTAAAGACTAAAACCATCTATATGGGTTTAATTTGCTTGAAGTGGATGGTCAACAATGTTAAACAAAAACAACACATAATACAAAATATGACGATAAACAAAGAGGCCACAATTAAATATACTGTTGCAATACAATGATCCTGTTTCTGAAACAGGTTTTATGAGTCCATACCAATGCCAACAATGAGAATGAGGATCCACATGAATCTGATGAATGATTGCTGAAAGGAATGCAACATAAAATAAGAAAATATTTTTACGGTTACAGATTATTGCAAGTGGCATACAATTGCTCTGAGTCCTGCACATGCTCATTGGAACAAGGCTAAATACTAAATGAGCTCCTGATACCTTGCAAATTCCAATTGTTCAAGCTAAGGTCTCTCAAATGGGTTTCCAATGTGCCTCAGAAAAGTAGAATAAGCAGAGAGATCCAGTGCCAGTTATTACTTTTTTATACCTACAGAACTTCAAATGAATCCATAAATTGTAGAATGGGGGCAAACAAGCAGTTGACAGGCCCTAGAACAATTCGATATCCGCACCAATCAAAAGCTTTCATTTCTCATTTGTCACTGCCGGCATCCAGATGCAAACACACAACTTTCACAACAAACAGAAATAAATCATCTCTGTGTTATCTCCTGACCTTTACATATTTTACAGAATAATGGTTAGCAACATGCGATCCACAGTGAACTCTTAAAAGGGAATCATTTACCAGCCCAGTATACTAGCAGAAATCTCAGAAATCATCTTCAGACATTGCAAACTCTTGATTAGGAGATTCCTTGGTATACCACAGCACGCCAAATCAACTTAGTCCTTCGAGTTGTAGATAATATAGTGCAAGCAGACATCTAAGAACAGAGTTAATGTTGCTAATGTACTCTTCTTGAGTTCAAGGAATTTCAACATAACAATGTAGACTGACCTGTCCTACCAGACTGACCTGTTCTGCTCTGTGCTAGCTCCAACTCAGTCTGTAATCTTATAAGAAACTATCGACATCTACCATTTTAATCACTTCACTTTCTCCTTTTTCTTCTTTTGAGAATTTGACTGAAGTAGAGTTTCAAGTGATTTGGCCTTTCTGCTTCGTGCTCGGCCGGCTTCTTTCAAGAGCTCAGCCAGTCTTTTCTTCTCATCATCCACATCTGGATTTGCTGTACCAAGTTTCTCCTCTCTGATTTGAACTATGTACTCCAAAATTGCAATC
The DNA here is from genome assembly GCF_030272615.1 of Cryptomeria japonica. Lineage (NCBI taxonomy): Eukaryota > Viridiplantae > Streptophyta > Pinopsida > Cupressales > Cupressaceae > Cryptomeria > Cryptomeria japonica. The sequence continues at coordinate 173,431,465 of NC_081411.1, read as the reverse complement.
GCGTCTTCTAACCTGTAAATAATGTGTCAGAGTCACACTTTTATTAAATAGCAAATAGAATTTCAAACCACTAAAAACAATATCATCCAATCAATTCAAATAAAACAGAGGCCCTAAGCGTTGATGCTGCAAAAGTTACAGAGAATAAGAAATGAATATCATTCCTTCTGAATCTGCTTTACAATTAACAAACAGAAAAACTGATGGAAAAAAGTATCCAATTGTCAAGGGGCTTGTGAGAAATTCTAGACAATTGTAAAACCATCACTCAATTTGTCAAACAGAGGAACGATCTACAAACTTACAAAACAAAAAAAAATTAAGAACAGATCTATAAAGAAGAAATAAAATTAAAAACAAGAAAAAATCAGTTCAGTTCGTAGAGCAAGCATGAACGATTGCAAATAAACTTTCACAGGGCTAAGGAGCAAACTTCCTGACCTTCTCTCTATATAAAAGCAACTAGACGCAATCTGAAGAACAAAATTTTTGGGAAAATAGCTCCTAGCTCCTGGAAAAACAATATTTTGAGAAGCTTATAAAATGAAAAAACAACAAATGGACACAGAATTGGTAGAAACTGTATTTGTTCGGGAACCTCTGTAAGAGCTGTAAGAGGAGAGATATAATGGAGGAACAACCGAGCAATCTGTATGGGAGAGAAAACACAAGCAGCTGTGGATAATAAGCCCCTAAAAGGGAAAACATAAGACACGTTATTCAAATTTCCTGTCGACAGCAGCCAACTAAATTATCATTCTCCAAAGAGTTAAAATCAGTGTACAAGTGTCAACTAATCTATGCCAGATCGATAAAACACAAGCAGATGCACTTTCAAAACAATTTAAGAGAAAGCATAACCGAAACAAAAAGCTTACATACACAGAACATATGTTCACTTAAGGATCTACTTCCAAACAACCTTGACACAAGAGGCAAGCATGAATCAGAAGCTTTAAAACTCTACTGGAGAGATTGAATAATCAGATGCGGGATGGTGATTTGTTCATTTTAATCAAAATTGAAAAGGGTAAAACACAATAGATGCCATTGACCAGTGCATATATGCAGACAAGCAATTAAAATTTTATAAATTTCAATACAATAGATAAACCATCATTCCATTTTCCCGAGTTTCCTATTTCATGAAGCGTGTTGTATTATGAAACAATAAATTATATACATGCCCTCCAAGAATTGATACGACAAAGACCTATTCAGGTGGGTAAAAGTCCATAAAAAATGCCACAAGTAAGTCTCAAACCTAATAGATCAAGAGAGAAGCCCAAGATACCCAATAAGGGTCCACATACTGCTAAAAACTGCATCTCGTAATACAAGAAAAAACAAACTATTTAAATCAAAAGCTCATATAAGAACCACAAGAAGAGAAAACACCAAAAAAAGGTATAAGTAAAACCAATTCGCTCACCTGCCCATTGCATCATATGTACCAGCCAAATTGCTATAAACTGCAAGTGTATCTGGATGATAGGTACTGCATACTTCTTCCAATATACTCCTGGCTTCTTCAAACAAATCTGCAGCTTCATTTATGGCATACCGTTGCACACATGCCAATCCCATCTGATTCAGGACAATACCAAAAAAGGCAGATTTTTTCTCACCACTTGCCCGCAGTTTTGCCACTGCATTTTTGAAAGAAGCGTATGACTCAGCATACTTCCCTAAAACATAATAAATCACTCCAATCTGTGCTTCAATGCCTGCTACTGAGCTCTGTTGACCAGGAGCATCATCCAAAAGCTTGTGAGCCTTTTGGAGAAGCCGAAGCGCTTGATCAGGCTCATCAGTAGCTTCATATATTGCAGATACTTCTGTTAATCCACTTGCTATATCCTCGGGAGGATGCCCTGCAATGGGTTTATTATAAATCCTGAGAGCGTTCTCACAGTATGTTTTGGATTCCCTCAGTTTTCCTGTCTTGTAGTACAGATCTGCAAGGCGGACAAAAACTGCAGCAACTGAAGGATGGTTCTCACCTTTTGTAGATTTAAAAACGGTGAGAGACTTCTGATATGCAAATACAGCTTCATCGTATCGTCCCAAGGACAGGTAAGTATCTCCGATACTGCAATCCACTGAAGCTACCTCCGTTTCTTGACCATTTGAAATCATTGCCATGCTTGCTAAGACCAAATGTTCCAGGGCACCCTCAAAGTCCCCTTTTCCATCACAAATCAATGCCATTAGTCTCCTATCAGCTGCTTCTTCAAGAGAGGCAGGGGTGCTGTGCTCTTTATGTATATCAAGAGCATGTTGGCAAAGCTTCTCGGCCTCATCGAACTGCATTGCCTGTACATAGGCTTCTGCCAAATATCGACAAGTCTCTCCAACCCTGGGATCCATTTCTCCAAGGATCTGTTTCTGAATTTCCAAGCCAGATTTATAACATTCTATAGAATTCTCAAGCTGGCCCAGCATAGCATGGGTGTCACCTAGCTGCATATGTCCTGCAAATGCTGCAAGTGCGTGCTCTGGCCCTTCCTCCAAGGCAGGAACTTCGATGGACCGCTCGAGTACCGGAATTGCTTCCTCGTACTGCCCCAAACTGCAATGAATTGCTGCCAGAATATGCAAACTCATTACCAATTCTAAACTGGGTTTGCCATCGGCACACTTCTCAAATGATTTGGATGCCCTTACAGCACATTCCAGTGCCTTGTAAGGATTGTCCCCGGATGCAATCATACTCCTTGCGAGTTTAAGCAGGAATGGTCCAAGATCTGGGTTGTCAAGGCCTAATTCCAATGTCTCGTCTGCTTCCTTGCTGGCTTTGCTAACTACAACAGGCAAGGACCTCTTCTTCCTCATGGGACTAGAACTCAGCCTCCTGGGAGGCTTATCTGGGCTTTCGAAGAGCTTCTTTGGGGTCACCCCTACCAAAGATGCAGTCTCCTCATTGATGGGGTTTGGATTTCTATCAGAATTCTCATCTTGAGGGCTCTTGGATTGCTGCTGCTTGGAATTCTCATCCGGGGTGCTCTTGGAGAGCTGCTGCTTAGGGGTGGCTTTGGTAGGGGTACTAAGGGCATTATTTCTGGTAATGGCCTTACTAGGACTAGCTCTAGCCTTGGTAGGGCTAGTCCTGGCCTTGACTGAAACATCTGAGCTGATTACCAATTTAGTTGGCGGCTTCTTGGTTTGGATTGAAGAAACAGGCTTAATGGGTCTGTCAGGAATAACCTTATTCTTCTCAGCACTACCAGTTTTCTTAGTTTCAGGTTGGATTTCCTTACCTGCAGCCTTGGCAGCAGCAGCTCCATTGCTGACAACTTTATGGGGAGTAGTAGTCTTTGCTTCCTTGACGAGTTTCCCCTCCTTGATGGGTTGCTTCTCTGCAGCAGCACCAGATGAAGAAGATGAAGGCTTTTCTCCTCCAGCCAGCTCCTGCAGTTCAGATTCAATTCTCAAATCCTCAACCTCAGATTCTTCAGAAGAACTCGGTCTAGAAGGCGATTGATCCCCCGAGCTCTTCATTTGGCAAACATTTTCATACAGCTCTTCTATACTAGCAGACACATTCTCATTCCCAGAACCTCCATTCTCAGGCTTATTATCGTTATTGACTGAATTGTGATGCTGCTGTGGACTGTTGTGGTCCGTGGGATTCAATGAATCAATCTCAGACTCGGATTTCATGTTCTTCAGTCCCGGAGTCAAGGGATCAGCTTGCGGGGTACGACTCTGATTATGGTTCTGATTCCCCTGCTCCTCCATGGCATCTCCTGATACCAATCCTGGCATCTCTCAGTAAAACCTAAAAAGCCCAAAATCACCACTTGGGTATTGGAATACTCAGATCTCTTGCCCTTAAACACACAACTTCGTACAACACCCAGAAGAATTCCGTGCTTTATGATAGCTGAGCTTGTGGGAGGGAGAAGTAGGGATGAAGTCTTATTGTGATGAAATGGCAACAACAACTACCCAGATGGGCCAGTGGGTAGATAATACTAAAATTCTAAAAACAACAGACTTCCAACCAATTGGGCAATCCACTTCTAAAATCCACAATGCACAGGTAGTCAAAACAACCGATAAATATGGAGGCCTAAAAGGTTCCCCTATTGCGGAACTGGCCGAAAACGCATCGCAAAACCGTGATATGGGTATCCAAGTTTTACGCTGGCAAATTGTAGTCTGGCCAAAAACAAAACTTGAAAGGCCCCCCACAATCAACTACCATGCCTACACATCTCCTTGTTCTGTTAAATTGTATGCATCTGTGCTTTCTGGAAATCCACTTCCACCGTCAGATTTTCCATCCCCTTTTATTGGTTCCCAGGCTTGCCTGGCAATTGGGTGTTCCGATCTGGACTCCGATTAGATTACTTCAACAAGCCGCTTCTACCATTATCTCATGCGCTCCTTACGGCCTCAGTGGATCAATCTGAACCGTCTATCTGATAATCACAGATTCATTAGAGCCCTGGAATTATTTTCCCTGGCCGGTGACGTCACTAAACTCCGCGCAACTTGGTCACACGTGTGACTAGGTACAGGGAGGCCAATCGCTGTCGACTGCTAGAGCGTCACTATCTCACAACATGAGACCCTTAACTCGCTCTCTCTTTAAGACTAGGATTCAATTATAACCGTCCGTTTCTCGAAAAGCTGAATGACGTTTAAGAAAATTGCTGGTGACCCGTTCGATCTTGACTAGGATTAAACCGTGTCCCCGACGGCAAAGTGCGAGGTGTTTAAACGTCTGTTTCGACATTTTCAGTAGCAATCGTTAAATGGTGCGCATCTTTGTTGATATGAACGGTCAGAGGGCGGGTGAGGTGCAAGGGTTTTAAGTAACAGTTACCAAATCTGTCTAGCTGTAAATTTTAACTAGTGAGCTTATTATTCCACGTGGAGCATTTTCGTCGGTCTATCGTTATCAAGATGCCGACTAATTAACACGGGGTAAATCTAATAGACTGGTTACAATGACCCATATTTTGTTGAGTAGCCGGTCACATGGGCAACTAATGCCAACTATGTTGAGGGCCAAACTTTGAGAATACGGTTTAGATAAAGAATTATTATAATTAAAGGTCGATGTAGATTTCTCAACTAAGGTTTGACAACATATATTCACCTAAATTGGAAGAAAAAAATAAACAATTTTCTATAAATAGTCAATTAGTGAAACGACTTCCTTTCTACATGGACAATAGTCATAAAACAATGGAACCTTACAAAATATTATTTTGAAAAAGACATCTATTCATTAAACCTAGTTTAAGAATAAACTAAGGGAAAAAATGATATTGATAAATAATAATGTTTTTAAAATTGAATTTATTGATTTGTATTTATGAGTGGTGGTTTATATGAATTTATGTTTCATAAACATGAATTATCTATCTAGCATTTATTGGTATTTGTTATGATATTAAAATGATGTTTTATTAAGATTTTATTGTGTAGCTTTTAAGTCAAACTCGTTGATCTATATATCATGAGTAGTGGTTCACACAAACCCATCTCTCATTAGCATGAATGGTTCACTTAGCACCCATTGATCTAGATAAAGCTCATAGGGGTGAAATATCGAGACTTCCTAAGTGATTACTCGTCCCAATACTACTTTGACTAAAAAATGTTTTCCATGAAATTATTTTCAATATCAACCCCACTTAGCTTGCTATTTCATTTGTAGAACCTTCAACAAGTGTTTTATGAACCATTTATTGTAGAGGCCATTTAGCTCATTCAATGAAAAATAGGAGGTATTTTTCACAATGTCTCAAATTATCATGATTCGACTCCATAGTTTTTGAGTCAAACTCATTGATTCATAGCATATTCTATGAAGTAGTGCTTCATAAGAACCTCATGAGCATGAGCATGAGCATGAGCATGAATGGTCCACTTAGCACTTCTTACATCTAGGTGCTAGAGCTACTTGGATTCAAGTGTGCTTAACCATGAATTTTTTTCAAGATCAAGTCCACTTAGCTTGCTACCTCATTTAAAAAACCTTCAACATGTGTTTTACCTTATCAAGTTCCATTCATTATAGAGCACTTTGCTCATTCGATGACAAGTAAGAGTTATTTTTCACAAAGTCTCAAATTATGTTGGTTTATCGAGATTCAACAATATAGTTTTTTAGTCAAACTCATTGGTCGTGTTTAATGAGTAGTGGTTCACATGAACCTATGTTACATCCCACTTGTGCACTAGTTATTAATATGTTGTGATTACGCCATGGTATATGTGTGCCCTAGTGTATCTATGCTATACTTGAAAGATGTTTAACATGCCCTAGATTTTCATGCTTCAATTGAATGAATGTGTCCTAGATGTTCATGCATATTTGAATGATGCTTATTGTGCTTAGAATGATGAATTGATGAATCATAATTGTTAAATTGATGACTTGATAGTTAACAATACAACATGATGTTTCACTTTTGTTAATGATATTTGAAATGTTAGAATAGGACAAGATTTTGATCTAACCGGTTGAATTGGCCAAGTGTGTGCAGGAGATCATCGTCCTTCATGAAGGGAGGGAAAGTATCATCAGGTCGAGAGGTAAGGAGGAGGAAGAACTTATGACATCTGAAACCCTAACCCTGAGTCAGGAAGTCTCATGTTGACCTTGGTAAATTTTGTCAATTGTTGTGTCAAGTAACCCTAGCTGATCTTTACAAGTATTTAAGGGTTCACAACCCTAGATTATTGATTACTTTTCGAGATATTTCGTTATTATTATTAATTAAATTTTGCAATGACTCATGTTTTATTGTGTGTGTGTGTGTGTCTATATATATATATATATATCTTATGCCATAACATGTATATGAGAGTACATATACATGACAATATATGTGCTCCCATAAACATGCCTGCATAAGGTTTTTAAATTCATCTATATATAAATAAATGAATATTTTATACATCACAATATATGTGCTCCCATAAACATGCCTGCATAAGGTGTTTAAATTCATCTATATATAAATAAATGAATATTTTATACCAAACTCTTGCTAAGGTAAAGTTCATTTTAAAAATACCTAAGCCAACTCTATTTGGCAATTTCAATAAAATTAATACACCTCTGGTCGCTAAGTGTATTTAGGGGCAGAATGAAGGAATCAGATTAATAGACCAATCGTATCCTTAAAGCAAATCGTTTTAATAAAAAGCTAAATACAACGTCTTTGAAAGGCATTGTCGGGCATATTAAGGAATTATATGTTCAAATAAACATTCAAGCCACATATTCTCATCTTTTTTACCCCTCATTAAGCGATTCTTTTAAACGATTGAATTGGAGGAGACCATGGGTGTGATTTGTTGCTTCTTTCGAAAGACAAATATTCTAGAGGGATGGGAAAAACGTTTTTGGCATGATCTCTACCATTCTCGTGAAGGAATCACGCATGCTTTGGGCGTGATTTTTAGGGCAAAGGATAAGGAAAACCTAAGGGGAATGCATATAGGTGAGTTTTTGGAGGAGGAGAGGTACATTACTCTTCCTCTCCTGGACATTGGAAGAAACACTTTGGCTCTGCAACTTAAGAATGTGAGTTCTCAACAACAAGCAGTCTAGAGAGAGTTCATTGAGAGAGGTGTTGTGTTTCAATTCTCATTGTTCAGGTTATGTGATATTTGAAAAACTTAGTAGCATATTATTTATTTCATTCCTTCCTTAAGTTCGAATTCTTGGTTGAATTTAATGGGAAAGAAGAAAGTGCAAAAGTATTTTTTGTTATATACGATTTGACTGTGTTGAGCATTCTTAAAAAGGAATAATGAAAATTTTGTAAATCTTTTATTCTATTTTGATTTGCTAAGATTTGCACTTGGAGCAAGTATAATGTAGTTGCTCTTATACATTGAATAGGGTTAAATTTTCTACAGTTATAAAGAGATATACATACTATTTCTGCTAATTATCTGCTATTAGACTCTTTCTTAACAGCATAATCTCAGTTTCATTGTGTTGTAGATAACAAATACCGTATGTGTATACGAGTATGGGTATGCAGAATTGCTTACTTAAATGTCTTCTTAAGCCTTGTTGAAGGGTTTAAACCAGTTTGAGAACTATGTGCAACTATATAAACATAATTGCAAGCAAATATATGAGTTCATACATAGGAACTTTATATGTGTGTGTGTGTGTGTGTGTGTGTGTGTGTGTGTGCGTGTATTTGAGATTTACCATCTCTAGATTATGTTAAAACTAAAACCCTAGCCTGGGAAGGTAGTGGGTAGAGGAGCACAATTGTTCCATGATGCAGATAGCATCTCCATTAGAGAGAATGCCTCAAAATTGTCATGACAACAGAGACATGTCATGCATGGTGTTCATTTCAAACTTAAGGGTTGAACGGACAGCTAGTGGCTTGTATGCCTCTTACTTTCCCAATCCAGGGAATTAGTTGTATTATTTAAACTCTTTTGCAATCTTGAATCAGTAAAATATAATAGAAACTCCTTAAGAGAATTAGTGTTGATAACGAAAAGAATGTAAAACAATTATGTGGCCAATAGTCTCTATGTGAGCACAAATACGATCAACTGTAAGTTAAAACTCATGTGTTCTCGACCTATGCCCTAGAGTCCTTAAATTGTAGTCGAGAAGGGTGTAATTATGATTTCACATGTAAGTGTGATCATAGATATATGAAAACCTTAGGGCCAAGGAGGTCCTCATACCAGAGAGTTAATCAAGATGGTTAAGTTATCTTCAGCTTGGTAAGAAACGATCGACTAGAGTAGAATTTCAGTGCTCATTAATGCTATTGGGCATAATAGATATTATGGAAGCACTTAGAATTTAAGTAAACATTACCTCAGTGTGAAAAGGTTGGATAAAAGAGCTTATAATGCCTCTTAATGCATATAGCCATAAGTATAGAAATACACAGCTTCATAGATTCCTAATGCAGTTTGGCATTCAAATAAAAACAAATTAGTTCCATTGAACAGTATAGTAGCACAATTTTCAACTAAAACAGAATAAGGCCTTAAACCTTAGGATGAGGTAAGTACCGACCAATACGATCCAACATGTTAGACTAGGGAGAATTATCGACTGTTTGATATTCATGTGTGAAAAAGGGCATCGCATGTTAATCATTTGCAACTTAATGACGGATGCAAATTAATTAAGGTCAAGAATGAGCTAATTCTCATGTGGAAACATTACCGAGACTGTGTGAAATGTGAGTTATTCAACTGTTGTACTCGCGAGAGAGAGAAGGTTACCATCTTAAGGGCACAAGTATGAACTCAGTATTAAATTAATCTTGGGTTTTGTCAAAGTAAGGATACATTATAACAGTAAGTCATCTCAAGTTTGTTGACCAGCATAGGAGACTTGGGTCCAAACATGTATGACAGCCAATAAGCCTCATAGAGTCAAAATGCAGTGGCATAGAGACAAACATGAGGACTTGGTCACCTTCAGGAATTCAATCCAACCAAGAAGGATGTTGAACAATTGACTTCATGATTTCGTGTGTTTGTAGTAACATAGAAACCTTCAGTTAAGGTGAGGTTACTTCTGTAAGCGTCAACCAGTTTGTTAATCCAGATACACAATCGAGTCAAAGGTCATACTAGTTAGGGGTAGCCTATAGTGTATGACCGACTAGGGATCTGTGTAGGATTATCCACCAGCTTAGATGGCATGAGTTATACTTTCGTTATCTCCCTGCGAAGGGTCGGGCCAATCTAGTCAGATATGGCACGGGGGACTAGTAAGTATGTGGTTGGGTAGAAAAGCGCTCTAATGATACTTTCCCTCCTCATTGATCAATTGATAAAGTTATGAAAGTTCGGAATGATAGCATTTCGAGAAATGTACTTTATAAACCCTTTCTCTTTCTTTTAAATCGAAATGTTTAAGTTACTTTCATATCTACTATTCTTTCTTACAACATAGATGTGGTTTATATCTATCTTTTAGTTATATCTAATTTCATTTCAGTTATTGTAAATAAATAAAAAATAACTTTGGGTTTTACCTCATTCTCAGTTGAAAAGATTTAAAAAGTTATTATTTCAAACTTGCATAGGTTGTTGCATTGTTACAACCTATCTATCATGAGCTTGAATGGTCCACTTAGTACTCATTGCATCTAGGGAATTTTTACAAGGGTTGAGCATCTAGACTTCCTAGGATGGCACCCATCCTAGTACTACTTTGACTCAAGTGCACTTAACCATGTTATTTTTTCCAAGAGAAAGCCCATGTAGATTGTTACCCCATTTGTAAAACCTTTAAAAAGTATTGTGCCTCATGAACCATTTATTATAGAGCCAATTTAACTCATTCAATGCAAGTAAGCAACATTTTTCACAATGTATCAAATCAAGATGGGTTATCAAGATTTCATGACATAGTTTTTTAATCAAACTCATTTATCCATATATTCATGAGTAGTGGTTCACACAAACACATATATCATGATCACAAATGGTTCACTTGGCACTTATTGAATCTAGATGATGTTGACAAAGGTGAAGTGTCAATATTTCTAGGAGGTCACCCCTTCTAATTGTTGGAATGCACTGATACCGACAATAAACTGAGAGGGAGGGGGGGTGAATCAATTTAATTATAAACCTTATATTGGAGCACAACACAATGAAAGATATATCATGAGAGCACAACACACATAACACCAATATTTTGACATGGAAAACTCGGAAAGGGAAAAACCACGATGGGAAACCCTACCCACAATCAGATGAATACTCTACAGTAGTATTGTGAATAATTACAATGGGGTTTGCACTTGCAAAAAGGCCAACAACCTAGAGCGCACTGCTCATCACAAAGGGAAGTCTCACTGACTTACAAAAACATCGGACTACAATCTGGAAAACAATGAACTGTGAAAGTAGCATCTACTAATGCTTGATACGGTTTCGATTAAGCACCGATGTCTGCTCTACAATACAAAACCTTTCCAACCTTCACTGGAATGATATGACTCTATTTGCACATAATCCTTTCTATGGTAATGTAAACTTAACCATCCATGACCATCGATCATAATCTAATTACATGAATAAGTCACCTATAAATAAAGATCATCAACCTTATTGACAAGGTCGACTAAACCCTAAACCCATAAACCCATAATTACAAAAATTACATCACATGATACCACTGGACCAATATTATGATTTACATTACATAGCATGGACCTAAATCAAGTAACCAAACAATTATATCTATCGGGTCCGCTAAGACCAAAATCCAACACGCTTCAGTTGTCAGTAGAAACCCTCAGTGAAAGTTTAATAGGATCTAAATAGTACCACCATAATAGCATGCCATCTAATGCAAATTCACCAAATGCTCGGGATATGATCAAGAAGCATCAACAACATGAAATAAACCGATTCCATAAGCTGGACCCAAAATCCATTGACCAAGTCACCAAAATAGCATACTGGTAAAGCTAACCAGGAACACCAGAAGCCGGTAAAGCCAAAAGCTAGCTGGGAAAACCAAGAACAAGCTGGTAACCAAAAAATACCAAAAGTGATAACCAAATCATGAAACCACCAGAATATAGCAAGCATATAACCATCAGAATAAGCATCCAAAACCAATGCCAGAGATCTAATCGTATCGGATTAGAATCACAGCCAAAACTAAGAAGATCACCAAGACTAACCGGGATAGATCCAACTAAGATAGTCTCCAACTGAGATACAATGTTGACATCAATGATAACACTTAACCAAATCCAGCATATTGCCAACAATCTCCCCCTTTGGCATTGATGGCAACACTGAATGTGAAAAATATCCAAGTGCCAAGGAATGCCAACAATCTCCAAAACACCATCAAAAGATCTAGCAGTTTTCACATGAACACCTTCTCCCCCTTTGACATCAATGACAAAGGGAGAATACTAAGCCAAGAGTACTGAACCAAATAGCTGACTACTCCCCCTGAGTAGTAGCACCATCTTCATCAACATAGATCAGAAAAATATGTCTGATAAGCTCACTGGATTGATGCATCTCTGCATCTTAAGTCTCTTTCGGAGGGTTGGTAACCCCCAACTAATCTCTAAGATATTCAAAAGTGTCTTTAGGCAATGGTTTCGTTAGAATATATGCAATTTGTTCCTTAGTAGACACATAAACCAATCCGACTTCCTTTGCTTCAACCTTTTCCTTCAAAAAATTATACCTTATAGAAATGTGCTTGATTTGGAATGAAATACCGGATTCTTTGACATATCAATAACAACAATATTATCATAGTGAATAACAATAGGCTCATCATAACTTACTCTTATATCCTTTAACATCTGTTTCATCCATAAAATCTGAGTACAGTTGGTAGTAGCTGCAACATATTATGCTTCAGTTGTAGACAATGAAGTGCATTATTGTTTCTTACTAAGCCATGAAACCAACTTCTTCCTAAGAAAGAATGCACACCACGTCACAAACTGAAGCACTATGGTGCACAACACAAGGAAACCAAAGATCTGATCTAATTCCTCTTCCATTGCTTTTATCTAATTTTTATCCTTACTTGCTTCAATAAATGATTTCGGTTCAATTTGAGAAATTAAACATACCTCTTCAGCAGCTAACCTTCTCCTAGTCATCACACCTTTCCTTTTGTCTCCAATAATCTGATCTTTAGAATGATTTAGCTTTACATACCTGGGAGTCTTTGAATTTTCTTGATTTGCTGACTCATTTAGTTGTTCCTCTGTCACTGTTGAATTTTCTGATGCTACCGGTGTCATTGGTTCACTGTTATGAACTAATTCTTGCATTACCAGTTCAGGTCTGATAAATTTATCTTCTGGTCCATAATCATATGCTCTAATCTGATTACTGCCATGATCATCCACCTTGACATTTATGCTTTCCAATATCCTATTCAATCTTTTGTTATAACATCTATATGTTTTTCTCTTAGTAGAATAACCCAAAAATATTCCTTCATCACTTCTAGGATCAAACTTTCCTAATGCATCATCTCTTCTAATGTAACATTTGCTTCCAAAAATTCTAAAATATCTGACAGTAGGAGTATGACCAAACCATAGTTCATAAGGAGTCTTATCGGTATCACCTTTTATGTGTACTCTGTTGAAAGTATATACAGTGGTATTGACAACCTCTCTCTAATAGATATCAGGTAATTTCGCTTCAATCATCATAGTCCTTGTTGCATCCAAAGTTGTTATGTTCTTTCTTTCCACTAATTCGTTCTAGGTGCAGAAAGTTGTCTCCTAATACTATTCCTTTCACAAAAGTTGTTGAATTCACCGGATGTAAACTCACCTCCATGATCTGATCTTAAGCACTTTATTTTAAGTCTTGTCTCAGTCTCAAGCGTAGCCTTAAAGCTTTTGAATTTCTTAAAAGCTTCAGATTTCTCTTTCAAAAATGCCACTTGTATACACCTAAAAATGGTCTAAAGATAATTAATTAAATAGGCAATTATTTAATTAATCCCCTTTCCCAATTTAATTGAATTCACTAAACAATTTGATTAAATTCTCCCTTTTCATCTACTTATTAATAAATCTAATGATTTATTTAATAGGTTCATTTCAATAGTCCTCTTTGATTAATTAATTCAAATTAATTAATCCCCCCCCATCAATTAATTCTTCTAATCTTCTAATTAATTAAAACAAATCAATTTATGAGTTGTTGAGAATTAATCAGTCTTATTTGAATTTTAAATTCAAATTACCCACATGCTTCCTAACTTCTAACCACCTAACCTAACCCCTTCCATCTAACCCTAGGTTTAATTAAACCTACTATCCCCTTGAGACACATGGCATTCTTGGGCCACATATCCCCTTTCCTTAGACACTTGCTCTCTCATGAACAAAGCCTCTTGACACTTGTCACCATAGAGATGACAAATGTTCCCTTTCATCCAACCTCCTCCAATTTCACCTTTGATATCTTCAGACTCAATCTTGACCGTTGATTCTTGCCACCTCACCCCTGACCTTGGAAATCCTATAAATAGACCCCATTTTGAACCAATAATAATCCCATCTCATTTGCAGTTCAGGCATTATTACTATAGGCATAATAACTCTTAGCACATCATTTGAGCATTGTTATTATAGGCAATTGCATTCTTAGATCTAGCATAATTGTTGAATCATGTAGCTTAATCTTCTCTTTTCTAGCTTAAATATATCATTATCATCTTAAATCATCCATCTAGGTGTAGTCAAGTCACTGGAATTTGCTTATCCAGATCTGAGAGCAAATCTACACTTGCATTTATTAGGAGGCGATAGATCGATTAGCCATGGTTTTATCTTTACTTGTTTTAAATTTGCTAACCATGCTTGTAATGATCTATTAAGTGTTTTGTGCTGTAGCTGCAGGTATACACTTCACAGGCACGACATTTTGGCGCCCACTGTGGGGCCGAATTATCATTTTTGGCCTCTCAAGCTTCATCAACATTCATCTCTGCTCGGGTCTGGTTCAGAAATTTGTACGAGCTCCTTTGCTGGCTCGTATGAACTTCTTTGTGAGTTGGCACGATAATCTTTCTTTACTTGTATAAGCTCATTTTTGTGTTGTACGAGCATGTTTCTTCTTTCGCACGAGATCTAAAGTTCTGTCATATGAGCTGGTAAAGCGTGTCGTATGATTTTTTGCTTCTGTTTTTTTAAATAGACTACATTTTAGGGTTTTTCAGGTTTTAATCTGATCATTATTAATGCTAACCTTGGTTTGTTTATGAGCTTTCTAGCAACCTAACTAGTTTTTTAGGATGATTGTCGAAGATATGCTAGCCACAAACTTATTTCAACCAAACAAATTAAAAAAAACAAAATGGATCTATTTTGCAGGTTGCCTAAAAGGATTCAACAAAACTTTGTGTATTTCTTAAATCTTTCTAGGCACACTTGTATTTTGCTAAAGGAATGAACAATCATGTATTTTGTGTTTGTGATGATAGGTGAGTATGCTCTCACCTTTCTTAGGTGATCAGAAAGCTAGACTCATCTTTTACTTTCATTAGTGCATATCTTTAGCAGGCCTGCCCTCCCGAGGAGCTAATAACTCTTAGCCATTAAGGTCGGTGAGAGGGGAACGACCTAAGTGGGAACGGTTAATGCCGAGTAATCCAACCCACTATAAAATAAATATGATTTAATGAAAATCAATTCAACGGCAGTGCTCGGGAATAGCTCTCCTCCATACCTTCGGGTATATCAAACCTTGGTTTTCAAGGCTGGGAGACCTCTTAATTGAGTATTATACCCCAACGTGTTGAATGGATCCCTTACTAGTTCTGGTTAAATTAGAAGCTACCTAATTCACCTCCGAAAGGGTGATAATATTTGTGCAAGAGAGATAGTAACTCTCCCAAGACACTTGCCATATTGTGCCCCCATTAGCATTTGGAGTCAGATAATATGGCGTTGAGAATCCATTGCGTGAGACTTAGCAGTCGTATTTTGATTATCTATTGGGTGTGTACCTAAGTTTGCAAGCAAAGGTTTTCTCTCCTCAACCAACTTTCTTAGGGTTTAGCATGCTTGAGGTCACTTGTCATATCACATGTTTTCTGTGTATTCATCCCTAAATCAAAAAAATCAGACATCTAAAAACTGGAAAACATAAACAAAACATCAGAATTCATTGATCAAAATTCGACCAAACAAACACATTTACCTCTGTTGCACTCTTAAGTCATATGAGTCATTTATCTTGTCATATGGTTTAGGAAAGTTTGTCGTATGGGTTGGTCATTTGTCGTATGAGATCAATCTTTAGTCGTATGGTTCAGAAAAGTTTATCGTAGGAGCCTGTTCTTTTTCACATGGAAATCCTAGTTTGTCGTATGGGCTTGTATCTTTTGTCGTTTTGGGTTGTATAGTCTGTCGTACGAGTCTTTGTTTCTGCCAATCCAGAGCTGTGTCCTACATGCCTTTTTCAGATTTGTCATTTCTGCTTGATCAATTTGCAGTAATCATAAACACCTAGTTATCTGTCACTTTGTGCTTGGATTGTCTCCTTTGTTTGCTTGGTCAAGTTATCATCTGTCAAAATCAGACTTTAGAACATAAACATCTCAATATTTTCAAGTGATCACCCTCAACAAGTTCAAGATCTAAACATCTCAAAGTGCATTATCACCCTCTTTGATAAACTGATCACTCAAACATAGTTTCTCATTAGGATTTATCATCCTTTATCATGAAATTGAAACGTTTGGTCAGGATAATCTTGGCCCACATCGTAGGATATATCGTTCCTACAGGACTTGTTTTTTATCAAATCATCATCATTGCACTCCTAAACCAAAGATTAAAAAACTTGCAAACTTTTAAACACTTGAATCATCTTTTTGTGTCATATCGCGCTATCACATTTATATTGACAATTGATCACTTATCAAAACAACTTTTAGACAATCAAATTCTAGCACAATATCTAACACACGTATATGCCTATTCTAACTAGAGCTCAGAGACGAAGAATCGCAGAGACAAAAATTGAAACATTGGAAACAATTGAAGAGCATATAACCATGGAACATGAAGATAAAATAGAAGTTGAAGGAGAAATAAAAGAACAAAATATTAGAGACATCAAAAAAGATCCTCAATTCGATAAATTTATGCAAAAATTATTGGAGGGAGAAAAAGAAAAATATTTCCTAATGTTAGCAAAATCTGGTGCTACACTCCCCCAAGATTTTGATGTGAACAAATTGACACAAAAGAAAAGTGACCCTCCCCCTAATAATGAACAATATGAAGATATTTTTGGTCTCCACATGAATGACACATCAATTCCTAATAATACCAGAACCAATGAAGAAACTTACATACCCAAAAGAGATGAAGTGGAAATTCTGAATAACATTCAATTCAATGAAGATACAAGAAGGACTAAAGATGACAAAAGAAGAGATCCAGATCCTCCTAGAATGTAAAATCATGGTTATGCAAGAACAAATCATGTTGATAATCCTATCACAACTCTCACACAACAACTACAAATAATGCAAATAGAAATTCAAGATATGCAAAGAGGAAATGTTAGACGATAATCACTTCAAGAAATTTGCCCTTATCCATTCGACAGAAACCTAAACATGATACCATTTCCTATAGGTTTTGAAACTCCTAGATACGAAAAATATGATGGAAGCATTGATCCTCAAGATCATATACGAGAATTTTGTACAGTGAGTATGGAGTTTGCACATGAGGATACCTACTTGATGAGATTATTTCCGAAAAGCTTAACTGGACTAGCTATGGAATGGTTCTCCAAACTTCCACCTGGAATCAGATCATTCTTAGAGTTGGTGGATAAGTTTGTTTCACAATACTCTTACAACATACAACATGAAATAACAATACTAGACCTGTGTAACGTCAAACAAAAAATTGGAGAACCTTTCATGGAATTTTTACAATGATGGAGACGGTTAGCTTCGTGGTATCCTCGTACAGTGCCAGAGTATGAAAAAATGGACATATTCATCGACAACTTAAATGATCAAATGAGTTACTACTTAAAAATTCAAGGAAGTCAAAGTTTCGGAAAAATGATTGATAATGGAATCAGAATGGAGGAAGCCATGATAAAGAAAGGCGAGTTGAAAATATACAAAGACGAAGTTCATCCTCCTAATAACAATAACAATAACAACAATCACAATGATAAGCCAAAATTTTGGAATAGAAATCAAAATATCGTCAATGATGGAATAGTGGATAACAACAATGTGAAACCAAAACAACCGGTTTTTAATTTATTCACTCACTTAGCAGCGGCTCAACAAAACAACCATCACCAAAAAGCAACTATCAAAACTTTCTTTCGAAGACAATTTACAAACATTGGTGAACCCCTTGGGTCAGCATTAAAGACACTTCTCGCAAACAAATTGATCACTTTTCCAGAAGAAAGGAACTATGAACCTTAAATAAAACCACCTTGGTGGAATGATAACTATGGGCAAGGCTCCATAGAGCTCCGTTTTTCGCATTTTGAGTTCTATCGATCCACTTTTCCCTCATACAATAACCATTATTGTGATTTCCATCGAAACAAGGGACATCACACAAATAATTGTTAGAAGTTGAAACATGTCATCCAAGATTTGATTGATAATGGAGTAATAACTGTGGATGGACATACAATGAATGAATCTCATACAACTTTTAAAACTCCACTTCCAAACTATGAGAAAGGTGAATTATCAACAACAAACAATGGTAAGGGTAAAGAGAAGGTAAACTATGCTCATATGATAATGTGGTAAATGTGATTGTAGTTAAAGAAAAGCAAAATCAAGAACCTGCTCATGCTATCACAAGAAGTAAAGCCAAAGTAGTTTTGTTGGGTCCTACAACAAACACATCATCCACTACCAAACAATACAATCTAGTGGAGCACTTACAGAAAACACCAGCACAAATATCCATCTTAGAACTGTTAAAGCTTTCACCTGCACACAAAGAAATTCTTGAACGTGCATTAGTAGATACAACAGTTCCCAAAGATCTTGATATCGATCAATTCCAAACCATGGTGGGACACCTAACAACCCCTCACTGCTTATCATTCACTGAAGAAGACGACATGTCCCTGCAATATCCCCATAACGCTCCCTTGCATATCAAAGTCATCATTCATAAGACGTGAGTTAAACGTGTCCTAATAGATGGAGGAGCTAGCTTAAACATCTGCTCTTTGAGTCTTGTCTATGCTCTAGGTTATTCAGAAGATGCAGTTGATCCCCAGAAAAAGATCACCATTAAAGCCTATGATGAAGAAGAATGTTCCTCTAAAGGAATTGTGATGTTACCCATCAGAGTGGGACCTTTGCAGAAAGACACAACATGCCAAGTTCTAGATTTAGATTTATCATACAACATACTCTTGGGAAGACCCTAGATACATGACATACAAGTTGTTCCATCAACATACCATCAGTGCTTAAAGTTTCCCTACAGTGGGCAGGAAATCACGATCTCGACAGATTCAAATCCATTTTAGTATTGTAGTAATCTTAAACCAATTCAAGAAGTCATTGTTCCTCATAATAGGGAGGCAACATCTTCAAACACACAATCCAAGGAACAATCATTTGCCTCTATTTTATCGAGTATGGAAAAACAAATGCAGCTAAGAGATCGAGGGAACAAAGAATATTCAATATCACAAATACCACTTTCTCCTAAATCCTTTGGAAAACCATCAAACTCTAAACAACAACCAATTGTGAAACATCTTTCGATATTTGATGGAGCATTCATTAGTGCTGGAACCTTATCAGAGGAGACAGAAGATAAAGATGTTCTACAATGGCTATACAAAGATGAAGAAGTTCAACAAAAGATCAACAATGTCCACATACCTACAGAAAAGTATGGAAAAGGATTTAACATTATTCAAAGAATGGGATACATTGGAACAGGTCCTCTAGGAAAAAGAAAAGAAGGTATCTCAGAACCTATTCAGCCTCATACTTAGCAGACTATAGACAAAACAGGGTTAGGGTATGGACAAGTCACTTTACCAGAAGACACATCTTTTAGTCAACAACAAGAGGAATATGAAAACAGACAAGAACAACTGGAAATTGAAAGAGAAGAAACATCAGCTAAACAACAAACACAAGCAAACATGAAATGGGAAAAGAAGCAAGATTCAAATCAACAAGAGAAACAAACTAAAAGCACCTCTCAAGAAGCATTAAATCTCAATCAAAATAAACATGAACCTAATATTAATCAAGGAGAGATCATAGCAAGATTGACCAAACTCAATCTCAGTCCTGAAGAGGTTGAATATGAAAGAAGAAAAGATATAGCTAGAAAAGCAGAAGAAATGCTATATGATCAAATCTATAGATTGCAGGCTGCAAGTGATACAAATTCTAATGAATGGGAATGGGATTCCTATCACTCTGAAGAATCAACTGAAGAAAATTGATTTGAAGAAGATGTAGGAGTCGATGTAGTTCACACGTATGTAGGACAAACGTCAGGAAATAGTTAACTTGAATTAGAATCACATTCAGATAACTTGGACGTAATCGAGGACGATCAGGAAATCCTTGTGCAAGGTCATTCTAATGAGAGTACCATTCTAGACATCGACATACATATCAAAGACTTTGATACATCTATCATGACCCTTGATATCCTGGAAACATCCCAACTTGAAGATCCCTTACCTCTACTCCACCCCGAGCTTATTGATTGGGAAAATGAAGGACATATTGCCATTGATACCTTTCCAAATGACTATGCCATATCTATATATTTTAATGCAATCGAACTTGTAACAACTCTCACCAAGAATTTCAGCAACGCATCTTCTAGTCAAGTGGGTGCCAAATCTCCTAGTCACAAAAGTGAAAATAACGAAAAGAATATCAGGTCTAATGCTGAAAACCATTTATTGGCAACATTAGATTGAGAAAAAGTAAAAAGAAAGGACGCATCTAACAGTGAAAACCTCCTCGAGGCATCAGGAGATAGGAGATTTGACACTTTACCTGAGCACTATCAAGAAAGGTCATCCATTTTGATCGAACCAACATAGGTAGTTAACATTGGCACAACAGAGCAACCAAAGATTCTTCATCCAATGACTTCTTTGCTTGAGCAAGAAATGCAACAATATGTGGAATTCTTCAAACAATGACAAATCAATTTTGCTTGGTCATATGCAGACATGCCAGGGTTGGATCCAGTGCTTATTATGCATCACTTAAATGTTAGTCCAGGAACCAAACCAGTTAAACAAAAGTTAAGGAAAATGCATCCAAAATCGCTCTCCTAGTCAAGGCAAAACTAAAGAAATTATTAGATGTTGGATTCATCAAACCTGTAGCATATCCTCAATGGGTATCCAACATTGTTCCTATTTCAAAACTAGATAAAAGTATCAAAATATGCACAGACTTTAGAGATCTTAATAACGCATATCCAAAGGATGAGTTTCCTTTGCCTAACATCGACATCATTGTAGATTTAACGACTGGACACTCCATGTTTTCTTTAATGGATGGTTTCTCCTGATACAATCAAATCAAAATAGCACATGAAGATCAAGAAAAGACAACTTTCACATGTCCATGGGGTACTTTCTGCTAGAACGTCATGCCTTTTGGATTAAAGAATGCAGGTGCTACATATCAGAGAGCTATGACAACTATACTTCAGGAAAGCTATTGGGATACATTGTTTCAGCTAGAGGTATCAAAGTGGATCTAGCTAAGGTTAAATAAATCATGGAAATGGCATCTCCCAAGAATATAAGTCAACGAAGATCACTCCAAGGAAGACTCCAGTCAATCAGAAGATTTGTTGCTCAACTAGCAGATAAATGTCAACCATTTACTCATCTATTGCACAAAAATGTTCATTTCAAGTAGGACCATCAATGTGAGGACATATTCAACAAGATCAAGGAATATCTCATACAACCACCCGTCCTAATGTCACCAATTCCAAGAAAACCATTGTTACTTTATGTATCAACCACCGAAGCATCATTAGGAGTTTTGCTTGCACAACAAGATAATGAAGGAAAAGAACGAGCTATCTACTATATCTATAGTAGGATACGAGATCAACTATTCACCAACAGAAAAAGCTTGCTTCGCAATAGTTTTTACTTCTCAAAAATTACGACACTATCTACTATCTCACTCCATCAAGTTAATAGCTAAAATTGATCCTCTGAAATATTTACTCAGCAAGGCAACATTGACAGGACGAATAGCAAAATGGATCGTGATCCTGAGTGAGTTTGATATTGAGTTTGTTGACAGAAAATCTATAAAAGGACAAGTCATTACAGATCAACTAGTAGAGGCGCCACTTCAAGATGATCATCCTTTACAGATTGAGTTTCCCAATGCTGATATCCTAACAGTCACCATAAAAACATGGCAATTATACTTTGATGGTTCATATACACAACATGGATCAGGAGTAGGCATTTTATTCATCACACCACAAGGTCATACAATTCCAAAAGCATACAAATTAAGCTTTCCATGCACCAATAATACAATAGAATATGAAGCTTTGGTTACAGGTATCAAAATGGCTATAGAATAGAACATTACACAACTTCAAGTCTTTGGAGACTCTTAGCTCATCATTAATCAAATTAATGATGATTATCAAACAAAGGACGAAAAATTAATGCCTTATAAAAAGATGGTTGATGATATCAAGAAATACTTTGTAGAAATAACTTTTCAGCAGATTCCAAGAAATGACAACAAAGCAGCAGATGCCATGGCTACACTTTCTTCTCTCCTTCAGACACAGGAAAATCAACAGCGTTATGAATTCCTGGTGGAAGAGTTGTTTTACCCTGCTCACAATTGTCCTAATTTCCAAACTATCTATCACCTTGTGGGGCATGATTCCTCACATTATGACCAAACTTACACATACTTGAAAGATAACACCTTACCTCCCAACTTATCAAAAAATCAAAAGAGAAACTTTATTCGCCAATCCTCCCATTTTACTCTTGTCGCGGATACCCTGTTTAAACGAGGTCTATATGGTACTCTTTTAAGATATCTCGAACAAGAAGAATATGAGAAGGTCTTACATGAAGTCCATAACGACATTTGTGGCACTCATTCAAGTGATCTTACCCTTTCGAAAAAACTCATATGCTTGGGCTATTATTGGCCGACTGTGGAATGAGATTATTTTCAGATAGCTAGAACATGCAAACAATGTCAAATCCATGGGAATTTGATTTATGCATTAGCACAAGAACTTCATGCTTTAACAACATCTTGGCCTTTCTTCCAATGGGGTCTTGATCTAGTAGGAAAGATAAATCCTTCTTCATCTAATGGTCACAAATTCATCCTTGTAGCTATAGAATATTTCACAAAATGGATTGAGGCAGTACCTCTCACAAATATCACAGGAAAACAAATTGCTGCATTTATCTTGAATTACATCATCTGTCGCTATGGAATACCAATTACCATTATCACTGATAATAGGCGACCATTCAAGAATCGAGATGTACAAGAGCTATGTGAGAAATTCAAGATCCAACACAAATTCTCCACACCCTACTATCCACAGGGAAATGGGCAAGCAGAAGCATCAAACAAAATTATTTTGAAAATCCTCAAAAAGACAGTGAATGATGTTGGAAGAGATTGGCATATTCAATTAAACTCTGCTCTATGGGCCTACCATACCAGTATCTGCACACCAATAGGTGCCACACCTTTCTCTCTTGTCTATGGATCAAAAGCAATACTGCCAATAGAAGTAGAGATACCTTCTCTACGAGTATCATTAAAAGGTCTCATCCCAGATGAAGAACGAGTAGCTAGATTACAAGAGTTAGAACTGATCCATGAATGAAGACAAAATGCCTTTGATCATTTAAAGATATCTCTGCAAAGAATGTGTCAGAGTTATAATCACAAGGTTAAACCACGAGTCTTTCAAGTTGGAGAACTATTACTAAAGAAAATCCACACAACTAGGCAGATCGAGAAAAGAAAGGAAAGTTTGAACCAAACTGGTTAGGTCTGTTTGTGGTCACAATAGTATTTGGATCAGGAGCATATCAGCTATCAACACAAGACGAAGATCAGCTCGAGGAACCTATCAATAGCATGCATCTGAAGAAATTCTATATTTGAAAAAGTAGTGAAAAATCAAAAAATCAAAAAATCAAAAAAAAGTGAAAAAGAAGAAAAATAAAAAACAGTGAAAAATCAAAAAATCAAATATGAGAAAAAGTGCAATAAAAACTGTAGACATATAAAAATGACCATATTCCTAAATGAATATTTTATGTTCATTTCTCTGTTTAATTAAATCCACTTTAATTAAATTATCCGCATTCCTCTATTTAATTAAGTAAATTACTCAATTATATTCACTATACCATTTAATAGGATAAATCCATTTTATTCAATTAAAACCCCTATCCACTTTTTAATTAAATTCAAATTTAATTAAAATAGTTATCCTAAATTAAATAAATCTAATTTATTTAATTGCAACCAAATTGAAATAAAGCAATTTATTTTAAATTAATTCTATTTCCCCTCACCCACTTGCAAAATCCTACACCTCCCACTTCCATCCTAACCCTCTTTCTAACCTCTTCTAGATTCTTCTAATCTTGATTAATTAACCCAAACCCATCCATTATCCCTTTTCCCTAAATTTGAGGAGGTCACTTCTCAAATTTGGAGTAAAGTCTTCAAAAGGCATTAAAGCCTTTATCCATTCAACAAGCTAGCTTGTTGAAAGCCTCCAAATTTGGAAGGACTCTTACAAAGTTATCCACAAAGTCTTCATAACCATTAATGGTTAACTCAAACCCTCTTACACGGTTAAAGAATTTCCATAAACTCAACCTCCATCTAACCTAAGGGTCTCATCAAGCATTTATTTCTTTGACCATGGTTATCCTTAAACCTTTGCACAAGAGTTTATCCTTTGGGTAAAAGCTTTATCCAATGGATAACCTTAACCTAACCTTAACCCTTAACCCCTAGGGTAACCATGAGGTCTTCTCAAGCATTTAATGCTTCTTACACCTCCTCTCAACCAACCTTATGTTGACAATTGTCACCATTTCATTGGTGCAAATTGCAAACATGGATTGACAACTTTCAAACTCAACCCTTGATTAAACCTTTCAATCCTAGCCATCCATTGCCCTATTTTTGCTATAAATAGAGCTCTCATTCCTCCATTTTAAAAGGATCCAAGACTTTAGCATCTCACTTATACTCAAATCCATTCAAGCTTTCATATTTTATATGCTCATCATTTAGCTTCTCTTTTAAATCAGGAATTAATCTAAATATGCTAATTTAGAGTATGTTCCTTATCATATAGCTTAAATCATGAACTAGTATAGTATGCTAGGATAGTTTTGTTTACTAACTTTGTCATCCTATAGTTAGTTTATTGCATTTGTAGCATCATGCATAGCTTAGGAGGCATCTCATATTAAATCAACAAAAAATATCCCTCGTTCTTGCATTTGCCATCCCTAAACCATTTTGCTCAGTGATCTGAGAGCAAAAACATTGGTTTGAGGGACTGTGCAAGATAGAGAACCATGGAACCATCCTTGGGAAGCTGAGTTATACTTCATAACTCTATAGCTTGCACCAAGAAGTCCTATGGGTGTATGAGCAAGGCTCCATAGAGCTCCGTTTTCCACATTTCAAGTTCTATCGTCCCGCTTTTCCCGCATACAAAAACATATGGTGAAAACCTAGCAAACAGGCACTATCTGTCCGCTATCTCTTCCATCTATTAGTTCATGCATCTTTCTGCTTGCATTCATTATCTATCATGAAGACTTTGTACATATGCAGGCATCCTAGCTAATCTCTTGCCATGGTTTGGATTATTGAGTATATCATAATGACTTTATTTCTAGGCTTGGGGCAAAATCCTGCACCTAGCTAGGGACAAACTTCTTGATCATTTTGAGCTTAATCAAACAGGTAGAACAACAACTAGACACTTTTTAACAAGCGAAAACTGAGACATATCCAATGGTGAACACGAGATCAAATTATCAACCATAAAACTATCACAAAGTCAATCTAAGAACATCACACACTTTTTAGTGGATAATATCTTTTTGATAATGATTTAACATGATTGTTCAACTTTTCTATATTGATTTTCGCCATCATGATTTCTGAGTGACTCTAGGATGTCTTTGACTAGAGGAACAAGGAAGGAACGTGATATTTTTCTTGTCTATTGTTTGAAAATTAATTATTAATATGTGCAAATTTTTCTCAGGACATGATCATCAGAGTATCATCGAAGACATTTCCAATTTGCATATTGAAATGATTAATACTGCCTGTTTTACACAAGCAACACTTAGGTCATCTTGGTTCAGTTATACCTCGATGCTTGTGCTAACTTGCCATATCAAAATCTAGGAAAGAAGTGCTTAGGTCATCATGGTTTAATTATACCATCGATGTTTGCACTCACTTCCCACATTTCAAAAGCTCAATGATGACAAAAACACAATAATCCAGTGACTGATTCGGTTGTAGCTTTGCATTTGCATTTGCATTTTAGCTTGCTTTTCATTCTTGCATGGGATCCCGTATGCTCCTTTTATCCAAGGTTAAATCTATCATAGGAATCAACAAGGTATCATCACAAGTGTATACGCGATCAGACTAATAACTCATATCTCTCCAGATATCTTATGCTATCCTCTCAACAGAATCAACATCAGCATATCCGAATCTTTCTAAAACTTGATATCAACAAACTGTCAGTTCTTTATCTAGTCAATCTTATCAATTCAATCAATCAGTCAAACCTAATCAACTCTCTCATGTCTTATACAGGATGTATCTTTCCTGAAACCAAACATTTTGATCTTTGTCTTATACAGGATATATCATTCCCGAAACCAGATGCTTTGATCATCTTTGTCTTATACATAAGGTGTCAGTCCTGAAACCAGATTGAATCTCGATCTTATCAATCTAATCAATCAATCTTTATCAATAATTAAGAAACTACATCACCGTGATCATAGAACTCGCACTTTCATCAACCACAGTTGCAGAAATCAAATCATTTCTAATCAGGATATCAATTTCGCAAAGATCCAAAAGTCCAAAGATCAATTGTCTCAATTGATCTCCCGAGGGGGCATCATTGTATCGCAATTTATCAATCAAGAGTTGGGGCATCTTATCGAACCAATATCATCATCAAAATGAGATTATTCTTTGAATCAATGTGTCATCACACCTCACTTCAAAGAGGGGCAAAATGTATACAACTAAAAATGGTCTGAAGATAATTAATTAAATAAGCAATTATTTAATTAATCCCCTTTCTTAATTTAATTGAATTCACTAAACAATTTGAATAAATTCTCCCTTTTCACCTACTTATTAATAAATCTAAGGATTTATATAATAGGTTCATTTCAATAGTCCTCTTTGATTAATTAATTCAAATTAATTAATTCTCCCTCCCCATTAATTAATTCTTCTAATCTTCTAATTAATTAAAACAAATCAATTTATGAGTTGTTGAGAATTAATTAGTCTTATTTGAATTTTAAATTTAAATTACCCACATGCTTCCTAACTTCTAACCACCTAACCTTACCCCTTCTAAACCTAACCCCTTCCATCTAACCCTAGGTTTAATTAAACCTACTACCCCCCTGAGACACATGGCATTCTTGGGCCACATGTCCCCTTTCCTTAGACACTTGCTCTCTCATGAACAAATCCTCTTGACAGTTGTCACCATAGAGATGACAAATGTTCCCTTTCATCCAACCTCTTTTCCAACCTCCTTCAATTTCACCATTGATATCTTCACACTCAATCTTGGCCATTGATTCCTGCCACCTCACCCTTGACCTTGGAAATCTTATAAATAGATTCCATTTTGAAGCAATAATCATCCCATCTCATTTGCATTTCAGGCATTGCTACTATAGGCATAATATCTCTTAGCACATCATTTGAGCATTGTTATTATAGGCAATTGCATTCTTAGATCTAGCATAATTGTTGAATCATGTAGCTTAATCTTCTCTTTTCTAGCTTAAATGCATCATTATCGTCTTAAATCCTCCATCTAGGAGTAGTCAAGTCACTAGAATTTTCTTATCCAGATCTGAGAGAAAATCTACACTCACATTTATTAGGAGGCGATAGATCGATTAGCCATGGTTTTATCTTTACTTGTTTTAAATTTTCTAACCATGCTTGTAATGATCTATTGAGTGTTTTGTGCTGCAGCTGCAGGTATACACTTCATAGGCATGACACCACCCACATCATTCTAGAATAGTCATCAATAAGTAACATAAAATCTCTATCACCTTGAAAGCTTTTAGTCCTTGCCGGTCCACACAAATCAGTATGAATAAGATCAAGAATTTCATTAGATTTATCATGAACACTTCTGAAAGAAGTTCTAACTTGCTTACCCATTTGACCTTCTCTACGTATCGGATTATGAGGTTTAACAATCTTGGGCAAATCTCTGACAGTCGGTATTGAACTGATCTTTACTATGCAATCAAAATTAACATGACACATCCTCTTATGCCATAACCAACTTTCATCAATCTCAGCAAAAAAGCAAGCCTTCTCACCGAAGTTCAAATGAAAGATATTACCATTGGTGTTATTTCCAGAAGCAATCTCCAATCCAGATTTATTAATGGTCTTACATTTTCCATCCTTGAATTGCAAATGAAATCCTCTATCCACCATCTGACCTACACTTAAAGGATTATGCTTTAAGCCTTCAACATAATAAACATTATTAGTATTAGTCTTACCATCCAATGATATTGTTCCTTTGCCTTTGATCCTACATGCCTTGTTGTCTCCAAATCTGACCAATCCACCATCAAATTCTTGCAGTGATAAGAACTTTCTTTTGTCACCAGTCATGTGATGTGAGGATCCACTGTCTATAACCCATTCATCCTTCTCTTCAATTTTTGCAGCTGAAGCCTCTCCTTCGGTATGTGCTCCTTCAATGATAGATTCTGGAGAATTATCCTTAATAGTAATAAAGACCCAATCTTTGTCGAATGAAGGTCCATTACCAAATCCATTCACAGGTTCATCATCATCATCACCATCATCAGAAATACCACCATCATCATTACCAACATAATAACATGATTTATCATTATTTCTTCTGAATCTAGGTCTGCTCTGATATTCAGGATTAGGCTTATAATTCCTCACAAATCTTTCATGATTTCTAGCAGCTCTTTTAGGACATCTAGATACAAAATGACTAATCTTATTGCATGAAAAACATTTAAAAGGGACTTTTCCTTCATACTTACTTCCAGTTGGTCCTTTAGGAATTCTTCTAGCAATTAGGGCTTCCAGCTCTTCAAGCTCTCTTTCTTCTTTCTCAATTTCCTCCATATCCTTAGCATACATCTCTTTCCAATCTATCTTTTGTTTACCGGAGGTAGATGCTTTAAATGCAGTCTCAGTTTTAGCAGCACACTGATCTCCAAGTTCTTCATGTTCAAAAGCAATCAATTTCCCAAGTAGTGCATCTCAGGTCAAAGGAGTACTTGACATTGTCTGGAGTTCAATGATAATAGTAGCCTTCATCTTGTAAGCTAGAGGTAGAACTCTTAGAACATTTGACACTATTTCATCTTCACTGACAGATCCGCCATAACATTTGATACCCATGACAATCTCATTAACTCTATCCATGAAATAACTTATCTTCTCATCTTCTTCAATCTTTAAAATATTCATATCTTACCCAAAACCCTTCAAGTTAAGCAATCTTCACATCTTGGTCACCTTCATAAAGAGTTTCAAGCTTTGTCTAGATCAACTTAGCATTCTCCAACTCTATAACATTCAATAGCTTTTCATCAAATAGGGTGCTTAATAATGCTTCTTTTTCTCTTACATCATTTTTAACTCTCTTCTGTTCATCAACAGGTGTCGATGTTCTAGAATTAGGAGCATGAGATATATACCCTTTCTCCACTATCTCCCAAACTTTAGCTCCAAGACATCTAGGATGAATCTTCATTCACTCCTTCCATATCTTCTAATTTGTACCATCAAATTTGGGAGTCTCCTTCCGGTAAGGATTGAATGTGGAACTTGAAGCAGTTGCCATTGGATCTCCTCAAGCGGTTAAGCTTCTGTAAAGAGAACCTTTCTTTGATACCAATTGTTGGAATGCATTGATACCAATAGTAAATTGAGAGGGGGGGGGAGGTGAATCAGTTTACTACAATAACAACAATCAATTCAATTATAAACCTTATACCGAAGCACAACACAATGAAAGATATATCATGAAAGCACAACACACATAACACCAATGTTTTGACATGGAAAACCCAGAAAGGAATAAACAATGGTGGGAAACCCTACCCACAATCAAATAAATACTCTGTAGTAGTATTGTGAATAATTACAATGGGATCTTCACTTGCAGAAATGCCAACAGCCTAGAGCACATTGCTTATCACAAAGAGAAGTCTCACTGACTTACATAAACATCAGACTGCAATCCAAAAAACAATGAACTATGAAAGTAACATCTACTAATGCCTGATATAGTTTTGGTTAAGCATTGATGTCTTCTATGCAATACAAAACCTTTCCAACCTTCATTGGAATGATATGACTATATTCACATATAATCCTTTCTCTGATAATGTAGACTTAACCATCCATGACCATTGATCATAATCAAATTACATGAACAAGTAACCTATAAATACATATCATCAACCTTATTGACAAGGTCGACTAAACCCTAAACCCCTAAACCCATAATTACAAAAATTACATCACATGATACCACCGGACCAATATTATGATTTACATTACATAGCATGGACCTAAATCAAGTAACCAAATAATTATATCCATCGGGGATTCCACTAAGACCAAAATCCAAAATGCTTCACTTGCTGGTAGAAACCCTCAGTGAAAGTTTAATTGGATCCAAATAGGAAAACCATAATAGCACACCATCATATGAAAAGTCACCAAATGCTTGAGATATGATCAAGAGGCACCAACAACATGAAATAAATTGATTCCATAAGCTAGACCCAAAATCCACTGATCAAGTCACCAAAACAACATACCAGTAAAGATAACTGGGAACGCCAAAAGCCGGTAAATCCAAAAGCTAGCCAAAAAAACCAAGAACAAGCCGGTAACCGGAAAATACCAAAAGCGATAACCAAATCATGAAACCACCAAAATATATCAAGCATATAACCATTAGAATAAGCATCCAAAACCGATTCCAGAGATTTGATCGTACTGGATTAGAATCACAGCCAAAACCAAGAAGATCACCAAGACTAACTGGGATAGATCCAACTGGGATACAATGTTGACATCAATGACAACACTTAACCAAAGCCAGCACATTGACAACACTAATTGCCAAGGAATTTCTCTCAAGATCAAGCCCACTTAAATTGCTACCACATTTGTAAAACCTTCAACAAGTTTTGTGCCTTATGAACCATTCATTATAGAGTTCATTTAGTTGATCTAATAAGTATGAGAAAATTACTCAATGTGTCCAATTATGATGTTTTATTGGGATTCAACTACATATTTTATTAGCTAAACATATTAACCCATATTTCATGAGTAGTTGTTCATATAAACCCATCCCTAATAAAAATAAATGATCCACTTAACACTCTTTAGATCTAGATGACTTACTAAACTAAAAAAATCTCTAACTATCAATTACTTAATATAAAATATACTTGCAAGACATACACATATTCATAATCAAAAGAATAAAATGACATATTACAGATTAAAAAGATACTTGTATGGGGGACTTGTGAGTGTAGTTAAATCTCCTTTAACCAAACTATAAGATAACTAATACTAAATAAACCAAGTGGCAAGAACCTTTCATTAATGTCCCTTTATTTATAAATGGAAATGTCTACATTAAAATGTTTCTTTAGTGAAACTCCCTTCACCTTTGGTGCAGTCACTAGTTAGGAGGGACCTCAAAGAGATTAGTTCGGACCAGTCAGCAAGAGTAAACACAATGAAAATATGAGGATATGATGGAGGCAGTGCAGAATTGAATGAATTAAATCATGAAAACTGATTACAAGCAACCAGTAACATCCAGGATACAAGATTAGGCTCACTAGCCTGCTGCAAACATGCTCAATTACAGAATAGGTCACTACCGAGACCTCAAAACTTTTGATCTAGCTTCTATGCTCTATATTTCCTCTGATCTATATTCTAATGCTCAATTATAATGATTTATATAATCCAAGGGGATTCGGTCAGCCCAAAAGGATCAAATGTCGAAGAGCAAGGCCAAACATGTAAAATCAACAAGGTCAGCCTCCGCCAAAGAGATTCCTCTAGAAAATCCAAAGGATGAAGTGCAAATCAAAGGGAAGATCGACCACATGCCAAGGAACATCATAATCAATTCTTAGGGCTCCGCAAGCTACGGAAGGGATCTGGTAGATTCATCAAAGCAAATAGGTCCAACCGGTTCCAATGCCAGAAAACTGTCTCGAAAACTAAAATCGATAACTTGACAGAAAATGATCCAAATGCTCTGCAGTTTAGGAATAAGGAAGATGATCAAGTCCTCAAGCAAAATCCAACTTCTCAAGATTTGGTGAGCCAATGCTAGAAAATGCAGAATGAAATGTTGAAACTGCAAAACCGAAAGAAAAACATAAAAGAAATATTTTTGGTTGATGCAAGATTGCCAAGAACTAGGGATGTTCATGCATTATACATCTAGGGTTGTTGAAGAAGTGAGTCTCTCACTTTGTTGGGGTCAGAGGAAAACCAAGGTGGTCTACCTTTGCCTGAGAAATCCAAGATGAATTTTCAACTGGTCTATCCTTCCACTTCACTAGATACTCCTTATACTGACTGCTTCAAGTACTACGCCCAATCCTACTGTCCAAAATGTCTTCAATTTGATCTGGCTCCTTCTAGGGCAATTGTTTCTCGAAGTTTGCAATACTGTCCTCACTGAATTTTGGTTCATGATACTGATGTAGATCTGCAAAGTTGAATATAGGCTATCTGGTAACTCCACTTCATATGCTTTTCCAGATTTGAACTTTCTCAAAATCTTGCAAGGTCCAAACTTCCTCATCTGCAGTTTGTTATAAGTTCCAATCGAGAATCTTTCTTTTCTCAGATCTACACCATCA
Source organism: Cryptomeria japonica (assembly GCF_030272615.1). Classification (NCBI taxonomy): domain Eukaryota; kingdom Viridiplantae; phylum Streptophyta; class Pinopsida; order Cupressales; family Cupressaceae; genus Cryptomeria; species Cryptomeria japonica. Next base: position 173,398,699 of record NC_081411.1, on the reverse strand, counting down.
CTTCATCACCAACTTCAAATTACTTATGTCTTCTCTGCTCATCTGCTTTATCCTTATTCTTGTTGTTCATGTCCTCCAAATGCTTCTTAACTTGAAATATGCAAGGCTATCATGTGGGCTACAAAGTCTTCTTTTTCTACACTTCTGTTATCTTCATTGTTGATATCTCTCAATTCTAATATACCTCTAGGGTGTGCTCCAGTAACAATCTCAAAAGGTGTCCTTTCGATACTCCTATTTAATGAATTATTGTAGGAAAACTCTGCTTGTGCAAGAGTCAAATCCCAACTTCCGGTTTTGTCTCCAACTAAAAAATCTTAACAAATTTCCCAAGCTCCGGTTAACTACCTCTATCTGTCCATCAGTTTGTGGGCAAAAAGTAGAACTGAACTTCAAATTTGTCTTCATGTTCTTCCAAACTGTTCTCCAAAATAACCAATAAACTTAGTATCTCTGTCTGAAACTATTCTCTTAGGTAATCCATGCAATCTTACCACTTCCTTGAAAAATAGGTCAGCTATATCACTACATCTGATGTTTCCTTACAAGGTATGAAATGTGCCATCTTCAAGGATCTATCCACTAACACAAATATAGAATCATTTCCTCTCTGTCTTAGGCAATCCAAGTATGAAATCCATTCTTATATCCTCCCAAGGTCTCTCTAGTACTGTCAAAGGTCAAATCCTACAACTTTGCTCATATTTCCTAACATTCTTATGAATCTGGGGCCAAAAGTAACACTCACTCACCAATGCTATTGTTATATCAACACCAAAGTGTCTGGCTAATCCTCCACTATGTTTCTCCTTTATCAGATTCTCCCTCATAGAAATCTTAGGTATACACAACTGATCTCCTCTGAATAACATCCCATCTTGAATGAAGTAATCCAACTACTTGCTTCTATCTACCATAACTAGTTCTCTACATGCTCTCCATGGTTCTGCAAAATCTGGGTCATCATCATACAAGGTTTTCAACTCCTCAAATCCTAATACTGTCGCTCTCATCTTTGTCAGCAAATTCCTCCTTCTACTCAATGCATCAACAACTTTGTTAAATTTTCCACTTCTATGCTTCAACACAAAGGTGTAAATCTGTGAAAATTCTACCCATCTCATATGTCTTTGATTCAATTTACTCTGACTGTTCAAATACTGCAAGGCTTGATGATCAGTATATAACACAAACTCCTTAGGCAATAGGTAATGTCTCCATTTCTTCAAGGATTGAATAATGGCATAAAATTCTTGATCATACATTGAATATATCCTCCGACCATGATTCAACTTCTCACTGAAATAAGCTACTGCTCTCACTTCCTTACTCAATACGAATCCAATTGCAGTTCCACTTGCATCACAATCTACTTGAAATACTTTGTTGAAATCCAGTAAAGCTAACACAGGCTTCTTAGTCACTTACTGCTTCATCAATTCAAAACTTTTGTTTGCTCTGGTGGTCTACTTGAATTCCTTCTTATCTCCCCTCATTGTCTTAGTCATAGGGTTACAAACTGAACTGAAATTTATGATGAACTTTCGGTAGAAACTAGCCAATCCATGAAATGATCTTACCTCTCCAATTATTTCCGGTGTTGGCCATTCAATAATTGATGTTACTTTCTCAAGGTCCATCTTCAAACCATCCATAGATATCACAAATCCCAAATAGACTAATTGTTCCTTCATGAAAGTACACTTCTTAAGGTTTATCAGCAACTTTTCTTCTCTCAACCTCTGCAAAACTTATCTTAAATGCAACAAATGCTCCTCTTTTGTCTTACTGAAAATCAGAATGTCATCTAAATATACAATAACAAACTTACCCAAGAATTTTTTCAATATCTCATTTTTCAACCTCATGAAAGTACTTGGTGCATTAGTTTGTTGGCATATGATGAAGCGGTGACAAAGTATGTTGTCATTGATGTCAATATGTGTTCAAGCAGGTACACCAGTATGAAGATTGGAAGCAGTATAGGTCAACTGGTATGAAGAGATGTAGTGAACCGGTGTCAGGGTTTCACTAAGTGTGACTACCGGTTGGTAGTCTTAGCTCTGTGATGAGTTAGCTAAGAATTCAGGATGAGATTGAGATGCCACGTCAGTTTTGTGCACATGAAGGATTTCCTTGAGGATCTTGCATGTGAAGATCGACTGCATTAAATGTCTACCTTGGGAATGGACATTCTTCTTAGCGGTATGAGAAGAAAGTATGATGGGTTACTGATTTCTATGTGCGATGAAGAATGGATGATGCAGAATGAATTGTGATCTATTTGAGATTGTTTCATTCTATGTAAAGTGTTTGGACACTCAGGATTGGACCACTTGTAATTGTAAACCTAAAATAATTAGGGTTTAGGGTTTATGTTACCAACCTAATTCTTGTCTATAAGGTCGATGAGTTTTGATATTGTTTTTGGTTGGCAAAAGTTGTGTGTGTATCCGAGTGATGAGATACTTGCTAGACCAGTGAGTGAAAACTATAGAGCGTGATTGCAGAGTAGAGGAATTGAAAAGGATCTACTTTAGCATATAGTCTTGTTATTAGATCAAAGTTTTACCTGTTGTCTTCTAACCATTTCAACAAAAGGAAATTCCCTTTGCCAGGTAGCTTTAACAGGCTTACTGTAAGTCCTCTAACTAGGTGACTCAAGTTCATTGAGTTCTTTAAATCCTCTAGCGAGGTAACCTTTAACAGGGTTTCAACCTTTAACAGGGTATATAGCCATCCCTTAATCGGGTGATCTTTAACATGATTGGTTCCTAGTAGAACCTTATTGTAAAGTCTTTAACTAGACTAGGCTCCTAACAGAGCGAGCTTCAAAAGAGTTCAAAACAAACTTGTGGGTATTCATCCCCACCCTGGTTTTTCCCATTTGGGTTTCCACGTGAAAAATTTGTGTGTCATGATTTGTGCATTTTTCATGTGATGATTAAATATTCTTTATTTAGGTGATTATGCATGCAGAGCTAATGGTTATGATATTGCTGATACACCACATGCATATGTTTATGGGTGAAGTAGTTATCAAGTATTGAATGATATTTGAAGTATTCAGTTTTACCGGTTTAAGTTGTCTGAAGTCTTACTGTGTTTAACCGGTATTGCCATGGTTAAGTTCAATAATGAAGACAACTGGTTAGCATTGTTTTAACTTGAAAAGTTGTGGAGAAGTTTTTGTATGTACTGATTCACCCCCCCTCTTAGTACTAGTTAGGGTATTTGTTGTTCATCATTATTCATCAATTGGTATCAGAGCTACTCTAGGTCCTCGATGATATAAGCTTAACTGCTTGAGGTAAAAAATCCTCCCTTAATGATGAAGAGGGAAGGTCCTAAGTTCAATAGAGATACCTTCAAAATATGGAAGGACAGAATGAAGATCTATATCAAGAGTTTGGGTGCTCAACATTGGAGCTATGTTGAGAATGTCTATGTAATCCCCACTAGCACTCTTACCGATGATCAAAAAATAGAGATTCAAGAAAATGGGCAAGTCATGGAAGCCCTTATTAGCAATTTGTTTGATATTGATTTCATTGATGTACAAGATAAGGACATTCCTAAGGATGTATGGGACACATTGGACACTATTTACGACGGTGATGAGAATGTCAAGAAAGCTAAGGAAGAGAGCCTTAGAGGAAAATTTGAAGACATGAGGATGGTTGAAGGTGAAACCATTTAGCAATATGGCATAAGGATCAAGACTGTGGTTGGAGATATCAAGAACACTGATGGAACAATTGAAGATGCCACCGTTGTTAGTAAAGTTTTAAGATCATTGCCACTGGTCTATGCAATCAGAGTTGCTTCTATTCAGGAGCTAAGGTCTATTGACAAAACCAAGGTATCCTTGACTCTATCATTGCAAAGTTGACTGCATATGAGTTGAATAGCTATGATGGCAGTGTTCAAAAGACTGAGTCGGCCTTTAGAGCATCTGTTGTACCAACTAGAAAAGGAAAAGAAGTAAATACCAGTTATGAATCTAGGCAATGCAAACAACAAGAAAAGGAAGAGAAGTAAATACCAGTTATGAATCTAGACAATGCAAAGATATGGATGATGAAGAGATTCTAATGGAGTTTGAAGCTCTTTTGGCCAAGAGACTTCCAAAAGGCACTGGAAAATACAGAGGTAAGCTTCCTTTAAAATGCTTTTCCTACAATAAGATAGGACATATAGCGGTTAACTGTCCTAATAATGACAATAAGAATAAACCAGAGAGGTTTAGAAAGTATAAAGGAGGAAATAGAAGAAATTATTTTGTTGCAGTGGATGAAGGTGTTACTGATGAAGAATATGAGGATGAAGAGAATGAGGACATGGTGTTTGTAGCTGTAAAGGAAGAAGTGTCTGACAATAAAACACTTGTCTCTCGCATTGACAACTATAATGAGTTGATTATTGATAGTGGTTGTTCTCACCACATGACTGGTGACCGAGGAAAGTTTCTATCTCTAGAAGAATATGATGGAGGTGTTGTTAGATTTGGCAATGATGCACCATGATTGGTAAAAGGAAAAGGATCCATCTCACTGAATGGAAAGAGAAATGTAGATGATGTCTACTGGGTAGAAGGTCTTAAGCATAACCTGTTGAGTGTTGCTCAGCTAAATGATAAAGGACTCATTTTGGAGTTCAAAGGTGGAGTCTGTACTATAATTGGAAAGAGTGGTGAACTTATTGCCACCGGTAAGAAGACTAGAGGTAACTTGTTTTAGCCGAATGCCAAGATTAGTTGGTGTCTGATGGCAAAGTTTGATGATAGTTGGATATGGCATAGGAGACTTTGTCATATGAACTTTGATAATATCGTAAAGTCTAGTAAGATCAAGGCAATAAGAGGATTGCCTTTGCTGAACAAACCAGAGAATGCTTTATGCAGAGAATGTCAACTTGGGAAGATGTCTTCCTCAACTTTCAAAGGTAAGTCTTTTTCAGCAGAGAACTTACTTGATCTTGTGCATACCGATTTGTGTGGTCTAATGAAAACTATAAGTATTTAGCGAGATCGGTATTTCATGATTCTTACCGATGACTGCTCAAGAATGATGTGGGTCACATTCTTGAAAGACAAGTTTGAGGCGTTTGGAAAGTTCAAAGCCTTTAGAGAATTAGTAGAGAAGGAAAGTGGTCATAAGATAAAGCATCTTAGAACTGATCAAGGAGGTGAATTCACTTCTGATGAATTCAACAAATACTGTGAAGAGAACGGTATCAAGAGGCAGTTGTTTTCCCCAAGGACACCACAACAAAATGGCATAGTAGAAAGGAATAACATGACTGTAGTTGAAGCGGCCAGAACTATGCTGATCCAAGGAAAGGTTGCTCACACTTTTTGGAGAGAAGCAATGAGCACTGCAGTCTATATTATGAACCGGGTACTCATCAAGAAAGGTAAAGATAAAACCCCATATAAGTATTGGACCGAGAAGACTCCCACTATGAGTTATATTAAAGTATTTGGTAGAAGTGTTACATCAAGAGAGGTGAGCATCTGAGCAAGTTTGATGCTAAATGTGATGAAGGAATATTTCTAGGATATTCCACTAAGAGAAAAGCTCTCAAGTGCTACAACAATAGAACATATAAAATTGTTGAGAGTATCAATGTCAGGGTTGATGAATCCCCTAAAGAACCTAAGGAAACCTACAGTGAGAAAGTGAAAGATGAACCAGGTGTAGTCTTCTGGGAACCGGTTAAGAAAGAAACAAGCAAAGACCTCAGTGTTCCTGTACTGGTAGCATCTATAGTAGGTGAAGAAGAAGAAGCAAGTGAAGAAGAAGAGGAAAAGCAAGTAGAACCAGCTAGAGTCATTCCTAGATATGTGAAACTATATCATGATTTGAAGTAGATCATAGGAGATAAAGATGTAGGGATACTCACAACAAGAAAGGTGAAAGAGAACTCTTGCATGATTTCTGAATTTGAGCCTAAGACCACTAGAGAGTCACTTACAGATGAAGACTAGATTAAGGCAATGGAAGAGGAGCTAGACCAGATAGAAAAGAATGCAACATGGTCTTTGGTACCTAGACCAAAACACAAGAATGTCATAGGTACAAAATGGGTCTTTAGGAATAAGCTGAATGAAGAAGGCACAATTGTAAGGAACAAGGAAAGAATTGTATGTAAGGGATATGCTCAGGAAGAGGGAGAAGACTATGGAGAAACCTTTGCTCTTGTGGCTAGATTGGAAGGTGTTTGAATGCTACTTACATTAGAAGCATTCAAGGGATTTAAGGTATACCATATGGATGTGAAGTCTGCATTCTTGAATGGAATCATAGAAGAGGAAGTGTATATTGAGCAACCAGATGGGTTTGCCTTATCATAAGATAGTGACATGGTGTGTAGATTACACAAGGCCCTGTATGGATTGAAACAAGCACCAAGGGCATGGTATGAATGGTTACACTCTCATCTTGTGAAAATAGGATTTCAGAGAAAAAGTGAGGATAGTAACATATACCTGAAATTTGAAGGTGATTAGATTCTGATCTGTGAAGTATTTGTAGATGACATAATCTTTGGAGGAGATGATGAAACGCGCCATGCATTTGCATATGAAATAAAGAAAGAGTTTGAGATGTCTCTAATTAGAGAGATAAAATTCTTCATTGGTTTACATATTCAGCAAATGAAAGAGGGTATCTTTATTACCCAGTCCAAGTATGTCAAAGAGGTATTGAAGACCTTTAGCATGGAGGAGAGCAAACCGGTTGGTATATCGATGGTGACCGACTGTAAATTGACTAAGGAAGATGATTCAACATTGGTGAATGAGAAGGAGTATCGGTCAATGATTGGTAAGCTGCACTATGTGGTGCACAATAGACCAAATATTGCTCATGTAGTGGGCATAGTAGATCATTTTTAGAAGAGTCCAAGAGAATCCCACTTGATAGCGGTCAAGAGGATTCTTAGATACCTGAAAGGGACTATTGACTATGGATTGTGGTATCCATACAATGGTGATTTTAATCTCAAAGTGTTTACCGATGTAGATTGGGTAGGTAATGTGGACGACCAGAAGAGAACAATCGGTGGAGCATTCTTCCTTGGTGGAAGACTAGTCTCCTGGACAAGCAAGAAGCAAAGATGTATTTCTCAGTCTACAACTGAAGTAGAATATGTGGCGGCATTTATGAATTGCACTCAGGCAATCTAGATGAAGCATTTACTTAATGGCTTCAAAGTACCTATATCTGAACTGGTGAGTATTTTTTGTGATAATACTATTGCAATCAATATTTCCAAGAATCCGGTATTGCATACTAGAACTAAGCACATTGAGCTCAAGTATCATTTCTTGAGAGACAAGGTTCAAAACAAAGAGGTCGTATTACAATATGTTTCCAGTAAGGAGCAACTAGAAGACATATTCACTAAGCCCTTACTGAAGACTACATTTACCTATTTGAGAGGTGAATTAGGGGTTTTGCCCCTTCATGAAGTAAACTAAAGATGTGTGCTCCACATCAGTCAGGTATTATAGTGACAAATCTTTCAAGATTGATGTGTTGAAGGATGCTACTCCATAAGGGAGCAACATATTGGAGTATGGAAGCGTGTGCCTCCACTTTGGCATTGTTGTCAAAGGGGGAGAAGATATATGATGGGGGAAAAGATATCTGGTGTATGGGGGAGAAGATATCTGATGATGAAGATATATGGCAGAGTACACACTGACTAGTCTAGAAGATAGTGGTTATCGTGATCTTTGAATCGGTATACGACAAATGGTATATGCTATTGAGCATGGTACATATATCGAGCAATGTTACACTGAGAATTGCCATCAATGCCAAAGGGAGATATTGTTGGCATATGATGAAACAGTGACAAAGTATGTTGTCATTGATGTCAATATGTGCTCAAGCAGGTACACCAGTATGCACCGGTATGAATATTGGAAGTGGTACATGTCAACTGATATGAAGAGATGTAGTGAGTTGGTGTTAGGGATTCACTAAGTGTCACTACCGGTTGGTGGTCTCAACTCTAGGGTTTTCGGTTTGGCAATCTAGCTTGTGCGATGCAACCGATGATATTTTGTAATGAGTTAGCTAAGAAATAAGAATGAGATCGAGATGCCATGTCAGTTTTGTGCACATGAAGGATTTCCTTGAGGATCTTGCATGTGAAGATCGACTGCATTAAATGTCTACCTCGGGAATGAACATTCTTCTTAGTGGTATGAGAAGAAAGCGTGATGGGTTACTGATTTCTATGTGTGGTGAAGAATGGATGATGCATAATGACTTGTGATCTATTTGAGTTTGTTTCATTCTATGTAAAGTGTTTGGATGGTCAGGATTGGACCACTTGTAATTGGAAACCTAAAATACTTAGGGTTTAGGGTTTATGTTACTGACCTAATTCTTGTCTATAAGGTTGATGAGTTTTGATATTGTTTTTGGTTGGCAAAAGTTGTGTGTGTATCCGAGTGATGAGATACTTTATAGACCAGTGAGTGAAAACTGCAGAGTGTGATTACAGAGTAAAGGAACTGAAAAGGATCTGCCTTAGCATATAGTGCTATTATCAGATTAGAGTTTTACCTGTTGTCTTCCAACTATTCCAACAGAAGGACAATCCTTTTGCCAGGTAGCTTTAACAGGCTTACTGTAAATCCTCTAACTAGGTGACTCAAGTTCATTGAGTTCTTTAAATCCTCTAGTGAGGTGACCTTTAACAGGGTATATAGCCATCCCTTAACCGAGTGATCTTTAACAGGATCGATTCCTAGCAGAACCTTATTGTAAAGTCTTTAACCAAACTAGACTCCTAACAGAGCGAGCTTCAAAAGAGTTCAAAACAAGCTTGTGGGTATTCATCCCCACCATGGTTTTTTCCATTTGGGTTTCCACATGAAAAATCTGTGTGTCATGAGTTGTGCATTTTTCATGTGATGATTAAGTATTCTTTGTTTAGGTGATTATGCATGCAGAGCTAATGGCTATGATATTGCTGATACACCACATGCATATGTTTATGGGTGAAGTAGTTATCAAGTATTGAATGATATTTGAAGTATTCAGTTTTACCAGTTTAAGTTGTCTGAAGTCTTATTGTGTTTAACCGGTATTGCCATGGTTAAGTTTAGTAATGAAGACAATTGGTTAGCATTGTTTTACCTTGAAAAGTTGTGGAGAAGTTTTTGTATGTACTGATTCACCCCCCTCTTAGTACCAGTTAGGATATTTGTTGTTCATCATTATTCATCATAGTTAACCCAAAAGGCATCACCAATCATTCATACAATCCTTCATTTGTCTTGAATGTTGTCTTCCACTCATCTCCTTCTCTGATCTTGATATGATGATATCCACTCTTCAAGTCTATCTTTGTGAAGTATTTGGCTCCACTCAAACAGTCCATTATGTCATCCATCTTAGGCAAAGGAAACCAGTATTTAATCATGATCTTGTTTATTACTCTAGAATCGGTACACATCCTCCATTCTCCATCCTTCTTAGGTGCTAATATTGCTGGTACTGCACAAGGACTCAAACTTTCTAAGATCTCGCTCCCGAAATTTTGGAAAAAATGTCAGGGACGATGGCGCTCGGCGCCACGGTCCTCGCAACTTTTTTCCAAATTTTCAAGGATGAAAGATATTATGATTTTATTGCGGAATCCAAAGTTACAGCTGATTTGGAGATGTTTTGATCAGTGAAATTGTCGGACAAAGGTTGAATTAAGAGGGTTTCAAAAATTAGGGTTTTGACACTTAACCACTGAATTTTCAAAATTAAAGCACAAATATGAATTGATAATTTGTAATAGAAGGGCAGATCTGAAACAAACATTAATAATTAAGCATTTCACAAGTTTAATTACTAAAAAGAAATTTTAGGGTTTTTACGCAATCACCTCTAAAATTTTGCAAAAGATCAAACATGGAAATGTAATCAAGGAATCAATTTTCAGATCTAATCATGAATAATCAAAAAGGATGTTCACATCGGGTTCACCAAAATGTAAAGTGGAAAATCGCGATCGAACCCTAGTTGCTCTCCCCTCTTCCAACTCCGAGGAGAGAGAAGGGAGGTTCTCTAGGATTCGATGGTTTTCACTTAGGAGAGAGACTTTACATTCAAAAGAGGGGTTGAAGCTCACAAGATCCAATCCCACACAAGGCAAGATTGGATGCTAAATGAGTTTCAAGGGTTAAGAAAGCAAGGCTACCCTCTTTTGTAAAGAATGTTGATAAGGAAATTAAGCTAGGAATGCATAGAAAGTGACAAAGATTCGCTTTATAAACTGAGTTAGGGATATAGTATGAAGCTGCGGACCTAGAATTAGCAGTAAAATGTCGATACGGCGCTGTCCTGCAAATTTGAGCAAAAGTTGTCAGGACGATGGCGCCCGGCGCCACGGTCCTCCGAAAAATCCGTGAAACGAAGGGGGATCGGTTCGTCTCTGCACAAGGATTCCAGATCTTCAATTTCAACCGCGTACCTGCAACCTACACACAGAAAAGCGAAGACGATGGGGGGTTAGGGATTAGGGGTTTGCCTTTAGGTCAAACCCCGGTTTTGGAATTAACCAAGAAATGAGCAAGTGTTGTAAATGTAAATGACTGTAATGTAAAACAAGTACTAATACCTTGTTCTAAGGATGTTTGTATCCTTATGTGCGAAGGTTTAGATGTTGTATGTTGTTGTAGTATGTGGCATGTGATCTCCTCTTCAATGGTTGAATCCTTGTCTTGAATGCAACACTTAGCCTTGAATGGAGACTTGAAATGATCAATTGTTTGAATGCTTGAATGCTTGAATGCTTGAGTATAGTTTCCACGCCTTTTCCGTCATGTATGTGTTATCATCTTCTTATCTCCCAATGAAAGAGGAAAATGTAGTTTATATACTTGTCAATTAGGGCTGATAGACTGATTTTCCCGACCTTAGGCCGACCGGGGAATGTAATTTTCCAAGTTGCAAACAAAAAGACCCGATACCCCTTAGGAGACCGGGCCCAAAATAGGACCCAGGGACCAGGGCGCTGGGCGCTCTGGTCCCACCTCCCGGGACAACAGGGTGCAAGGAGGTTCAGGCCAGGGTACTTGAAAAATGTAGTTTTTAGTGTCGTGAGCAAGTTTCGGGGTCTCCATTCAGGTTGCGTGTTGCGTCGCCATCGTGAAGACTGAAATGCAGTCGAAATTGCAAGTGTCGCAATTTTAGGACGCTACACCTTCTCCTCCACATTTATAGAAAGTTCCTCTAAACACTCTCTTATCTTGTATCATCTTTTCCAAAATTTTCACTCCGGTAGCATCTGGTTCTCTCCTCCAGTGGAAATTTATGTCATCCTTCCGGTATGAATTACCTTATTTTCTTATTTCCTTGTCTGTGTTCTGATTCGTACAGGATCCTCTTCCTCTGGTATATCCTCTTCCTCCTTGAAATCTTCCTCCAAAAAACCTTCCACCTCTACCTCTCTACCTCTTCCCATGTTTTTTTATCAGCTTCTCTTATGCTTTCAGGGCATACTGGCAAGCTTCTTCAACACTCTACAATTTGATAAAACTGAGTTCATCTTGTATAGACATCCACAATCCACTCAAATATCTTGCAACTTGTTCAAACTCATCATCAACATGTCTAGATCTAATATTCAACTTGTAGAATGCTTTGGTATACTTCTTTACACTAGATTCCTTCTGCTTCAAATTCTGCAACTTTCAGAATAGACTCACTTGATAATTAGCTGGCATAAATTTTGATTTTAACTTAACAACCATCCAATCCCATGTTTTGATCTTCTCTTTACCTCTTCTTTGTTTATCAACCTGCAAATTCTCCCACCAAAGAGATGTATGAACTTTCAACTGGGTGCAGTAATATTTTACCTTCCTTTCCTCTGCGGTGTTCTCAAAATCAAAATATTTCTCCATCTTTGAGATCCAATCTATTAATTCATCCGAATCCACCTTTCCATCATATTCTAGTGGGGTAAAATGTGGTTTAGTATTTGCCCTACTCAAAATCCTCACCAACCTTTCTTTATCAGGATCGATCATCGGTGGATTTGCTACTTGTTCTGCTAGGACTTCTTCTTCCTAATCTTCACTCACATCTTTAATATGTTGGCCTCTTCTCTAGGCCACGTCAACGGCTTCCAACCGGGCTGTAATTCCTCGCAACATTTTCATCACAACAGGGTCTGCATTCCCATGCACTCCACCATTCTTATTTCCTCTTTGTACCATCTTTACGCTAGTCCTCTATAGCTCCAGGTCAGATCCACAATCCACCACCCTACAACAAAATTCTTAGGACAACGTAATCTTCGAAATGAAATGTCACTTTGATACCACTTGGTGCAATCACCGGTTAGGAGGGACCTCAAAGAGATCAGTCTGAACCGGTCAACAAGAGTAAACACAAGGATATGATGGAGGCATTATAGAAATGAATGAATTAAATCATGAAAATTGATTACAAGCAACCGATAACATCTGGGATACAAGATTAGGCTCATTGGCCTGCTACAAACATGCTCAATTATAGAATAGGTCACAACCGGGACCTCAAAACTTTTGATCTAGCTTCTATGCTCTATATTTCCTCTAATCTACATTCTAATGCTCAATTACAATGATTTATATGATCCAAGGGGATCTAGTCGGCCCAAAAAGATCAAATGCCAAAGAGCAAGACCAAACGTGTAAAACCAACAAGGTCGAGCTCCACCAAAGAGATTCCTCTGGAAAATCCAAAGGATGAAGTGCAGATCAAAGGGAAGGCCGGTCACACACCAAGGAACATCGTAATCAACATCCAGGGCTCTACAAGCTATAGAAGCGATCTGGTAGATTCATCAAAGTAAATAGGTCCAATCAGTTCTGGTGCCAGAAAACTGTCTCAGAAACCGGAATCGATAACTTGCTGGAAAATTATCCAAATGCTTTGCAGTTTAGGAATAAGGAAGATGATCAAGTCCTCAATCAAAATCCAACTTCTCAAGATCTGGTGAGCCAATGCTAGAAAATGCATAATGAAATGTTGAAACTGCAAAACAAAAAGGAAATATTTTTGGTTGATGCAAGATTGCCAAGAACCGGGGATGCTCTTGCATCAACCTTGTATGATGTACATGTATCCATGATGAAATTTGATTATAAATGCAAAGGTTATTATTATTATTTTTTAATGATATTCTAGTTAAAATTCCAATTTAAATAAATGAACATTTAGTAAAATTGTAATTTAAAAAATATGTATAATTGGTTAAAAAATATTTGTAATGGATACTAACACAAGATAAAAGATTAAAAAATTTGCAATGTACCACTTTTCTCATTCATTTGACATTGACATTTATTTTAAATACAAGTTCATCAAGAAGTTTCAACATGAAATATAATAAAAATTCCATTATGTCAAGAGTACATAGCTTTTCATCAATAATTACATCTTTTAAGAATTGTACATTATAATATGTTTCATACATTATATTAGTGACATGATGTACAATATGCTAAAAGTAATAATACTACTGTTGGGAAAAGGTTTCCATTGAAATCAAAGGTGATGGTCAATTTTTTCATTGATGTCATGATATCCATAAGAGATATGGAATCTATAGTAGGGTATCTAGAAGAGTTCAATTATTGTCATGCCTATATATGATCATTTGTGTTTTGAAAGGATAGAGACAAGTTATGTTGATGAGATCTATCACAATATGTTTGTATTATCATCTTGCATCTATTACAATTGTTCAAGGTGATCCAAAAATATTTGCAAATATCTACTAAGGCGTGTCTCTCAAACTTAGTGTCCACACTAGCAATTTTTTATGCTCTGCATTTTTCCACAATTGAGAGTTATGGTAGGTGGCAATTTAGAACCATAATAAATTTTCTTATGATGTTTTAAATTCTAGAGTTTTAGGAGTTGAGCTTCAGTAGATAGAATTTTAGAGATGATAGAGTGGTCACTGTGCTACTTGGTTGATTGGGTTGATGTTCTAGTTTGATACACCAAATGTTTGTAACATGTGCTCACCAGAGATAATGTGTGGATGATTGTTGGGACCAAATAAGTTTACATTGGACAACACATAGCATGTTCTTTCTTTTGGATTAATGTGTGGGCTTTTGGACTTGGCCTATTACATGTTTGGTTAAGGGTTATTCTTGTGCCAACTTGCATGTGCATTAATATTGTTCTAAGTTGACATGTGAATGTAATAATCAATGTAACACATATATAGTTGATTTAGGTTCATTCCTAGTATGTTTTTTATTGTAATATTTGAAAGTGTAATGATTGATGTGTAGTAGATGTGTGATATTGTATGAGTAGCATTTCAATCCTTATACAATTTCAATTGAATATCATATGCCTTATGTGAGAGTGTTCTGATGTTGATCAAATCAAAAGGAAGCTACATGTTCATCCTTAAATATCCACAATTCACATCTCTTGTATTTATGCTGGGATTTTTGTCTCATATGCTGAGTTGGTACTCGGATCTTGGATTAGGGGATTGGTATCTCGTGTAGGGTGGTGCCTATAAATGTGCTTGAGGATTGGTGTCTCCTATAGGTTGGTTGGACTAGAAATGTGTTTGGGGATTGGTGTCTCTGGTAGGTTGGTGCCTACTTCATATTGTAAGTGATCTATTGTTTTGTGAGTTAGATTTAAGTAGTAGATCAAAGCAATTATTCCCACCATGGTTTTTTTCCTTTTGGGTTTTCACGTATATTTGGTGTTCTCATGTGTTGATGTGTGATTGTGTTTATCATTTGGTTAGTTGCATTAATGTTAAAGTAAGATTAAAAAATAGTTATAATGATGAATTGGACTTGATGCCGAGATTTTGCATATATTGATTCACCCCCTTCTTAGTATATTTGTGTGTCTAACAATTAGTATCAAATCCAAGTTCCTTGAAAGAAGATTAATAGCTTGAGGTAGATCTAGGATGGAACACTTAGTCACTCAAGAAGGTATCTCTTCAAATAATGCACCTTTTTTTCAAGGATCCAATTATGCATTTTGGAGAGTAAGGATGGAAGCTTATTTGATGGCTTTAGGGTTTGATGTTTAGCAATTAGTTGTTAATGGTTACGAGATTCCAAAAAGTCCATCAAGAGATCAAGTTGGAAAGATAACATGTGTGAGAATAATGCCAAGGAAAGGAATGTTATTTTATTTGGTCTAGTTAACTTTGAGTCTATGAAAATTATCCATTATAGCATTGCAAAAGAAGTTTGGGATAAACTCTACAATATCTATGAAGGTGATGATAAAGTCAAAGAGGGAAAACTCTAGACCTATCAAGGATTATTTCAAGTTCTAATCATGAAGGAGGAAGAAGAAATTGCCTCATACCTACTTTGGGTTGATGAAGTTGTCAATACCATCAAAGAACTTAATGAATAAGTGAAAGAATCGATGATTATTAGAAGGTACTCAAATCCCTTCTCTTGAAGTTTGATTCAAAAGTTTTTGCAATAGAAGAAGCCAAAAATATAAATAGTTTGACTATGGATGAGCTACATGGGACATTAAATACATATAAGATGAGAATTGTGAATGGAAAATTGTCAAGAAGAGAAGCATATTTCAAGGCAATGGTGGAGAATGAGGATTCATATTATAAAGAATATTTTAATATAGAAGATGCAAATTTTGTGAGGAGATTTAAAAGAGGCTCTAGTAAGTATAAAGGTAAGTTACCCTTTGAATATTTCAACTATGGTAAATTTGGACACATTGCTTCAAAATGTAGACTAAGAACTGATAACAACAAGAAGAATTATTTGTATGCTAAGGAAGAAGGTTACTCATCTAATGAGTATGAGCAATATACCTCCATAATTGAACAATCTTTATTCATGGCATTGGAAACTCTAGATGGTAATGTTGAAAATATTTTTTCTATAAATGAAGAAGAAGATGCAAAAAAATATTTTGAAGAAGATCTTCATTGTGCCCGCAGAGTGATCAAGATTCTTAAAAAGAGAATTATAGAATAAATCAAAGCTAAAGATGAATTGTTACAAGCCATTAAGAAATCAAATCTAAGATGATCGTAGACTTGGAAGTCTAGATAGAAGAAGGAAGAATGATGTAAGATATCTTTATTAATAAATTAAAGATAAAAGACAAAGATTGTGAAAAGCTTGAATCAAAAGTGTTATCCATAAGGAAGAATTTAGAAAAATCAAATGGTCAGCTAAGAAAAAATGTAGAGTTTGAAAAAAGTACTATGACATTAGATGAGATTATTCATAGTGAAATAGAACCACATATCTATATCCGTATTGGATTTAAGGAAAACATATCAGTAAGGTTATCGAGGACTCCATAAAGTAAAGTGTAGAAATTCTATATGAGCATGGTTTTGAAAGTTCAAGATTTGGTCAATCCAAGGCAATTGAGGACAACATGGAAGAAGATGAAGGGTCCATCTGCATTTAGAGATAGAAAAGAAGGTACAAAAGACAAAATTTGGGAAGGCAAACACACAATACTAGGTTCAATCATTCTTTTTTTGGTTACTATTTTAGAAGCAATCATTATGGACACAAGGCAGTGGATAGTAGAAGGTTTCTTACAATAAAAAATAATTTTATGGGCAAATGTATTTTCTCATGTGGTTGATTTCAATATCATCTGGTAAAAATGCAATGATTTTGGTTATATTGCAACATGTTTTTTATGTAAAAGCAATTTTGTGAAGAATTCTAAACTAGATAGAAAGGAAAATATTTGTGTCAATCAAAAGAATAAATCAAAGAAGGTGTGGAAAAGAAAGAAAGAAAGAAAGAAAAAATCCTAAAAATTCAATAATCCATCATACTACACTTCATGATCAATATGAGATGTGTGATAGGTCCAAAGATAAATGCTACATTGTTGCATTCTATATAGAAGAATGTGAAACCATATATGGAAGTTTTGGTGAACTTGTTGAGGATAGTTATAACATATAAGATGATGACCTCATTGAGACCAAGGAAATAGAATTCCCATTGGTAAGAAGGGATTGAAATTGGACTTGACATAAAAAGGAAGAATATAATAATACATTTGAGTTCATTAGGCATAAGATGAGAGAGAGAGCTCTCTTCTATTTGATGTTCTAGAGAAGTGTTAGGAAAATAGTGTCTCAACCATTCATTTACATAAGGTTATTATTTATAATAAGTTATATTTGAGCATGAATTGGTTCAAAATTTTACCCAAAGCTACGGATTGGCTAAACAAGCATGTTTATAATATAAATTTTCATTGTAAGATCGTGTCTAGATTTGAAGAAATTAAAGTTTATATTTTTGAAAGTTGTGAATGAAAGTTTTTTGAAGGCCTTAGAGGCTTTGAAAAGGCCTGAAAGTGGCCATAACCAGTGAAGCGGGTTATAGGTTGATAGAAAGCTTCATGATCAATTTGATGCTTCAAGCAATTCGTCAATCGCTCACTTGGTTTAAAAGTTATGGCCTCCAGAAGTTGGGTTTCCAGAACTAGGAAATATTAAAATGTGTTGAAAACATAAATAAGTTGTAAAAGAGGGTTACATGTGTTGGGGTGTGTTTTGAATCTTGAATTGGAGATAAGTTGGGAACTACTTTTTGGGTGGTTTTAGCTCATGGTTTTGTAAAACCATTTGGTAGTTTCATGTATTATATCTTCTATATATTAGGTGTGTGTGATGGAGGTTGTGTGTAAGAGTCTCATAGTATTTACCTTTGGATCTCTAGTTGGTGATACTCTTGTGAGAATATTTCTATGCAAGTATACTGTATTTTATTGTTGATTTCTAACTACTATATTGGGTGGATTTTTGAGTGTAGGGTTTTTATCTCGAAAGGGTTTTCCCCATAATATATCTTGTGTTTATTTTTAATCTATTTGCATGCTTTATATCTCCTTTTATATGTATTTATTATTCCATTATAATTTAATAATTATAAGAAAATATTCATTATCTCCCCCACTAGATTAGTGTTAGGAAACTTTTTTCGCACCTTTGCTTCCTTCCAATTGGTATCAAAGCCTGACCAGTTTTAGTCTCATTGTTGGGTAGCAGGTTTTTTATATTACTCTTAGTTTGAGTGAGAGATTTTGCATAGTATTTTCAAAATATTATTGCAAGAATAAGATGGCAAGCACCTCCACAAAATTTGATATGGATAAATTCTACGGCAGTAACTTCAAACAGTGGAAGTTAAAGATGGAGGATATGCTCATAGATCAAGATCCATGGGCTATAATATCTTGAACAAATACTCAAGCTATAGCACATGATGTTTGGGATATGCTAAATAAAAAATATAACAGCCTCATAAGGCTTTATTTAGTAGATTTCATTTTGTTAAATGTCCATGAAGAGAAGATTATGAAAGATCTTTGGAAGAAGCATGGAGATGTTTATTCGGATAAATCCTAGGTAAAAAATATTTTTTGAGAGAAAGAAGATGTATTCTCTAAAGATGGAAGATGGAGGATACTCTGTTAATCATGTCAATGCATTCAACATGATTATTTCTCAGTTGGGTTATGTTAGTGACAAGATCAAGAAGGAGGATCATTGCATGCTTATGTATTTTTCTTTGCCTAATTGATGGGACCACCTTGTTATGGCTATTGGGAGTACAACCACTGAGTTCAAGATGGATGAGGTGGTAACATCATTAATTTCTAAAGAGATGCAAAGGAAGACTATTTTAACTAAGGAGGATCTTGTGGTTCATGGTAGATTGAAAGAGAAAGGCAAGAAGAAGGACAAGAAAGATGAAAGAAGCAATTTCAAATCACGTGGTCGCATAGAAAGTCCATTGGCAAAATGTTGGATCTACAACAAAACCAGTCACTTCCAAAATGAATGTAAGGACAAAAAAAGAAGAAGAATAGACCCTCTAATTTAGATTAAAACAAATCATCTCAGGGTGACGATGAAGCATTCATTATAGCCTTGGGAACACATGCATCAAAATACATGTGGTTGATAGATTTAGGTGCACCTTTTCAAATGACCTCACATCGGGGTTGGTTTTTCAAAGTATGAAGAATATGATGGTGGGAAGGTGTATCTTAGTGATGGCTCTCATTTGAATATTTTTGGTTGTGGAAGAGTCAAGATTAGATTTCATGATGGTAGAGTGAAGGGGATCAATGGTGTAATGCTTATCTTGAAATTGGCACAAAATATACTCTTTATAAGTAAATTGGGTGATGTGGGTGTATGAATTATTTTCTCACAAAAAGTATGTAAAATGACAAGAGGTTCTATGGTTCTTGCTAAGGGTGTTCTTAGATAGGCACCTTGTGTAAGTTGGATGCATGCATAGTTCAATGCAATAGTGCTTCTATGGAGTCCAAGAAGAAGGCTCTATATTTTTCATCCTCATTGTTAAATCAAGCTATGAAGAGGACTATTTCTTCTACATCTGATGGTCATACTTTTTGGATATCCAAGGGTGTCAATTCTTTGGAGATGAAACTCCCAACAAAGAATATAATGTTATGTAACCAAAGACTTGGTCATATTGGTGAGAAGGGTCACAAAACCCTAAAAAATAAATGCCTCCTTGAGGAGCTTGATGATTGTAATCTTGAGTTTGATCTTTGTGAACATTACATTTATGGTAAACAAAATTGTGTTTAGTTTTACTCCAGTTCTCACAAATCTTCTGGGTTGTTGGACTTGATAAATTTTGATGTTTTTGGTCTTGTTGATGGTCCTTTGATTTCAAAATCCATGTATTTCATTTCATTCATTGATGAATACAATAAAAGGAATTTTTTTTTATTTTCTTAGAAGTAAATTTTAATTCTTTAGTTGGTTTAAGGAGTTTGAATCTCTTGTTGAGAATTAGACTAGCATAAGGATTAAGTTTTTGAGGACTAACAATGCTGGTGAGTTTTTCTTGACAAATTTTGATTATTCTGTAAGGACCATAGGATTGTGAGGCATAAGAAAACTCCATAAACCTATCAATAGAATGAAGTTGTGGAGAGGATGAACAATAAATTGATGGAGAGGTCTGGGAGTATGCTTATTGGTGTTGGCCTCGAACAAAAGTTTTCATCTGAAGCTATAGCAATTGCATGTTATTTGGTAAATAGATCTCCTACATTAGAACTTGTTAATAAAACACCTATGGATGGGTTGTCAAGAAATAATCCTTCTATGAAACATCTTAGAGTGTTTGGTTGCAAAACTTATGCTCATGTTCCAAGTGAAAAAGATCTATCGAAGAACAAGGTTGTTAAGTATATCTTTATGCTATTTTGTAAGTGTAAAAGGGTACAAGCTTTGGGATCTAGTAACAAAGAAGGTTCTCTATAGTAGAAGTGTCATTTTTAGAGAGATGAAACCTTCCACTATTGAGCTACAACTAGAGAAAGAGGAGAAATAGGATAAGGATGTAATTTAGATTCCTTTTGCCCCTGAGAAATAACAACTATGAACTCTTCATGGACTTGACGATGAGGAGAGCTCTAGCAACTTTGAAAGTTCATTTAAGAAGATGAAGAACCACTTTTCAACCTTTGAGAAAGTCTAAAATAACTAGGTGGCAACCAGATAGGTTTGGTTATTCATTATTAGATTCTAGTTGTATTTTTTCCTTGATTGCTAACATTGATGAGCCTAGGATGGTTAGAGAGGCTATGGGTATGAGTGATAAAAATTCCTAGATGGAAGCCATGAATGATGATATGGAATCTTTTAAGAAGCATAATACTTGGGATATAATACCTAACATGTAAGCATGTGGGATGCAAATGGATGTTCAAGAAAAAAAGTTGTGTCTTGAGGGAAGTTTTAAGAAGCATAAATCACAGTTGGTCATGAAGGAGTATTCCCAGGTTGAGAGAATATATTATGGTGATATTTTATCTCTTGTTGCAAAGCTGACATATATTTGTTTCTTGTTATCACTTGCTATAGTTGATGATGGGAAAATCGAGTAAATGGATGTGAAGAAAATATTCCCTCATGGTGATTTGGAGGAAGATATTTATATGTCATAGCTAGAGCATTTTGTAGTGAAAGGTAAAGAAAATTTGGTTTTCAAGTTGAAAAAGTTTTTATATGGTCTAAAACAACCTCCTAGGATGTGGTACCAAAATTTTGATACCTATATGTTGAGTTTGGGATTTCGGAGCTCTATATATGATCATTGTGTATACTTCAAAACTAATAATGGTTGAATTCTCATTATTGTATTATATGTGGATGATACGTTACTATTTGGGAATGGATATTTGATTTTTTGATTTGAAGTCTCAATTGTCAACACAGTTTGAGATGAAAGATCTAAGTACATATAGGTTTATTTTAGGAATGGAGATAAGAAGAGATAGATAACATAAAGGTTTGGTTAAACTAGATAAAGCATGCGAATTCAATGTTGGAGAGATTCAACATGACATCTTGTAGATCTATGATAATTATTGTTGCATTAGTAACAAAGTTATTTGTGAAGGATTGTCCAATTTTTTTTATTGAGATTGGGGACATGGCTTGTGTACCATACGTGAGTGTTGTTGGTAATCTTATGTATGCTATGGTTTGTACAAGAGAAAACATTTCCCAAGAAATAGTCTTGAGATGATATATGTATAATATTGGATGGGTTCATTGAGATGTAGTTAAGAGAGCATTCAAATATTTGAGTACTTCCAACTATTCCTTGTGTTATCATGGTTATCCTACTAGAAATTGGTATTTCGTGAGTATTTGTGGATATGTGAATTATAATTGGGTTGGTAACATTGACAACAAAATATCCACTAGTGGTAATGTATTTACTATGTATAGTAAGATTATTAGTTGGATGAGTAAGTGGCAAGCTATAGTTTCTTTTTCCACTATAGAGGTAGAGAATATGGTAGACACTCATGTTTGTAAGGAAGTCATTTGTCTCAGATGGTTGTGTCATTCACTTAGCAAATAATCCTTTCCATGCTAGAACAAAGCACATTGATATTAAGTTTCATTTTGTTCAAGATATGGTAGAGGATTGGAAGGTAAATTGCAGAAGGTTGACACTTTGGTGAATGTTGCAGATCCATTGACAAAATTGTTTAGCAAAGAGGAGTTTAGATGGTGTTTGAATTCTATGGGCCTCATGGCCTCAAGCAATTGGATTATAATGTAGATACTCCCTTGACTCTTGCAAGGTGTTCAACAAGTGGGAAAATGTTAGGAACATGGTGTCTCAATCTTATATTTACATAAGTTTAGTATTTATAGTAAGTTTACATTTGAGCATAAATTGGTTGAAAATTTTCCCCAAAACTACAAATTAGCTACATAAGCATGTTGTTAAATTTTTGTTGCAAGATTATGTCTGGATTTGAAGATATTAAAGTCTTCTTTTTTAGGTTGTGAATGAAAGTTTTGAAGTCAATTTTAAAGGCCTTAGAGGCTTTGAAATGGCATAAAAGTGATCATTATGGGTGAAATTAGTTATAGTTGATAGAACACCTCATGATCTTTCTAGAACTTCAAACCATTTGTCAATTGAACACTCGATTCAAAAGTTATGGCCTCCAGAAGTTGTCTCTTGAAATAGAAAATATAAAAATGTGTTAGATACAGAAATGAGTTGCAAATGGGGGTTACATGTGTTGGTGTGTGTTTTAACACATCATAAGCCATTTTGGATTGGAGATAAGTTGGGCACAACCTTTTAGGTGATTTTAGCTCATGGTTTTGTAATATCATTTGACAGTTTCATGTATTGTATCTCCTATATATTAGGAGTGTGAGATGGAGGTTGTGTGTAATTCTTATAGTATTGAGTTACCTTTGGGTCTCTAGTTTGTGATACATTTTTGAGAAGTTTGGTTTGCAAGTATATTTTATTATGTTGTTAATTTCTGAATAATATATTAGGCAACTTTTGGAGTGTGGGATTTTTCTCTTGAGAGGGTTGTCCCCACGATGTATCTTTTGTTTGTCATTATTATATTTTTATGTTGTATATCTCCTTTTGTATGTGTTTCTTATTCTATAATAATTTAAGAGCTGCAAGAAAATTTGTGTTATCTCCCCCACTAGATTAGTGTTAGGAAGCATTTCCACACCTCAACTTCCTGTCAAGAAGGTATAGGTTGAGGGGGAGTGTTGGCTTGGTGGTCTTATGGTGAAGAATAATTTGGTTTAGTGCATGGAGTATCTCAAATAGGGGGAGATAAATTCTCAAAGGAAGAATCAAAATGGCCCTTTGCCATTGATGTCAAAGAGCAGGAGAGAAAGCCAGAATATTATATGGTGGGAATTGTTCAAGGAATTTTATTCTTGGGAGGAGCATTTTGTTTGTTGGTTTGTCATAAATGAAAAAGGGGGAGGTTGTTGGAAAACGAGTGTCATTGATGTCAAAGGTGATGGTAAGTTGTTTCATTGATGTCAGGGTACCTAGAAGAGATTTTGAGGACTGTAGGGTATTTGGAAAAGTGAAATTATTGTCATGCCTGTATCTAATCATCAAATTTTTGGAAGGATAGTAATAAGTTATGTTGATGAGATATGTTAAAATATGTTACAATATGTTTGTAATATCACCTTGCATCTATTACAGTTGTAAAAGGTGATATGAAAGGTTTGCATAATTCTACTAAGGTATGTCTCTTAGACTTAGTGTCTACATTGGAAATTTGTTATGATTTACATTCTACTACAGTTGAGAGTTATGACCTGTAGTTTGAAACCAAAGTAAATTTTCTCTTAATGTTTCAAATTCTATAGTTTTAGGAGTTGAGCTTTAGGTGATAGAATGCAGAAGTGATAGAATGGTCATTGTGCTAGTTGGTTGATTAGGTTGATATTTCGGTTTGATGTGTTAGAGATTAGTAAAATGTGCTCACCAAAGATAGAAAATGGATGACCGTTGGGACTAGATAAGCTTACATTTGGGAACAAATAGAGTGCTCTTTCTTTTAGAGTAACATGTGGGCTATAGGACTTGACCTATTACATATTGGGTTAAGGGTTGTTCTTTGGTCAACATGTATATGCATTAATCTTGTTCTAGGATGACATGTGAATGTAAAATATATATTAACCAATGACCACAACACATACTCTATTCATCCAACTTAATGGTAACACATATTGTAAGACATTAGGTTGACATTAATGACAACACATATTGCCAACGATCTCCCCCTTTATCGTTGATGGGAACACTACAATATATGTCTATAAAACTACATCTATACATACTCTCTCCCTTTCATTAGTATCTCCCATATAGAAGCAATCTAGTATCTTCCCTCCTTTGACATCAAGGACAAAGAGCATAATATCTGCATCATCCAAAATCATACTACATATACTCCCCCTATCAACGTGCATTCATTTTAAATAAAATTATTCCCCATTACTTGATAACTGATATAAATATATATGTAGATGCCTAAAATTAATTAAATTAATATTTAATTAATTTAACTTTTTTCGCATAATTAATTGTATTAATTATTTCAGTCTTTATCCTTTTCAAAATTAATTAAATTATATTTTAATTAATTTTGTCACTTTAGCCATATAACTTATTTATTATTAGTTGTATACAATTCTTCTAAATTAACTCAATTCCCAACCTTAGATAATTTCTTCAATATTCCCTTCTAATCCTGATTAGTTAATTAATCCCAATTAATTAACTAATGCCTTGATTCCTACAAATCACCCTCTTAATCCTCATCATTTAGCCTAATTAATCCCAGCCTAATCATGATCAATATTCTCTCATTTTATATTCCTTCACTTATTCTTGTTAGATTCAATGACAGTCCCAAAGACATTTAGAGGGGGGGGGGGTGAATTAGTGTCTAACCGGTTAGTAGAATATTTAAACTTATTTAAAACTTTGCATCCCAAAACAGTGTACTGGTAAATAAGAATTAATGCATCAAATAAGAATAATAGAGATAGCATAGAAAACACACCATAACACAAGATATTTAACGAGGAAACTCGGTGTGGGAAAAACCTCGGTGGGATTTGTGACCCACAATATTTACTCACTAGCCAATGAATAAATACTACTTACAATGAGGGGTCTATACATGTAGGGAGGCCAACTGCGTAGAGCTCACTGCTCAATAAAGAGTCACACTGACTGATAAGTCGGTGTATTGACATGTTTTTTTATTAGGACTCTTAGGTTTTTGGTATCTTTTGGGTTGCATTGTGATAGTAAAATATTGTGAATTGAATATATGTAATGCATGTTTTAAAACTAAACTTAAGAAATCATGTTTGAACCTTGTCTGTTAATTCCTGCAGCCATGCCAATTTATTCCTGTAGCCAAATGGTTTGTCCCTGTGATATGCGGATTATTTGGGATGATTTCATATATGAGTTAATAAATGTATTGGTTAAGTAAGATACATATGCATTTTCTTGTATTTTGTTTCTGTTTTAGTGCAGATAATAATTGATGTTGCGCTGGAGAATTTTCTTTCGTGCCTAAGGATTGGAGAATCACGTTCAAATAGCTGGAGGTCAAATTGAAGGAGATTCAAGCGATCACAATCTATGGTATAATCAGAGTAGTTGTACTTCACCATGGGAGTTTAACTCTGGTGGATGTTTAATTTGCAAAATATCTCTTTAGCATGCAAAGACTGTGGTTCGGTTTCAGATCCACAGTTCCTGCAGCCAAGCTCTTTGTTATCCCCTTCATCTGACAACTATCTGTCTCTTCTTCTGGGCATAACTGGAGTTGTCCATTGTTGTTTATATTTTCTTTATAATAAGCTCTTCCTTCTTTTCTAAGAATTAGACATAATGGAAAGGGATTGAGCAGAGTCTTTGTCACGCATTTTGGATTTTTTCTCTTTTAGAATATGTAATCATCTTTCAGGAAAAAATGAATAAAAATATGTTATTTTGATCTACTAATAGTTCTTTGCTGAGAGTTTGATATCACTCATCCAAGGGGGCCCACTTGGTGAGTGATCCTATGTTTATGATTATTGAAGTTAGTTTTTACTTAGTTGCAGTAGAAGTTCATGATTGGACTGTTCCTGCAACTAGTGAAAATAGATCCTTTGACTGTTCCTTCAGCCAAGGCAGAACAGTGTGATTCCTGTTATTTTTATTAGATCTTTTCAGCAGAGTTTTGTAAAGCTTTCATTTAGCCTTTTATGATTTCCATTCCTACCTTTCCTGCAGTAATTAAGAATAATCATTTAAGGAGATTAGTGCATATATATTGCAGACCCATTTCAAGTTTTACGTTCCTAGATTGACAACTAAATGAACATCAACCATGAGAATAGTAAACTCTACCATATGAATGTCCAAACTTCAGATTGAGATTTCAATTAGAGGTATTATTATTGTCATTATAGTTGGGGTAGACATTTTTGGCGCCGTTGCCGAGGATGGTGTCAAGCTAAGAGCCTTTTATGATTATTTTAGTTTCTAGTTAATTGTTTGAATTTCATGAATCTGCATGCATAATAGAAGAAGAGATGTCAGAGGTAGATTTTTGCCCACTCATACTACTCATGCAGAAGATAGTTTTCTAGATATAACCCCTTTTTCGGAGCAGTATCAAATCCCACAAAATTTGAATCACCCTAAGTTTGAATTTCCAGAAGGTAGTCTTCAGTTCCTTTTTGGTCCACAACAAGAAGAATTGCCTATTGTAATAACCCCCACAAGTCCAATGCAAGGGAACCCACCTCCTGTTGGAAATAATCCACCACCACCACCTAGTCCAACATTTGAGTTTCCCATCTTTGACCAGCATGATAATGCTAACCTCAAGAACATTCCAACATCTTCACTTCCTAAAGTCTATGGGTTAGTCACAGAGGATCCGGATACATTTCTGTTTGAGTTTGATGTTCTCTGTAGGAGTTTTGACTATACTACGGATGCCCATAGACTCAAAATTTTTTCAGCCACTTTGAAGGAGTCATCCTTGAGATGGTTTATGAGCTTGGGTAGTAGCACAATCAATACATGGGATGAGATGAAATGGTTGTGTTTCTTGAAAAATACAAAGATTATTGTAGAGGCACTGATCGTCATGAGGATGATATCTTTAGAATGACACAAACTAAAGATGAGAGCCTTGAGGATTATCTGGAAAGGTTTTTGTTTAGTGTCAAGAAGTCCAAACATATTACTCTAAATGAAGATTCCCTCAAATTGATATTCTTGAGGGGTATCAGTGATGAATGCACCGATTCCTTAGATCTAATGGGGGGAGGTGACATTACATAGTCTACTTGGGCTGAAATAGGACAAATTTGCAAGAAGTATTCCAGATCTACTTCTAAGAAGAATACGAGATTTAAGCGAGGAGCACTATCATCATCATCTAGAAATGGAGTTTCTAGGTTGAAACTTAGCCATTTGTTAAAATATTTTAAGGAGGATATTATAAACAATATGGCTACTCAGTTGGATACATTGTCAGCTAAGAAGAAGCATGAGGAAGCTGATGCATTTCTTGTAGAATTCTATCCTCATTGTAAGCAGTGGAAGAAAGATTGCAGATGTAAGATGGTTGCAAATGTTGAAGTACTTGATTTCAAACCAATTCAAGGGGAGGATGAACAAGTCTTCTATGTTGCTCAGAGAAGACCAAATTTTCAGAGACAAGGTATGCCACCTGATCTACTTTCCTTTTCTGGTTATAGTGGTAATTCTTATGCACCAAATAACCAATGGCAACCACAGTATTCTCAAAATTTTGGTAATTATCCACATTGGTATGGATCACAAGGCCAAGGACAACAATTTGCTAATCAAATCCCCCAGTGGCAACAGCCACAAGGAAACTGGTATCCACCTTAGGGTGCAGGGAACCAGTTTCAAGGGAATTGGCAACCTACCTCTCAATGGAGGGGAAACCCATCATGGTCATCCCATTCTTCTGGATATCAGCCCCCTGCTCAGTAGCCACAACCTCCTACTTTAATGCCACCTCCTGTAGCCACAACACCACCTCCCAAGCCAACACAACTACCTACTCAACCATTGCCTAATCCAAATATAAAATCTTAGCAACAACAACAAGCTTATTCAACTGATGCTAACCAATACCCAGCATATTCTTTATCATTAGATGATATTCACCTCCGATCTGGAACAACACTACCTAATCCCTCTCAGCCAGTTATTATTGAGGTACAAGAAGAGCAACCAATCTCTGATCCTAAATATGTAATACCTCAGGATCAAATATTACCACCATTTCCCCAAAGATTGAAAGACAAAGAAGTTTCAACTGATCAACAACAAAGCTTTGATATTCTTGATCAATTGAAGCACATTTGTGTTAAAATTCCATTGCTCCAAGCAATAAAGGATGTCCCAATATATGGTAAAGCATTGAGAGAGACATGCTTAAAGAAACCTGGCAGAAAGAAAAAGGATCCACAAACAGTTCATGTTATGGGTCAATTGGCTGATATTATGTTAGGAAAAATTGCTATTCCAAAGTATTCTGATCCAGGCAGTCCTGTTGTGAGTATAGTCATCAATGGCAGTCAAATAAAAAATGTTTTAGTTGATCTAAGGGCAACCATTAATGTAATGACAAGGGAAGTAATGAAACATCTAGAGATAGATAGTTTAAGGGCTACACCCACAGTTCTTCAACTTGCTGATGGCTCTGCAGTAAGACTTGATGGTATGATAGAAGATATAGTGGTCATTCTAGATTCCTGGGAATATCCTGTAGACTTTATGATTTTATCCCCAAAAGCAACATTGGGGGATATCCAGTCATTTTAGGAAGACCATGGCTTGCCACAACTGATGCATATATTGGGTGTAGATCAGGAGACATGACTATTTCAGATGGTAATTCTACAAAAACATTGGCCTTGTATTCCCCTGCACAACCTCAGCTTGAGCAACAACAGGCTGTTTGGCCTATTTTGGGAGAGGAATCTGAAAAAATTGACTCTATTAATCACCTTATGATGATTAATCGAGTGCCACTCATGTAGTTATATGATGAAGAATCAATCCTTTATAGGGTCTTGATAAATGAATTAATAGAAGACCAAGAATTGCAGGAATTGGTTTCAAATATTGCAGGGTTGGACTTTCCTACATCCACTAATATCTTGCATACCTTGTTGCCGCAGGAATTGTCATATTCTCATGTTTCTGATATAAATCAGATTGATCTTACTATCAAGATAGAGGTTGAATTGATTAAATATTTGAACATCAACAAGAATATAGTAGATACTCAGAAGGATAGCCTGGTGGACTTGCTAAAACTCCATAGAAATGTCTTTGCATGGGATTACAAGGATATGAATGGAATTGATCTAGGAGTTTGTACTCATCGCATTTACATAAAGGATGAGTGTTGCCCTCTCAGACAACCTCAACGAAGAGTCAATCCTGCCTTGATGGAGATAGTTAAGGAAGAATTGCAGAAATTGTTGAAAGCTGAGTTTATCTATCCTATCTTTGATAGTCAATGGGTATCACCTTTGGTGATAGTTCCTAAAAAGGGAGGCAAATGGAGAGTATGTGTTGATTATAGAGCTTTGAACTTAGCCACAAGGAAAGATCATTTTCCACTGCCATTTGTGGATCAGGTATTGGATTCTCTTACTGGTAAGAGATATTTTTCATTTCTAGATGGATTTAGTGGCTATAATTAGATACAAATAGCTCCTGAGGATTAGGAGAAAAAAACATTTACTTGTCCATGGGGCACTTATGCATATTTTGTTCTTTCTTTTGGGTTGTGTAATGCTCCAGCCACTTTTCAAAGGGTAGTCATCAGTATTTTTTCAGATATTTCTCAAGACATAATGAAAATTTACATGGATGACTTTACAACCTATGGTTTTGAATTTGATCAAGCATTGGGTAATTTGAAGAAAGTTTTGTAGCGGTGTGAAGACTACAATTTGTCTCTAAACAATGAAAAGTGTTTCATTATGATGGAAGAAGGAATAGTCCTTGGTCATCATATATCTGTACAAGGCATACAAGTGGATCCAACAAAGATTGAGGTTATTCAGCATATTAATAACCCTGTGAAGCAGAAAGATGTGAGAAGTTTTCTTGGCCATGCTGGATACTACAGAAGGTTCATCATAGATTTAAGCAAAATTGCAAGTCCCTTATATACACTGCTTACTAAAGATGTAGAATTCAAATGGATCTCAGCATGCAATGAAGCTTTTTTAAAGCTTAAGCATGCTTTGACTCAAGCACCAGTTTTAAAAGGACCTAATTGGTCTCTACCATTCCAAATCCATACTGATGCATTTGATTATGCTATAGGAGTAGTGCTAGGACAAAAAGTTGATAAGTTGGAAAATGCAATATATTATATTAGCAAGAATTTGCAGGGACCTGAATTGAATTATATAGTTACTGAAAAGGAAATGCTAGCTGTCATATATGCCCTTAACAAGTTTAGACACTATATTACAGGGTATCCAATATTTGTGCATATAGATCATACGACAATTAGATATCTTATGAATAAGCCATCCATCACCGGTAGGCTGGCTCGCTAGATATTGTTGATGCAGGAATTTGATATCATAGTTGTTGATAAGTCAGGGAAGTCTAATGTTGTTGCAGATTATCTTTCATGCCTTCAATTGCAGGAAGACTCTACAATGATAGATGACACTTTTCCAGATGAGCATTTATTTCTCATACAGGCTCATACTCCTTGGTATGCTAATATTGCCAACTATTTAGCTGCAGCTAAGATGCCAATTTCTTTTTCTCCTAAGGAAAGAAGGTTGCTAGTTGAAAAAAGTTTTAACTTTTCATGGATTGCTGATTGTCTATTTTATACTGGACCAGATCAAGTCATGTGAAGATGTGTCAGAGAAGATGAAACATATGGCATCTTGCATGTATGTCATGATGAGCCATGTGGAGGTCATTTTGCTGCCAAAAGGACAACACTAAAAATACTCAATACTGGTTATTACTGGCCTACACTACACAAGGATGCAGCTCAGTACACAAGGAAATGTGACAGATGTTAGCGAATGGGCAGACCTACAAAATTTGATGAAATGCCACTATACCCTCAAATATTTGTTATACCATTTGACAAATAGGGATTAGATTTTGTTGGCCCCATTGATCCACCTTCTAATGGAAAATCTTATATCTTGGTATGTACAGACTATGTGACAAAATGGGTAGAAGCTAGAGCTATGCAACATGCAAGAGAAAATAAGGTAGCTGAATTTCTCTATGAAGAAATATTTACAAGGTATGGAGTACCTAAGGAAGTTGTCTCAGATCAGGGATCTCAATTTACATCAACATCGATAAAAGCTTTGGTCAATGAATATAATATAAGACACAAGAAATCTACTCCATATCATCCATAGTCTAATGGCCAAGTAGAAGTTACCAACAAAGAGCTTGAGGCTATTCTTACAAAAAAAATGTCTATCCATAAGAAAGATTGGTCTAATCGGCTTTCAGAGGCAATTTGGGCATATAGAACAACATGGAAAACACCAATTGGATTCACACCTTTTGAGATGGTTTATGGAAAAACATCAATGATGCTTATTGAATTTGAGCATAAAACCTTGAGAATAGCTCTACAACTAAATATGACATTGTTTGAAGCACAGAAGGAACACATTCAACAATTAAATGCTCTTGATGAATGGAGAAAGATAGCCGTTCAATAGACAGAGTTGATTAAAAACCAAAGAGCCAGATGGCATGATAAATATATCAGAGAAAAGAAATTCAAACTTGGTGACTGGGCACTCTTGTATGATTCCAGATATAAGGATGCTATGGGAAAACTCCAAACAAGGTGGTTGGGTCCTTATGAGGTAGAAGAAGTTTTTCACAATGGAGCAGTTCGATTGTCCATAATAGATCCTGTTCGATTTAAACTCTTAGTGAATGGACACCGACTATGACTTTATCACAAGCCAGCTACTAGAGAAGAGTTCCTGCAGCAGTTTGCTCCTCAAAGTGAAATACAAGTTCCTGCAGCAGCTGGTAATGTTCCTGCAGCAACTGCTAATGATTCGGTAACAATTCATAAGCTTCCTATTGCATTTGAGCATGTTGATAAAGGTGATGTTCCTGCAGCCTCCGCAGTGAACTTATTTACCATATCATAATAAAATATTTCCATGTGAAATATTGTTCTTCATACATAAAGTTCCATCCACTACATTCCATCCCACTTTCTTACCTCTCACTTCATTTCATTTCGCCATCATTTTCGCCCAAATTGCAGGTATGTGTATATTGTACTTTATTTTAATTATGCATTTATTAGGTCATTATGATTTTAATTCTGTTTTAATCTACTCCAAACCCAAAATCTCGTCAGCCTGTGTGGACACGTGCTAGGTTAAGTTGGGGGGTGGTACTTTATGGTCCTTTTTCCCAGTAAGATTTATTATCCAGAACTGATTTCCTAACTGACATTATTTATGATGATTATTATTTCATGCAAGTGAATAATAAGTTCTGCCACCAAATTTAAGGTATGTAGATTTTAGCTTTTGTGAATTTGTCAAACATTTTGGTGAAGCTGCAGAATTATCAGAGTAAAAGATGGGTGGTGATCTGGTTTGCCATGAACCAACTGTCCATGAAGGGTTGCTGCAGGATGTTGTCTGTGTGCATTATTTCCAAAACCACGGCTGGCTGGATTATTTCTTGAGAATTAGGGATTTCAATGATGAAATAGCTGTAGAATTTATGCATTCTTTTGACGAAGGAGAAGCTACAGTTAAGGGGTTGAGGGTAATTGCTACAGGGCAACGAATTGCAGAGGTCACAAGGTTGCTGCAGGAAGGAGAACTCTTTCCAGAATTGAAGGATGCAAGGAGTGCCAGGGCAAAGTTCACAGTTCCTACTGATAGACCCTTAATGGTGGATAGGCAAGGGACTAGAAGGGTTTCTTTTCCAGCACATTGGCCTCAGGTAGCTCTGTATATTATGAAATATATTACCTGTGAAGGACGGTATTCAAATCTCCATTTGCCGCACTTCAAGTTACTTTGTCATCTGCATCATGACCGGCGAGCTAATGTCCCAAATTTCTTGTATCATCTCATTTCTATAAGTGCTAAGGAGACTAAAAAATATGGAAATCGCTCTGTTAGCCATCATGGATTGGTGAAGTTGTTGGTACAATGGTTCCTGAGAGATGTTTCACAGATGGAATGGGGTGTGTTTGAAGATATTCTGCAATTTAGGGTAGATGAAGCCCCTATTGAAAATAATCTACCGGTTCAAGAAGAGATAGTTCCAGAAGGTCTTTCTGGTGAAGATGAGGGTTTACTGGTTGCTGAAGGAGCTGCAATTATTTTAGAAGAAAATATTGAAGCAGGGTCAATCAAAGGACAACCCTCTACCTCTCTTCAAGGAGGTTCACCTATTTTTTAGAGGGAAGGAAAAGAATTGGAAAAGGAGGAGTCAGATGAAGAATTTGTTATCCAACTGCAGGAAGTGCATATCCCTCCTGCAACCAAGAGGCGTTGATCAGAAACAAAAACACTTGTGTCTATTTCAAAAGTGTGTGTGAGGAGAACAAGAAGGAGGACACAGAAGACTCAACCAGTGAGTAATCCAGCAAAGGTGATTGTAGTAGAAACTTCAGAAGAAGAAGATCCTACAGAAGAGGAAATTCAAGAAAACCTTGTAGAAGAGGAAATTCAAGAAAATCCTGCAAGAAAATAAATCCAAGAAGAAATTCAGGAAGAAATTGTAATGGATAAGCTTGCAAATCTGGCTTCAGTGGCATTGCAATGTGAGGGGTTTATTGAGGATGTTCCACAACAACCTGAAGAAAATGTGGGAGATATGCCAATCCAGAATGAGGAAGTTATTGAAGAAATCCCACGGTCTAAGGTAGGACCAATAAGAACTCCTTCATCCCTAACTAGTTTATCAATTGCTTTAACATTCTTTAGGCAATGGGAAATAGAGAAGGATAGGTTGCAAGGGATAATTAATAAGCAGCAAAAAGAGATTGAGAAAAAAGATAATAGAATTAAAGAATTGGAGATTAAGGTAGAAGAGATTTATTGTATGATTCCTGAGATAATGTAGTGTAGGGCTCCCCCAAGAATTTATGCAGTGCACTTGAAAGAACGGTATCTAATTTTCAGATTAAACCGCATAGTAAGGGATCTTAATCCATCCTTGGAAACACTTGAGGAATTCTATCATGCTTATCAAACCTCCCCACATTATGTAAGGAATCTGTTATGTGAATTATATTTACATAATTATGCTGTACCCCAGGACAGAGAATGGAATCCTTTGTTGTACATTGGGGATATCCATCTCAGAGCTCTAATGTCTTGGATACAAAATGAAATGATTATAGGACCACAAGCCAGGGAGTTTGAAAAATTGGAACTTGACTGTCCATTTCCATTGAGGAGGGGATCAGAAGCACCTAGGGTTATGTATTATGATTGACAAAAGTTTCTAATAAGAGATGATGTTAGTAAGATAGTATTTCCAATGAGAGAGGAAATTTATCAAACATATGAGCAATTGGTTCATACCCATAGGACAACAACATTAGAAGGACTAACTCAACACTAGAATCATCTACCAGATCATTTAAAAATGGGAGAACCCTACTCATTACAAAATTTTCATGCAGCTATACAGAGAGCCTCCAAGTACATACAACTAGGCAGGGAGAAATCCAATAATTGGTTTCCATTAATCTTTTAGCCTCCTATCCTTATGTGGCCACTTTTGGCATGTCAACCAACAGAACAGAATTATGATGTAGATGTGGAAGAAATAGCTAGATGGTCCAGGTTGGAGAAGATGAAGGGATTTTATTGGAATTTGCCTTCCAAGGGAACCAGACAGGACACTGTTGGTGATTTCAGAGTTTCAGCAAAAATCAGAAATTTTCCTTTTGCTGCAGGAGCAGCAAACCCTTAAAGTTGGGGGGCATGATAAGTCGGTGTATTGACATGTTTTTTTATCAGGACTCTTAGGTTTTTGGTATCTTTTGGGTTGCATTGTGATAGTAAAATATTGTGAATTGACTATATGTAATCCAGGTTTTAAAACTAAACTTAATAAATCATGTTTGAACCTTGTCTGTTAATTCCTGCAGCCATGCCAATTTATTCCTGTAGCCAAATGGTTTGTCCCTGTGATATGCAGATTATTTAGGATGATTTCATATATAAGTTAATAAATGTAGTAGTTAAGTAAGATACATATGCATGTCCTTGTATTTTGTTTCTGTTTTAGTGCAGATAATAATTGATGCTGCGGTGGAGAATTTTCTTTCGCGGCTAAGGACTGGAGAATCACGTTTAGATAGCTGGAGGTCAAATTGAAGGAGATTCAAGTGAGTGCAATCTATGGTATAATCAGAGCAGTTGTACTTCACCATGGGAGTTTAACTCCGGTGCATGTTTAATTTGCAAAATATCTCTTTAGCATGTAAAGATTGTGGTTTGGTTTCAGATCCACAGTTCCTGTAGCTAAGCTCTCTATTATCCCCTTCATCTGACAGCTATCCGCCTCTTCTTCTGGGCATAACTATAGTTGTCCATTGTAGTTTATCTTTTCTTTATAATAAGCTCTTCCTTCTTTTCTGAGAGTTAGACAAAATGGAAAGGGATTGAGCAGAGTTTTTGTCATGCATTTTGGATTTTTTCTCTTTTAGAATATGTAATCATCTTTCAAGAAAAAATGAATAAAAATATGTTATTTTGATCTACTAATAGTTCTTTGCTGAGAGTTTGATATCACTCATCCAAGGGGGCCCACTTGGTGAGTGATCATGTGTTTATGATTATTGAAGTTAGTTTTTACTTAGTTGTAGTAGAAGTTCATGACTGGACTGTTCCTGCAGC
Organism: Cryptomeria japonica; assembly: GCF_030272615.1. Classification (NCBI taxonomy): domain Eukaryota; kingdom Viridiplantae; phylum Streptophyta; class Pinopsida; order Cupressales; family Cupressaceae; genus Cryptomeria; species Cryptomeria japonica. The sequence goes on along the minus strand of NC_081411.1, from coordinate 173,362,852 downwards.
CACTGGAAATAGATCCTTTGACTATTCCTGCAGCCAAGGCAGAACAGTGTGATTCTTGTTATTTTTATTAGATCTTTTCAGTAGAGTTTTGTAAAGCTTTCATTTAGCCTTTTATGATTTTCATTCCTACCTTTCCTGCAGTAATTAAGAATAATCATTTAAGGAGATTAGTGCATATATATTGCAGACCCATTTCAAGTTTTATGTTCCTGGATTGACAACTAAATGAACACCAACCATGAGAATAGCAAACTCTACCATATGAATGTCCAAACTTCGGATTGAGATTTCAATTAGAGGTATTATTATTGTCATTATAGTTGGGGTAGACACTGACTACAAAATGGATTATCAAAATCCAATACAATGTACTGCTTCAAAACAACATCTCTCATGCTAGGTTTAGTACCAGTTTAAGCTTAGTCAATAACCAAAACCTTTGCTGTCAACTATATCACCTTATACAAAATTGCCTTATACTTTTTTATCCATTTACTTACAATAATGACCTATAAGATCTCATATATATATGAGTCTATTACAATATACCATGTTGGCTTACAAAATATATTTACATTAAAATACAATAAACAAAAGTTTATTCCATGTCGGTCTGAGTGCCGGTATGCATTGTTGTGGATGTCAGTGAAGTGCCTACCGGTGTATGTAGAAATCTATTGCCAGTGCCGATATCTGCCAGATGGTTGCCAGATGGTTGCCATCAATGACAACATCAATTATTCTCATAAGAGAGTAGAATGCCAACAATCTCCCCCTTTGGCATTGATGGCAACACTCATGAGAAAAATCCAAAAACTATTTCCAAAAACTGAAATCCAAAAAGATTCCTAAAAGATATGCTCCCCCTGAGCAAGTGATCTCCTCTGGACAAGAATTTTCTCTCTCCACTACTTCCCCTTTGACATCAATGACAAGGTTGTCAAAAATAATCAAACGAGTACAAAAATTTCACCTCAAAGTCTGTAACCGATTGGTTACAATCTAAAAAATATTTGCCAAAACTAAATTCAGACTCTGCATAAACCTTTTGCTATCATTCAAAGTTTCCTTAGTCTATTGGAATGTGCCGGTGAGATAATGCATGTGTTTTTCCTGTGATCACTCTCCTTGAACTAATGCCTTAGATATTTCAATTCTTTGAGTGATAAGGTTGTCCAACTTAGGACCAAGTTTATTTTTAAGTTCCCGAGCATTTGACTTTATCCTTGCCTTCTCTTTCTCAAGTTTCTCTATCTTCTCCTAAAAAACTGCCATTTCCTACTCAAAAACTGATATCTGTCCGAATGAACCAATTATATTATCTGCTCTATCATCAATTTATTTATGTGTTTTTTTGATCTCCTCATCTATGTCCTCTGTCAAAAGGTGAGGTTTGCATGTTTCCCTATATAGCTCCTTGTACTCCAAAACTGTAGAGTTAAGTATCGGTAATAATGTATTTAAGAGTTCTGTACACTTCTTTATAGTGTCTTCAAAGAATGTGTTTTTCTCTTTTTCAAATCTCTCCTTAATTGTGTCCCCATTCACCTTATCAATAGTTATTACATTATCAACAATAAATTTGGACAATGTGTCCAATTTACCTAGAGAATCCTTAATGTGATCTATGTTACAATTTGGTGCAATCAACTTAAGAATAGGTAATGTGTTGTCAATTGCCTTATAGGCCAATGCATTGCAATCCATTATCTTCTTAATTGAATCTAAAAGTACCTCTGTAACATTGGTAGGTCTGAATTCACCTATAGATGTGCCGGATGTTTGACCAATAATTTTTATTACCTCTTTGCTTCCATTAGATGTGTCAATTTTGCTTGCATTTTATTCTGGTGGATCAGTCTGTGTTTGCATATCAACCTTTAAAGGTTTCTCAAACTATTTCAATATTTTTGTGATTGTCGGTTTCTCTGTCTCTATGTGCACCTCTACCTCAGTTTGTTTCTCTGAAAGTTAAACTGTCATTTTCTTTGTCTTTGGTGGCCCCATGCTAGTACCTATCTTCAGTAGGTTTTTCAGTCTTTGTTGGTTGCTTTGTTTGTGTTGATGTCTCAATTTCAATAGTTTGTATCAGTTTCTCTGCTATGTTGCTATTGTCAATACTGTTTGCCTTAACCTCTGAGTTATCCTTTGTTAGGCCCAATATGGAAAGCTAATGTACTGAGAGGGGAGGGGTGAATTAGTACTTCAAAACTTTTCTTGAATAATAACTTTGCTATTATGCATAAACCAAATAGTGCAGTAACATAAAATAAAGTTAAAACAAATAGGTAACAATCATACATGATTCACTCCATAACACATATATTTTGGTTATGCAGAAACTCTTGGTTAGAGAGAAAAACTGCAGTGGGGATGGCACCCACAACTTCACTACTGCAATAATAAAGAATGCTCAGTTAGAGCTACATTTAGCTATTTCTGATAGCTTACCTTGTTAGGAGTATCAAGATCTGATAGATCCACCTTGCTAAAGGATTTTACAACATTTATTCTGAATGCTGCACCTCGTTAGAGGCTTTAAAATTTATAGACTTGGTTAGAGTCTTTTACCCTGTTAAAGGTTTCTCTTTCAACTTCACAATATTACAATAAAATCATTACAAATATCTGCATGTTTACATCTGAAATGTTATAGTAGATTCTATGTGCTCAGAATAAGATTACCTTGCTTATAGCATACCTCAGTAACCCATATAGTAACTCGGTAAACCCTTCTGTTTACTTTTTTCTTTGACTGTTCTCTGAAAACATTCTCGGTGACCTCTGTGTCTCTGTAACAGTCTTCCTACATTCATACATGCACACACCTTGCTCTTAACTCATGCTGTATAAATAGATCTCTTAAAATGGTGATCCAATTCATTGCTTCGATCTTACAAACAATATTTATCGAATGAATAACTAAACAAAATATTTCATTGGTTAGATTGATCTCAAAATCATACACAATCTCCTGGTGCAATTTCCAATGTAATAATGGTTAGATGTGCCTCGATCTTGTAACACATATTCATATGCATGTCCAGGTTCAATGTATCTGGTAACACGTTTCACTTGGTGAATATCAACTCAGTGTGTCATCTTTACTGCTCGGTAGTCTCAAAAAGATACTCGGTAGACAACTCGGTGTATAATGTGTTCTGTAACTGCTTTCTTCTGTAACTGACTAGATTGTGCATACTGACTTCTCTGTGTGTATACCGACTGCATGATTCGGTAGTGCTTAATCGACTAGAATGTATAGAATGATTTTGAATATAAAACTAATGACAACTTGATAAGTAGTAACATCCTTATCCACAACAATGTTTACCTCTTGAGTATCCACATTCATTGTAAAAAGTATCTCCAACTCGGGATTAGTATCATCATGTATTATTCCTTCAGTGTCAATAACCAGTGGATCTTCTGAATGTGTCGGTGCTGTATCCAAAGGTGGCGGTGGAAGATTGTTAGTAATCTTAATGTTTGAAAATCCACCAATTTTTCCTTTACCTTTGTCCTTTTGGTAAACCTTAAATGTCTTCTTGGGTTTTCTCTTTTCCTCTTATTTTTCTTTATCCATAAAGAATATATACCAATTGTCTGTTGTTTCTTCTACAATTTCCTTCACTCTTCCAGCCATTAGGCTCACTTGCCGGTGTCCACTAGCAACTACTGATCGGTTAGCCTCAGAAATAAGTTCATCTATTTCTTATTTGGAGTAAACTGGGTGAACAACCAAGAGTGCTTCAACTATCAATTTCTTATCTAATTCCATCACTGATAGCCTTTTAGCTTCTAGTCTCATGTAGAGATCATTTGGTAGCTCATCAATAACTTCAATCAAAACTTTCTTATAAATGTCTAAATGAAGAAAAATGCTTTCTTCAATAGTTTTCTTGTCAGTGTTATTTAAAGAATGATATAACTTGTTCACATTTGACAGATTTGCCTCATGTTTAACTTCATTAAGTAGATCATTCAGTGAAGGGGTAACCGGTGTTTGTTTTCTCTTTGGAGTAAGCTTCTTCTTCAGTTCCCTAATCGCTTGTTGTTTCTTCCTTAATGTTCTTGTTTTCTTATGTGAAGGAGAGGGTACCGGTGAGGGTTTTCTCTTCCTTTCCACTCTTTTAAATTCAGCTGCCTTACTACTATCACTGTCAGAAGATGTATCAACTGGTGAAATATGTGCCTCTGGTTGAAGTCCTTTAAGCTCACTAGCCGATATGCCACTAAGATTCATAACATTTTCTTTGATTTGTTTTACCTTCTTGGATGTATCTCTAATGCATTTATCTCTTTTCTTAGTCCTTTTCTGCATAGACACTTTACTTTCCATGGTTTTTGCATTTCCAAAGAATTCTTCAGATGGCTCTCTAGGTGCTTCAAGCAGTGCTTTTGCATACGTTTCCAAAACATGTAGATCAACCTCATAACCCATTTTAGTACCCCAAATATTTCTAGGGATTACTGCTTCCATCCAAGTTTCATCTCTTTTAATGACAAAGAAGATTTGCTTGTCATATTTCTCAACTATACTATGAGGAATCCTTTCCCTAGCTCTCATCTTAGATTGGAAAGTTTTAAAGTAATCTATTATGTTATTATCTCTATCAGTTCCCATGCCGGTAAAAGCTTCCTGTAGTTGTTTTCCTACCGGTATATCATAACCAAAGTCTTTGTGTCCTGTACCAAGATCTCTTTGCTGAAATATAACATTAAACATACCAGAAGGTTTCCAAAGTGGAAAGTACCTTTCTTGTCTCCCTTAATCTTTTTTAGGTTGTCAATAAGCTCATCTTTTAACCATTCACACACATCTATCTTAGCATTGTTATTTATCATTTCATAAGAACTGTAAATACAAAGACTAGAAACAGAATTGAGTTTGTTAGCATGTGTGGCTTTGTATCCAAGGACCATACTTACATATCTCACATTAATGTCCTTAATATCATTTACTCTAAGTGATCTATTGCCAGATGTTGCTCTAGTTAGTCTTGTCACCATTTTGTTGGGAATCTTCTTTGTCTTATCAGGTCTACTATCGGTTGAGAGTAAACCAGTAACTACCCTAATTGCTTGTCGATTTATCTTACAAACAGAATCCAACCATAAGAATTCTCCATGTGCTCTACTCAATACAATCCGTAGCACTTCCTTTGGAAATTGAGGGATATTCAATATCTCCACAAAACCTAAAGTCTCCACAATCTTATGTTCGGGTTTAACAATTCCATGTTCATCACAAATGATCTTATTAAAAATTTTCATTAACTCCTCAGATCCTAGGTCTTCTATATTGCAATGTATGTAAATCCTAGGGTCTTCTGCAAATGCTACACCCTTAGGTATTTTTGAAAAAGCTCCTACAGAGTCATCTTGCTTCGCAATCTCAGGAATTATTTTGAATACAGGCCTAGGGCATTTCACATTCTCCACAATGGTAGGGTTTTGAATAAATTCAGGAACAAAAGATGAAGCAACCATTATGAAAAATACCTCTTATCCGGATGTTTGCTGAATGCTTGAAAAACACTTCTTAGATTTGCCTTGAATGCCTTTGCTCAATTTCACGCTCACAGAAAGTTTGAATGCTCAGTGAGTTTGAAATGAGGGTTTCTTGGTGCTTTATAGCCAAAAAATTCTCTAAAACATCATTAAATGCTCGCCGGTTAAGTGAAAACTTAACATACCTGCCGATAAAGAAGAAATGCATCTTCTCACCATCAACTGAGGGTAGAATGAATGTTTTTCAATTTGCTATGATACCCCCAAGGGATTGTTCCTCAGTTAGATGAAGAATCTCCTTTTGGTGGAGGATTACTCTATTCTACCAATGAAGATATAGTTTCACCAGTTCTTTGATCTCTTTTCTTAATCCACTATTTTGAAAATTCTTGCTTAACTTCGTCTACCTTCTCTTTTCCCTTCAAGCTAGATCCTTTGTTGTTTTCTAGTGCATTCCTGCTTCTACAGAATTTAGCAATATGTCTGATCTTGTTACAAGCATAACAAGTTACATTATTCTTCTGAATAGCCTTTCCATATCCTTGACCGGTTTGTGATCTGCATTGATTAGATAAATTTCCAAATCTTCCGCAAACATAACATTTCACATTCATTCTACAATTTTCTGAATTATGACCAATTTTGCTGCATTTGGAACATTGACTAGTGGGTGAGTTCATATTCTGATTATTTCTAAATCTACACTGATTTACTCTGTGACCATATTTGTTGCAATTGAAATATTTGCCATTAAATTTGTAAGCATTAGGTTGTCTTACCGGTTTGTTTTGATCTTGATTGTTTGCAGTACCTGAACTTTCTCCATGTTCAAATCCAAGTCCATTAGTATCTCCATTAGGTTTTTGTTTCTTTAGCATGTCATCAAGCTCCTCTGAACTTTTCTTGAATTTGTCTTTATGTTTATTTGCAGTAGCCAACTCATTTTCTAGAATTCCAACTTTTCTCATAAGCTCGGTTTTATCATGTTGCATGTGAATCAAGTTTGTCTTCAACATATCATTTTCATGACTAAGTCTCATATTTTCATTTCCAGCATCATTAAATCTCCTAGTCAAGTCTTCTTCATTCTTCTTCCTGTCTTCAATATATTTACATAACCTCATAGTCATATCTTGCATTTCATTATTCATATTACTGTTTTCTTGTCTTAACTTGTTTGCAATGTCTCTAAGAGTTTCTTTTTCATCATCATCATTCTACATCTTCTCATGAAGTTCTTTTATTTTATTTTGTGCTATAGAAAAGTTCTCCTGAAGTCCTTTAATGAATTCTTGTGCAATCCTCAGATCATCTTCAAGTTTGATATTCTTCAATTTCTCTGCATCATAATCTTCAAGAGCTCCTTCCAATTGTTTTCTTAAGTTCTCCATTTGTACCGGTGTCAGAATCTTCCTCAAGTTGTTAGGCTTTTGAAAATAGAGGACCAAGCTCTGATACCAATTGTTAGATTCAATGACAGTCCCAAAGACACTGAGAGAGGGGGGGGGGTGTGAATCAGTGTCTAACTGGTTAGCAAAATATTTAAACTTACTTAAAACTTTGCATCCCAAAACAATGTACCGGTAAATAAGAATTAATGTAACAAATAAGAATAACAAAGACAATATATAAAATACACCATAAAACAAGATATTTAACAAGGAAACCCGGTGTGGGAAAAACCTCGGTGGGATTTGTGACCCACAATATTTACTCACTGGCCAATGAATAAATACTACTTACAATGAGGGGCCTGCACATGCAGGGAGGCCAACTGCCTAGAGCTCACTGCTCAATAAAGAGTCACACTGACTACAAAATGGATTATCAAAATCCAATACAATGTACTACTTCAAAACAACATCTCTCATGCCAGGTTCAGTACCGGTTTAAGCTCAGTCAATAACCAAAACCTTTGTTGTCAACTATATCACCTTATACAAAATTGCCTTATACTTTTTCATCCATCTACTTACAAAAATGACCTATAAGATCTCATACATATACAAGTCTATTACAATATACCATGTCAGATTACAAAAGATATTTACATTAAAATACAATAAACAAAAGTTTATTCCATGTCGGCCTGAGTGTTGGTATGCATTGTTGCCGATGTTGGTGAAGTGCCTATCGGCGTATGTAGAAATATATTGCCGGTGTTAGTATCTGCCGGTTGGTTGCCAGATGGTTGCCAGTTGGTTGCCAGATGGTTGCTAGTTGGTTGCCATCAATGACAACATCAACCATTCTCATAAGAGTGTAGAATGCCAACAATTCTCTCTCCTCATGTCCCATCCCCCTAACTTTCCCATTTGCATTATAATCCTCCATTATCCTTCCTAATCACCTCCCTTAATCATTTGCATATCCCTAATTAGTGTGATTAGGGATGAGTCAACTCTTTATCATAAATGGCTTTCCCATCTCATCCTCCAACCTTAAATGCCACTCACTTTTATCTATAGAATAAATTTTAAATTCCTTGAATCTTCCCATGCCCTCTCTTCCCAAGGAATTTTTAATTCTTTAATTCTTCATTATTCCTGTTGGTATGTGGTGACTGATCATGCAAGTATTGTACACTCATTGGGTGGAGGTGTCGGTCTGAAGGGTCGTCGTAATGCCCCCCAAAATTTTCTCGTACATGTACAAGAATACGTGTATGAGAATACGAGAATATGAGTACAAGGAAAAGATTACGAGAATATTATTTTAGGGTAAGGGTTAATTTTGTTAACCGATTTTGTATGTGTGTGCAAATATTATTGTGATTAATCCATTTATAAGATATAAATCACACATACTCAATGAAATATTAAATTGAGGAAACAAAACAAAGCAATTAAAACACTCCCCAATGTTGTCTCATCGCTCCCTAGTCTTAAGGACTTTTTCAATTCATTTGGGGGCTCTCAGATGCATTATCTTTGACAAAGTGACAACCCAAAAAATGGGAATTGATATGCAAGATAAGATGCACAAGCTAATGTATTTCTATGCAAATATGCATTATGATGATTAAACTATCATGAAAGCCATTATTACAATGATACTATGCTATTGTAATGCTATAATAACTATGTTATGATTGCTAAAAATATTGATAAAATACTGATAGAATTCTGATAATGATGCTAAGGGTCCTCTCATAGCCAAAAGAGAGGGTATTTATAGGATTTTCACGACTAGAGGTGAGATGGAAAGAATCAACGTTGCAGATTCAGTCTGGATAAATTGACAGTTGAGATTGAAGAATTTGGAAGGAGGTTGAGGAGATGGACACTTGTCATTCCTAAGGAGACAAGTGACAAAGAATCTCCAACCATATTCCAACAAAGGGGCAAGTGGCATGGAGATGAGAGACATGTGGAATAAGTGCCATGTGTCTCCAAGAGAGGGTGGACACTCCAAAAATGGTTAGGATAAGAGGTTGGAGAGGATAGGATTAGTTAACCTGTGGTTAGGCTAGAGGTTGGTTAGAAGAAAGTTAGGTTAGGGAGTGGTTAGGAGTTAGGACACATGTGCTTAAATTTGAATTTAAAATTTAAATTTAATGGGGAGGGAATAATTAAATAAACAAATTAACCAAATTCATTTATTTAATTAGGAAATAGAAGAAATTGATTTTGGTGGGATGAATTAAGAAAATGGACCATATAAACAAATTATTTAATTCATTTATATAGTAGAAGAATAAATGTCATTAATTAAATATTTTTGTATTTAATTAATTCGATTTTCCAGACCAATTTTTACTGTATACATTTTGCCCCTCTTTAAAGAAATGTGTGACAAGAAGTCAGTTCAAAGAAAATTCGCTCGTTGCTGCTGATTTGATTTGATATGATGCCCCAGCCATTGCTTGATAGATGATGAAAAATTCGCTCAGTGCTGCTGATTTGATTTGATAAGATGCCCCATATACTAATTGATAGATGACGGATGCGAGGATGCCCCCTCGAGAGATAAATCAGATAATTTTGAATTTTTGCGAATTTTTGTGATTTTTGATTTTTTTTGGAATTTTTAATGATTTTTGGATTTTTAGAGATTTCTAAAATTTTCAATTGATCTCCTGATAATAGATTTTAAATTTATGTCCCAGCGTTGCCATTTTTGACTAAATTGATTAAAAAGTGATTAGAAGAGGTTTCTAAATTAAATGGGATAAAAATAATCCACTTAATTGCCATTTTGCCTCTTTTAAAGAAAAAGTGAATCCCATTTCACCATTCATTTTCATTTGTGCATTTGAGAAATTTGGAAGCGGAGCTTTGGAGCCAAGATGGTGATTCCACATCAGGAGCATCGATTAGAGAGAGTGCGATGATATCAGCATCCTCCGTCCTATGGTCCATCGCTGTGTACTTCGAGAAAACCCTCTTTGCATGTTTTTGTTGATTTTAGTAGAATTTTAGATTGATGTTTTTGCTCGTTAGATTAACATTTTTCGATTCCGCAAGATGGGTTTTTGTGGGTTTTTTATTTTAGAAAATGGGTTTCTAGCATTTTAGATTTGGTACCGGCGTTTTGGGTTGTATGAATTTTTTTATAAATTTTTAATTTTTAATTTTTTTAAAAAAATTTACTTGTAGGGGGAGGCGCCACTTCCGGCATTGGCAGCATCCCTGTGGACGCCATCGTCGGCACTACGAGCTCGAAAAATCCCCTCTGCTAAAATTTTGAAAAAAAATGAATGATTTTTAAATCGACGATATTAGACCAGCCCTCCCCCCCCCCCTTCCCTCTGCTGGATTTTTTTTTTGATAAAAACAAAATGATTGATTTTTAGATCGACAATTTTAGCATCTAGATAGATATTGATGAAGACAGTTAACACTAGATTTTTTTATTAACCTGATTAGCAATTTTATAATAGATTGATTAAATTTAGTTTAGAGACTCCTGATTGATTAGATAATGATAAATTTCAATTACCTCGATTTGCATGCTACATAGAATTAAATTGATAATGACCTCATGATAAATGAGGGTCGTTGATAGGGGCTCAATGAGATTTGATAGAAATCTTATATGAGCGAGATAGATAGATTGGCTGATAGATAGATACATAAATCAAGTTACTGATATGTTGATTTGGGGTATGATAATAAGAGCCTTTAAGTACTCTTCAGTGTCCAGAACGTTTCATGAAGATCTATAGTTTGATACAAGATCTTACTCAGGCAAATTTGAATTTGGTTCACTGATGTGGACTATCTTCCTTGATCGATATGCCTCGATATACAATTAATTGGGGTTTACTAACTGCATTGATGGCACAACGAACATAATACCTTTCATCTACCTCAAGGTGAGATGACAGTGACACCCAAGGATATCCATTGGATACTCAGGATACTCGTGGTTGGGTACGTCATCTATTATGACTTATACAAGCAGGGTGGGACAGACACATTGAGGAGGATCTTTGATGATGATCAAATATGTGGGTATGATATCTATTGGCAAGAGATGCTTGATTTGGATTATGCTCCACTTCCTTCAGTATTGGTAGAGTTCGTTGGTGGTTTTCTTTGTCCCAATCATAGGTCAAAGGGCTTATTAGTTGGACGGGGTCGCTTGCTAGAGTAGATGATTACATAAGGCACTAGGTTCTCTTGGGGATCCTATATGTTATCTCACTTATACTATGACTTGCACCGAGTTGTTTACCAGGGATCGACCGTGTTATCAATAGGTGTGACCCTACTACAAATATGGGCTTGGGAGCACTTACCTGTCACACATCCACTACAAGATAGAGATCGTCTAGGAGGGAGGCCCTATGTGTATGGTTACCCAGGTCCAGATGTCCAACGAAAGCTAGGCAAATTGGAGTATTGGAGGCGAGTCCTAGATGATCTTGACAATGTGATCTAGCAGCCATATAGAGATTGTGAGTGATGGGCGGAGGATGCACATGAGATGTCATTTGTTTTCTTCTCACTGTATCTCATTGGTTCTACTCCATACATTATTGAGCAGTTCATCATTACCTGAGTGTTACGTCAGTATGGTAGAGTCCAGGTACTCCCATAGTGGACAACGTTGTATGCACGAAGGTGACAAGATGTGGCTACCTAGGGGCCGACTATTTCTTATGATGCTGCCTATGCTAAGTATGAGAGCCTCATAGGATAGCATTGGGACTACATGGCCGATATTGATCCAGACGTTACAATAGAGTATGGCCAATATCTTCTAACACACCCGTTTCCGAGATTGACTGCTTTGGATTAGCCGACACATGGGTTTTATGATGGAGAGGATAGACCACCACGTCGGGCTCGTAGATGACCGAGAGAGAGAAGAGAGAGAGGAGACTAAAGAGATGGAGGAGATGAAGATGATGGAAGAGATGAGGGAGATGATAGAGGACATGGAAGAGATTATGGAGGAGATGAGGGAGGTGATAGTGAAGGAGATTATGGAGGGGATTATGGGGGAGATGGTGGGGAAGATGTAGTGGCAGATGTATCAGGAGCTAGCAGTTCTAGAGATACGAGAGTGTCACCTATGGATTGGGTGACCAGGGTGGTTCGATGGAGGAGATTTGGACACTTAGGACAAGTTCAGTAGGTTAGACAGGTAGATCAGATACTACAAGTACCAAGAAAGGCCTCTCAACGAATACTCATCAAGATGCCTTGTCACCAGTAGCAAGCACATATTAGCGAATTGGAGAGTCAAGTTCAATAGTTGGAGGGCAGGCTAGCCGAGAGAGACTCACAAAGAACACAGTTATAGGCTCAAATGACAAAGTTACATGCACAAATATAGGGCTAGGTGACTCAGATGCATACATAGATTTCTACAATGACCACATAGAGAGATACAACCATAGAGAGACATGGGGAGGCCCAGGAGTTGATACAGACTTTACATCATACAACTTATCAAGGATTGACCAAGGTGACCTTGAGGGATCTAGCATACCACTCTGCTAGGACAGAGTATTACAAGAGTTTGTATTACCAGGTTGTGCCTCCAAAGAGATGAACGACATCCTATGTGCAGAGTACTGGGCAAGGCAGTTCACATCAAGATTCAGAGAGTCGGGGTGTTACAAGCCCTAGGAGGGATCCGAGTGGGTTAGGTCCATCTGGTGATGATGGTTCTAGGTCTACAACATTAGGCATGAGCTCAGTTCCTCATCCTTTTTGAGATGTTGAGATATGACATATTTTGATTTGATTGTATACACTTATTGATGATACACTGATGATTCCTGCGATCTATTTTTGTGATGTATCTGTATCTCTGATATTTTTGTGATAACTCTTAGGTCTCAGAGACAACTGAGAGGGGGGGGGTGAATCAGTTGTCAAATAAATTCAAACCAAAAACAACTTAATCAAACTTAATGCTTAATACCGGTAAACCAAACTTTATGCTGGTAGATAGTTTATCAGTTAATTGCAGTACCGGTAAAGATTAAGCATGAAATAGAAAGACAATATCATCCACAACACATAACACCAATGTTTGTACATGGAAACCCTATAAGGGGAAAAACCATGGTGAGAAACCTTACCCACAATCAGATGATACTACTGCATATAGTATGTGTATACAATAGGGGGTCTGCACATGTAGAAAGGCCAAGCACCTAGAGCTCATTGCTCAAACACAAATAGGAGTCACACTGACTACAATTGGATGGTTAAATCCAATAATGATGTACTGCTCAAAATAGCATCTTCATATGATGGATTCAGTACTAGTTCAGTTTTGATATGCCTTCACAAAACCTTCCTTCAACCTTCAAATGATGTCTGCGTGTATAGCTCTTCTTATTCTCGCATATACCAAATTACAATCCTTTTCACATTCGCACACTGACCTCACAAATGAGATCTAACATTTATACCATAACCTAAGACCAATTTTAGTAGGTCAGCTCTAAAAGATATTACAATAAAAACATTTTACAAGTAAAACAATAACTGATGCAATATCCGATTCAACATGTTGGGTTAATGCATTTACAACAATAATAAATCATCTCCATAGCATGTCGTGCTGATCTAGAATAGATAAGCCTGCCGGTGCTTATTCTAGACCTTTTTGCCGGTAACAACAAATATGCAATCACGAATATACCAATGAATAAATATTCAAGACAAAGTGTTAAAATGATGTCTTTGACATAACCAAGTATTTTCTATGTCATTCCAAGTGCCAGTGAATAATATATCCTGCCGGTGTACTAGATACCGGTGACTGTGCATAAGTCACTTGCTTGCTGGTGAACATTGCCAGTTCTCCAAGTGCCAGAGTTAATAGGTGTTGACATCAATGAAAAAACCATATCAACATATCCAAAATACCAACAATCTCCCCCTTTGGCATTGATGGCAACACAAGATGGAAAAACCATCAAAGTGCCAAAATAGAAATGCCAAATACCAAAAACCAACAATCTCCCAAAAAGAGATCAAAATTCAGATACAAAGAGAAATCAATCTCTCCCAAAATAGCAATCTCTCCCCCTAGGAGTAACATGTGTTTTTCCATATCAATCTCTCTCTCGTTGACATCAAATGCCAAAGCAATACTAATACCAAGTTCAAATACAAAATACCAACTTATTCAGTATACCAACTACTCCCCCTGAGAAGTAGCTCTCCTCATCAAAGCTAGAGTAAAAGATTTCTCTGTTAGTTCTGCCGGTTGATGACAAACATCAACTGTCTAAGTTTCTACTAGTTGGGGTATGACCCCAAGTTGATCTCTGAGATATTCAAAAGTCTCCTTAGGCAAAGGCTTAGTGAAAATATTTGCAATCTGCTCTTTAGTATTCACATAAACCATTTTTACTTCTTTTGCTTCAACATTCTCTTTTAGAAAATTCAGTTTGATAGAGACATGTTTGGTTTTAGAATGTAGTACTGGATTCTTTGAAATATCAATTGCTGTTGTGTTATCACAATAGATAGTTATAGGTTCCTTGCATTTTACCTTTATATCCTTCAACATTTGTTGAAGCCATAATACCTATGTATAGTTAGTTGCTACTGCAACATATTTCGATTCTGCTGTTGATAAAGATGTGCAACTTTGTTTCTTACTCAACCAAGAAATTAATCTCTTCTAAGAAAAAATGCTCCGTTGATAGTGCTTTTTCTTTCATCTACATCTCCTGCCCAATTTTATTTGTGTATGCACATAATTCAAAGTTTTCATCTCTAGGATACCATAAACCAAGATTTGTAGTGCCTTGTAAGTACCAGAAAATCTTTTTTACTGCTAATTCATGATTTTCTCTAGGATTACTCTAAAATCTTGAAGCAATACATATTGCATTCATAATATTAGGTATTGTTTGTGTCAAATACAATATCCCTCCTATCATAGATTTGTACCGAGTCAGATTAACAGGTGTAGATTCATCCCTTAGAGATAATTTGTCATTTGTAGTCATAGGTGTACTTACGGGTTTAGAGTTTTCCATACCAAATTTCTTTAGTAACTCCTTCAAGTACTTAGATTGACTCAAGAATATACCTTTATTAGTCTGTGAAATCTGCAATCCTAAAAAGAATTTTATCTCTCTAATTATAGACATTTCAAATTCTTGCTGCATTTCAAAGTCTTTACATAATCCATCTTCTCCTCCAAAGATTATATCATCAACAAAAACTTCTATAACCAAGATGTCATCATTAGTTACTTTATAGTATAAATTGTTGTTAGCATTACCTTTAGAAAAACCAATCTTCAAAAGATATTTATCCAATTTAGCATACCAAGCTCTTGGAGCTTGCTTCAACCCATACAAAGCTTTCCTTAACCTGCAAACCATATCTTTGTTATCTGTCAAAGAAAATCCATCAGGTTTCTCAATGTAAACTTCTTCTTCAAGATCTCCATTCAGAAATGCACATTTAATATCCATTTGATATACTTTGTAGTTCTTGTGTGTTGCAAAAGCCAAGAATAATCTGATTGCCTCAATTCTAGCTACCGGTGCAAAGGTTTCATTATAATCAATTCCTTTTTTCTGTGAATATCCCTTACACACTAGTCTTGCTTTATTTCTAAATACCCATTTTGTTCCAATTACATTTTTGTCTTTAGGCCAGGGAACTAATGTCCATGTGTTATTCTTTTCAATTTGTTCTAATTCTTCTTCCATAGCTTTAATCCAGTGTTTATTTTCACATGCCTCATTAATTGATGTTGGTTCAATTTGAGAAATAAGACATACCTCTTCATTTACCAGTCTTCCTCTTGTCATAACTCCTTGATATTTGTTCCCAATTATCTGATCTTCAGAGTGGTTCAATCTTACATACCGGGGTGTCTTAGTTTGCTGTTGTTCATTAGTTATAGTGGAAATTTCAAATGATACCGGTGTAACTAGATCTTCATTCTATACCGGTGTGTTCAATGTAGGCTCATTTGTTAGTATTTCTGTTGTCAGTTTAGAGTCTATGTACCTTGAAGTTCCTCTAAACTGTTCATCAATCTTCACATTTGTACTCTCAACAATTTTTTGCAATCTCTTGTTAAAACATCTATATGCCTTGCTCTTAGATGAATAACCAAGAAATAATCTTTCATCACTTCTAGGACCCAGTATACCCATCTCTTCTAATATAGCATTTACTTCCAAATATTCTGAAATATTTAAGAGTAGGAGTAATACCAAACCATAGTTTATGAGGGGTCTTACCAGTTTCACCTTTGCTATGAAATTTGTTGAATGTGTAGACTGCTGTGCTTACTGCCTCTCTCCAATATACATGTGGTAGATTTGCTTCTAATAACATACTTCTAGCTGTATCCAAGATAGTTTTGTTTTTCCTTTCTACAACTCCATTCTGTTGGGGTGTTCAGGGTGTTGATAGCTGTCTTCTGATTCCATTTACTTCATAGAATGAATTGAATTCCTTAGATGTAAATTCGCCTCCTTGATCTGATCTCAGACATTTGATTTTCTTACCGGTTTCATTCTCTACCAATGCCTTGAATAGTTTGAATTTTCCAAGTGCTTCTGATTTTTATTTGAGAAAAGCAACCCACCACATTCTAGAATAGTCATCAATGATTAGCATGAAATATCCATCACCTTGTAAGCTTTTAGTTCTAGCTGGACCACATAAGTTAGTATGAATTAAGTCAAGAGCATTATTGGATTTTTCTGGAATACTTTTAAAAGATGCTCTAACTTGTTTTCCAAATTGACATTCCTTACATACCGGATTGTGAGGTTTAACAATCTTAGGTAAATCTCTAACTGCTTTGGTTGTACTAATTTTCACAATGCAATCAAAATTTACATGACAGAGTCTTTTATGCCATAGCCAACTTTCATCAATATGTGCAATCAAGCATGCCTTTTCATTGTTATTCAAATGAAAGATATTACCTCTAGTTTGATTATAGGTTGCAATTTCCAAACCAGTTCTATTCATAATTTTGCATTTCCCATTCTTGAATTGTAACTGAAATCCTTTTTCAACTAATTGACCAACACTCAAAAGATTATGCTTTAAACCTTCAACATAGTAAACATTGTCGATATTATGCTTACCATCAAGAGATATAGTACCTTTTCCTTTGATCAAACAAGCTTTATCATCTCCAAATCTTACTAGACCTCCATTATATTCCTGAAAAGTCAAGAATTTACCTTTATCACCAGTCATATGATGTGAGCATCCTGAATCAATGATCCATTCATCCTTAACTTCATTTTTAGCTGCTAGGGCCTGCTCTACCAGTTGAACAATAGGTGCCAATTGATCTTCTATTATAGCAAAAAAGACCCATCCATTGTCTGTCAGATCCTCATCAGAATCATCAATGACTCCTTCATCAACAAGATAACAAGACTTGTCTTTATTCTTCTTAAATCTGTATCTCTGATATTCAGGGTTAGGCTTGTATGTTCTTCTAGCTTCTTCTTTCAATCTTGCATGTCTATCAGGGAATCTTGAAGCCATATGACCAATCTTATTATAGTTAAAACATTTAAAGGGTGCTTTACCTTCATACTTACTTCCAACTAGACCTTTAGGCATATGCCTTGCAAATAGTGTTTCAAGTTCTTCAAGTTCTTCATTTTCTCTCTTGCTTTCTTCAAGTTCTCTTGCATAAAAGGCTTTCCAATCAGATTTGTCAAATGATGATGATGTAGATGATGTTGATGCCTTAAAATCTAAATGTCTTTATAGTAGGAACAGGACCAAATTCCTCAATCTCAAAAGCTGAAAGTTTTCCAATCAATGTATCCCTAGTTACTGATGTATTAGACATTGTTCTTAACTCATTTATAGCAGTAACTTTCATTTTTTATGTCAGTGGCAATCCTCTTAAAACTTTTGAATCAATTTCATCTTCACTTAAGGTTCCTCCACAACATTTAATACCCAAAACAATTTTATTTACTCTTTCCATAAAAGCAGAAATCCTTTCATCTTCTTTCATTTTCAGATTTTCATACCTGACCTGGAAGCTTTCAAGTTTTGCAATTTTGACTGTGGAATCTCCTTCATTCAATGTTTCCAAATGGTCCCAAATAGCTTTAGTAGTAGATCTATCTGATAATCCCATGATTTGCTGATATGATAATATGCTCAAAAGTGCTTCCCTTGCTTTGCAATCATTCTCCTCATCTTTATCCAAGTTAGGTGGATTAGGTTGACCTTGAGTAGGAGAAGTATAGCCATTCTTTATAACTTCCCAGATGTCCTTTCCAATGCAATTCAGATGTGTCTCCATTCTGATCTTCCATATGCCATAGTTGGTTCCATCAAGTTTAGGACTATCCTTCTTGAAATAGTTAGAAGACATTGGATCTCCTCAAGCTATTAAACTTCTGTAAAAAGCGGACTAGGCTCTGATATCAATTGTTAGGTCCCAGAGACAACTGAGAGGGGGGGTGGGGGTGGGGTGAATTAGTTGTCAAATAAATTCAAACCAAAACAACTTAACCAAAGTTAATGCTTAATACCGGTAAACCAAACTTTATGTCGGTAGACAGTTTATCAGTTAATTGTAGTACCAGTAAAGATTAATGCATGAAACCTTACCCACAATCAGATGATACTACTGCAGATAGTATGTGTATACAATAGGGGGTCTGCACATGCAGAAAGGCCAAGCGCCTAGAGCTCATTGCTGCTTGTCTGATGCGTTTTAGCTCAAAAATGATTATCACCGACTAAGTTTAGGATTTTGCTCCTAGTACAGAAACACACTGGTATATACAATGTTCCAATTCATGGTGGGATTTACAAATGAGGCCTGATTAGATACATAAGGCTTTATTGTGGATATGTAAAATGGCAAAGGAGGGATGGAAGACAAGTGACCAAATAGATGGAGAAGTTAGCCGACAAATGGCGCCTGTTTCCAGGTTTTCACCATTTGTTTTTATTGCACTTTTTCTCATATTTGATTTTTTTGTATTTTTCTCTTTTTCAATTTATTTATTTATTTTCCTTTTCTGATTTTTTTGGAGATTATGTTGCTTTTAGGTATAATTTTTTTCAGATGAAGGCTATTGATGGGTTCCTTGAGTTGATCTCCTTTTGGTGTTGATAATTGATAAGTGCCAGATCCATATGAAGTTGTGACAACAAAAGGACCCAACCAATTTGGTGAAAACTTTCCTTTTTTTCACTATCTTGCTAATTGCGTGGATTCTCCTTAAGCACAAGATCACCAACTTGAAACATTTTAGGCTTGACATTATGATTATAACTATGCGACATCCTTTGTTGGTAAACTCTTAAATAATCAGCAGTGTTTTGCCTGCGCTCTTGCAACAATTCAAGCTCTTGTAACCTAGACTCTCGTTGTTCCTCATCTGGAATGAGACCTTTTAGTGAGACATAGAGAGATGGTATTTCAACCTCCAATGATAATATTGCTTCAGACCCATAGACAAGAGAATATGGTGTGACACTTTTCGGGGTGCAGATACTAGTGCAATGTGCCCATAGAGTAGGATTCAATTGAACATGCTAGTCTTTGCCAACATCATTAACTGTCTTCTTGAAGATATTCAAGATTGTTTTGTTTGATTCTTCTGCCTGACCATTTTCCTGTGGGTAATACAGTGTGGAAAATCTATGTTGGATTTGGAACTTTTTAGAGAGCTCTCTTACATCTTGATTTTTGAATGGCCGACCATTATTAGTGATAATAGTCATAGGAATACCATAGTGACATATGATATAGTTCAAGATGAATGCGAAAATTTGCTTTCCTATGATATTAGTGAGTGGAACTGCTTCAATCCACTTCATGAAATACTCAGTAGCTGTGAGTATGAACTTATGATCATTTGAGGAAGGTGGATGGATTTTCCCTACTATATCCAAGCCGCATTGACAAAATGGCCATGATGTTGCTAGGGTATGAAGCTCTTGTGCTGGTGTGTGCATGAGATCTCCGTAGATCTGGCATTGTTTGCACTTTTTGGCAAATTGAAAAGAATCCCTTTTCATAGTAGGCCAATAGTAACCCAATTGTATGAGTTTCTTTGAAAGAGTAATACCACTTGAATGAGTACCACAAATACCATTATGAACTTTAGTTAAAGCCTTCTCAGATTCTTCCTACTCAAGACATTTGAGGAGAGTACCATCTAGACCTTGTCTATATAAAGTATCCGCAACAATAGTGTAATGAGTAGATTATCGAATGAAATTTTATTTTTGATTCTATACACATAAAAATTGGCTATGAGCAATTAAATAAATATTTTATATTTATTTAATAATTATTCTTCTATTAAATAGTTAATTTGAAAAGATTAATTTATTTAATTCATTTCATGTCTTTCTATTAATTAATATTGTATTAATTAATTCATTTATCCTATTCTTCTAATTAATTAAATATCTAATATTTAATTATCCTTTTAACCAAGTTAATTAAATATCTAATATTTAATTATCTCCTTCATACAATTAAATATCTAATATTTAATAATTATTCTCCTATCCTATAGTCTCAAAATATTAAATAATTCCTAAATTATTTAATCCCTTTTCCAACTCATCCTTCCATCTCCACTTCATCTTCTCATTGCCAACTCATCAAACATGTGGCTAAGGAAATTAATATTTCTTAAATATTAATTCATCATTTATCTTCAACTTCCAAAATTAATGAAAATTATGTACGTACACATATTTCATAACCATTTCCTATATTCTCTCCAACATCCCCTACATCTTAGGAAGGACTTGAGTCCACTTGTCCTATCATGCCTAAATTTCCTCCAACCATCCCTAGATTCTCTCAGTCAGCAACCCAGTCAAGGTGAGATGAGTGACACTTGTCTTCTCCTTCCCCCTTTCTCTCAACCTTCACCTTTGCTCACAACCATCCAAATCTGTAGATCTGATCATGACCGTTGATCTAAGCCACATCATCTAATCCTCTCAAGGTCTATAAAATCAAGAGCTTCAGTTGAGAGAAAATTAGAGAAGAAAATCAAGAGTCTTAAAAATAGTCTTCAAATTAATCATATGCATCCGTGAGTTTTTGAAGAAAATAGCAAATAGCAATTAACATTTTAGCATAATCATGTAGTATTGCATATCATAGTATCAATTAGCTACAAGTTATCAGTCCACTGTTCATATGCCATCTTGGGAGCTATCAGTCCATTGTCTGAGAGCACACCATTTGCAACTAGGAATAGTGGAGTTAGGACACAATGAGACATAAATCATGAAGGTAAAAATAATGTTTTATTTTAATATGTATTTCATGTAGTTTCATTGGTTGAGTTTGGATTTTCTGTAGCATTTCCATTTGTATTTTGTGAAACTAACTTATTGTAGGAAGCATTCTGAGGATGAAATTCAAGTCGACACAGATTCTTTGATAGGTCAAGAGGAAGGGTACCATCTTTCAAGTAGGTATAAATTTGGCCATAACAAGAGGAATCAGGTCCTACTAGGTGACACATGATTTGGGAATCGGGACAATCATAAGCAGGGTGAAATAGATCTTCCACCAGGAATTCATAACGATCTTGATTTTCTTGTGTTTGAGGTAGAGAGGCAATTGTAGCAATGGCATCTGCTTCTTTGTTGTCATTCCTTGAGATTTGTTCAAAAGAAATGTCCACAAATTACTTTCTAAAGTAATCCATCATCTTCTTGTAAGACATTAGATTTTCATCTTTGGTTTGATACGCATCATTGACTTGATTGATGACTACCTGAGAATCTCCAAAAACTTGCAAATGTGTAATATTCCATTCTAAATCCATCTTGATTCCTATTACTAATGCCTCGTATTATACCATATTATTGGTGCAAGGAAAAGTCATTTTGTATAGTTTTGGGATGGTGTGACCTTGAGGTGTGATAAATAGCAAGCCTACCTCTGACCCATGTTGTGTATAAGAACCATCAAAATACAACTGCCATGTTTGCTTCATGACTGTAAGAACATTAGCATCTAGAAATTCAACCTGTATTGGATGATCATCCTGGAGTGGTGCTTTTGCTAATTGGTCAGCAATCACTTGTCCTTTTATAGCTTTCCTATCAATGTATTCAATGTCAAACTCACTCGGGATCATTACCCATTTTGCCAATCTACCTGTTAAGGCTGCCTTGCTAAGAAGGTATTTCATTGGATCAATTTTGGCTATCAGCTTCACTGAATGGGTTAGCATATAGTGTCTTTGTTTATGGGATGCGAACACTACTGCTAAGTATGCCTTCTCAATAGATGAGTAGTTGAGCTCATATCCAACTAAGGTCCTACTAATGTAATAAATAGCTTGTTCTTTCCCTTCATGATCCAATTGTGCTAACAAAGCTCCTAATGATACATCAATGACTAATATATATAATAATAATGACTTGCCTTCAATCGGTGACATTAGGACAGGTGGATTCATTAGATATTCCTTTATTGCATGAAAAGCTTCTTCATAAGCATCATCCCATTTGAATGGAACCTTTTTGCGCAACCGATGCGTGAAAGGATGACATCTATCAACTAGTTGGGATGTGAACCTTCTAATGGATTGATGTCTCCCTTAAAGTGATCTTAACTGACTGATGTTTTGGGTGATTCAATTTCCATTATTTCTTTAACTTTGTGTGGATCTACTTCAATTCCTTGTGTTGAAACAATGTATCCCATAAGTCTATCAGATGTAACACCAAATGTACATTTATTTGGATTCAACCTTAGTTTGTATTTCTCTAAGTGGTCAAAGATCTTTGCTGGGATTTCCAGATGTGCTTTTCTAGTATGTGACTTAGCCAATAGGTCATCAACATAATCTTCAATGAAGGTATGCATCATGTCATGAAAAATTATTGCCGTTGCTCTTTGATAGGTAGATCTTGCATTCTTGAGTCCAAAAAGGCATTACGTTCCAACAGAAAGTACCCCATGGGCATGTGAAGGTTGTCTTCTCTTGATCTTCTTGTGCTATTTTGATTTGATTATAGCCAGAGAAACCATCCATAAGAGAAAACATTTTATGTCCAACTATCAAATCCATAATGATATCTATGTTTGGTAAAGGAAAATCATCTTTAAAACACACCTTATTAAGATCTATGAAGTCTGTGCATACCCTAATACTTTTGTTTGGCTTAGAAACAAGAACTATATTGGATACCCATTTTGAATATGCTACTGGTATGATAAATCCTACATCTAGCAATTTCTTCAATTCTACTTTGACTAATATGGCTATATGAGGATGCATCTTTCTTAGCTTTTGCTTTACTAGTTTTACTCCAGGAGAAACATTTAAGTGATGCATGATAAGATATGGATCTAATCCTAGCATATTTGTGTATGACCATGTGAAATTGACTTTTCTTTCTTTGAAGAATGTCATATAGTCATGTTTCTCTTGTTCTGATAATCATGTTGTTGGATGAAGAATCTTTGGCTGATTTGGTGTTTGAATGTTGACTAATTCAATTGGTTCAATCAGTATTGAAGATCTTTCTTTAAAATACTCAGGTAAGGTGTCAAATCTCCCATCCTCTGGCACCTCAAGGAGGTTTTCACCATAGGATACGTCCTTTCTTTTTACTTTTTCTTGATCTAATGTAGCCATTAACTAGTTTTCAGCATTAGACCTGATATTTATTTTTTTCTTTTTACTTTTGCGACTAAGAGATTTGGAACCCCCTTGATTAGAATATGTGTTACTGAATTCATTGGTGAAATTTGTTTTAGGTTTGACTACATTAAGGTATAAGACACATGGCATGATCATTAGGGAAGGTTTCTATCTCCATGGGTCATTCATTGTCTCAATCAATAAGCTCAATATACACTAATGGCAAGGGATCATCATATTGTTGTGTGTCAAGAGCATTAAGGGTCATTCAATAGAGATATCTAAGTCTTTAATGACTATTTCTAAGTCTAAGATGTTACTTTCCTTGGAATAACATTCAACAAGTAGTTCTTGATCGTCCTCGCTGGTGTCAACATCTATATATTGTAGTTCCCATTTGAGTGTTCTATACCCTGTCATTTTCCTTACATATGAGTGGACTATATCGACGTCTACATTCTTTGTATAACATGCCTCTTCAGAGGAATCTTCAAATTGGTATTAATCCCATTCCCACTCATTGGAATCTGTTTCACTAGAAGCTTGTAATCTGAAAAATTTGCTCATAAAGGTTATTAGTAGCTATTTCTAGCTTTTAGCAAGTTGCTCAACTCCTTTCTGTTTCCTGCGAGCTGCTTCTTGTTGTTGTTTACTGATAGCTTCCTCTTGTTGTTTACGTGAAACTTCTTCTTCTCTTTGAATGACTTGTTCTTCTTGTTGTCATTTATATTCTTTCTCTTATTGACTATGAGATGATGCTTCTTGTTGTGGATCTATAGTATTATGCCCATAACGTAATTCGGATTTATCCTTAGGAAGTTGTGAAGGAGATTGTATTGGCTCTAAAATACCTTCTTTTATTTTTCCTACATGACCACTGCCATCGTATCCCATCTTTCTCATGATATCATATTCTTTTCTATATTTCTCTACTGAGATACTGACATTATTGACTTCTGGTTGGGATTCTAACTCATCTTTGTATAACCATTGCAAAAAATACTTGTCATTGGTCTCTTTAGCTAAGGTACCAACTTTGACAAATGATCCATCTAGGACTTCACTTGGTTCTGTGATAGGTTGTGGTTTTGAACTTGATGGCTTTCCATAGGATCTCAGAGAGATTGGTAGGTCTGGTAGTGAATATTCCCATGGGCCTTTGTCTTTCAATTACATATTTTTCTCAAAGCTTAATAGGATTGAAGCAAATGCTTTTTCCTTAGGTGGTGTATTAGAATATGATGCTTCTCTATTATGCAGAACAATGATATCTTGAAATGGCTTCAGGTTACTGCAATATTGAAATGGATTTGAATCTGCTGGAATGGTGATCTCTTGTCCTTCATAAGGAAACTTGAGGCACTGATGGTAAGTTGAAGGGATAGCTTGCATATCATGGATCCATGGTCTACCTAAAAGTATGTTATAAGACAAATTGATGTCCAACACTTGACATACTGTATCCTTTTGCATGGGCCCAACTCTGATTAGCAACACTACAACCCCATTGGAGGAACATTCTTCTTCATCATATTCTTTGATAGTTATCTTTGCTAGGATAACTAGTGAACAACTGAGAGGGGGGGGGGGGTGAATTAGTTGTTAACAGATTATATGAATTAATGCACTTAAAACCTTATACCAGTATAATTGATTAAGCATTAAAGCATAAATGAAAACCAAAGAGTCAATACCATGTAACCATAACACATAACACCATGATTTGTACATGGAAAACCTTAATGAGGAAAAATCATGGTGGGAAACCCTACCCATAGTTAGATGACACTTCTACAACAAGTATATGATTACAATAGGGGTTTGTACATGCAGGAAGGCACATTGCCTAGAGCACATTCCTCATCACAATGGAGTCTCACTGACTGCAGAGATGTTAACCACCTCTAGATGTTTGGAATACAATCCAGAGAGAAGAATTGTCGGTAATAACATTAAACATGCTAGATTACAGTTCTGGTTAAGCTCAATACTAAAGGTCTAAAACCTCTTACATAAACCCAACTTGATCACCTATGATCGACCAAATCCTCTACACAAATGATTATTATATTATTCGCTCCTTGCCATGATACATGATCTAAAATGATATCTTACATACATTTATACCAACCCAGGACCTAAGCAATTAGGTTAGCCACACAAATGATAATACAATAGATCCATTACATAATCCTGAAATAAAATCATAACACATGTTGGCCTAAGGACAAATAAATATCATCTAATCAATAAAACATCCTAGAAGTGCATCAAAGGATCCACCAACACGTTACATGTAAACTGATCCATAACCTAGATAGCACCATACCTAAATTAGATCCACACACACCAAATCAATGACACCAATTAGATGAGGCATAGACACGATCACCATCAGTATCCTAAATCCTTTCTAGAAGCTGCACCAACACCACTTATACATAACATCAAAGATCTTCAATGAAGCTCTGCCGGTGAAACCCTTACCAGATCAATAAAGCAAGCTTACTAGAACATAAGATAGCATATGATCATGAAGTCAATACCAACTGAGTGAAACATACTTCAGAAGCATAAGAACCATCCATACAAACATATTCCACCAACCAGATCATATCGGTGGCAATCAACTGATTATCTTCCCAATCCAATCCACCTACCGGAAGTCGGTAACCAAGCAAAATAGCAAGTGTTGAAATCAATGAAAAAAAATCAATGCAACACATAATCAATTCCATCATATGGCCAACAATCTCCCCCTTTTGCATTGATGGCAACACTAGATGTGAAAAACATCCAAGTGCCAAGAAAATGCCAAACAAGTTCCCCCAATGGAAGATAGCCAACAATCTCCCATGAAATGATATAGCAATGAAGCTCTGAACCAAAATTGAAAGAAAAGAACCAAATACCACCAAACTCCCCCTAAGGAGTACAATCAATAAATAGCAATGGTTTTTCACATATATTCCTCCCCCTTTGACAACAATGCCAAAGAATCAAACAAAATAAATAACTCTAAATCGCAAGGCTAACTGCTTCCCCTGAGTCGTAGCACTGAATCATCAATCCAGAGCAGAAGTTAGCTCTGATAATGCATACTGGACTGATGCACATCTGCGTCAATTAAGTCTCTACCAGAGGGGTAGAGACCCCCAATCTGTCTCTCAAACACTCAAATGATTCCCAAGACAAAGGTTTAGTGAAGATGTCTGTTATCTACTCTTTAGTGTTCACATAAACCAATCTGACTTCTTTTGCTTCCACCTTTTCCTTCAAAAAGTTAAACTTGATTGATATGTGCTTAGTCTTGGAATGAAATACCAGATTCTTTGATATGTCGATAGATGCAGAGTTATCACAATGGATAACTACCGGATCATTACAACACACTTGTATATCCTTCAACATCTACTTCATCCATAGAACTTGAGTACAATTGGTTACGGATGCAACATATTCAACTTCAGAAGTAGATAAGGAAATGCATGTCTGCTTCTTGCTGATCCATGAAACCAACTCCTTCCCAAGGAAGAATACTCCACGGAAAGTGCTCTTCCAGTCATCAACATCACCTGCCCAATCTGCATCCGTGTATGCACATAGAGTAAAGTCATCATCTTTAGGGTACCATAAACCATATTCAATTGTTCCTTGCAAATACTAGAATCTCCTTTTTATTGCACTTTCATGATTTTCTCTTGGATTACTTTGAAATCTTGATACAATACTGACTGCATTCATTATATCTGGTCTAGTCTGAGTTAAATATAGCAAACCACCAATCATGGATTTACATCTTGTAGAATTTACTGAAGGGGATACATCCTTAAGTTATAATTTTTCACTTGTAACCATAGGAGTACTAACCGGTTTAGAATTTTCCATACCAAATTTCTTCAACAATTCCCTTAGATACTTAGTTTGACATATAAAGATGCCTTTGTCAGTCTGAGTAATCTGCAAACCTAGAAAAAATCTTATTTCTCCAGTCATAGACATTTCAAATTCACTCTGGATATTATCAAAAAATTCCATGCACAACTTTTCTTCACCTCCAAAAATGATATCATCAACAAATACTTAAATAATCAGAATATCATCATTAGTGATCTTATAATATAGTTTACTATCAGAATTACCTTTTATAAAATCAAGCTTCAAAAGATACTTATCCAACCTTGCATACCAAGCTCTAGGAGCCTATTTTAGTCCATATAGGCTTTCCTTAATTTTCAAACCATATTTTTGTCATCTGTCAGTAAAAATCCATTTGGTTTCTCAATAAAGACTTCCTCTTCAAGTTATTCATTCATAAATGCACACTTAACATCCATTTGATAGACCTTGTAGTTCTTATAGGCTGCATAAGCAAGAAATAGTCTAACAACTTCAATTCTAGCTACTGGTGCAAAAGTTTTACCATAATCAATTCCTTCCTTTTGAGAATATCCTTTGCAGACCAATCTAGCCTTGTTTCGTACAACTTGTCCATACTCATTCAGTTTGTTTCTAAAAATCCATTTAGTTCTAATAACATTCTTATTTTTAGGTCAGGGAACTAAAGTCCAACTATTGTTCTTTTCAATCTAATCTAATTCATCTTCCATAGCTTTCATCCAACATTCATCTTTACAAGCTTCAACTATTGATTCCATTTCAATCTGAGAAATGAAACATACCTCTTTATTTTTCAATCTTCTCCTTGTCCTAACTCCCATGTTTTTGTCTCCAATGATCTGATTTTTAGAATGATTTAGCCTTACATACCTTGGTGTTTTCTAATTTTCAGGTTCTCTATGCTTCTCTTTAGTTACGGTTGAGTTTTCTGATGATGTCGGGGTAACTGGTTCAGTATTATGTTCTAGTATAGGCACTACTGGTTCAATTATGATCATTTCCACTACCAGTTCAGAGTCATAAGATTTAGCTTGGTCTTTTTACTGCTCATCCACTTTCACATTAGCACTCTCCACAATTCTCTGCAATCTTTTATTATAACATCTATATGCTTTGTTGAATAACCATGAAATATTCCTTCATCATATCTAGGGTCAAAATTTCCAATGGAATCATCTCTTTTGATATAACACTTCCAAAGATTCTCAAATATTTAAGAGTAGGTGAATGACCAAACCATAAGTCATAAGGGTTCTTACCGGTATCTTCTTTGATACGAAATCTGTTGAATGTATAATCTGCTATACTTACTGCTTCTCTCCAGTAGATATGAGGAAAATTAGCTTCCATCATCATGCTTCTGGCTGCATCCAAAATGGTTATGCTCTTTTTGTATACACCTAAAAATGGTCTGAAGATAATTAATTAAATAAGCAATTATTTAATTAATCTCTCCTTCCCAATTTAATTGAATTCACTAAGTAATTTGATTAAATCTCTCATTCATCTACTTATTAATAAATCTAAAGATTTATTAAATAGGTTCATTTCATTTCACCCCTTTAATTAATTAATTCCCTCCATCCAAAATCATTTCTTCTAATCCTAATTAATTAAAACAAATCAAATCAATGAGTTGTTGAGATTAATTATCCTTTTCCTATTATTTGAATTTTTAAATTCAAATTCTCCTAACTTCTACCACTCCTAAACTTAACCATTCCTAAACCTAACCCATTCTACCTACCCCCATGTCCCCTTTCATCCAACATCTTCTAGAACCTTTGTGACACTTGTCACTAAGTGTTACCTTTTAATCCAACTGCCTTTGCCAATCTCCTCTAATTTAACCATTGATATCTTTAGATCAATCTTGACCGTTGATTTTTGCCACATCACCCCTAGCCTTGAAAATCCTATAAATAGACCTCATTTTGAGCAATACGGATCCCATTTCATTTTCATCTTATGCATTGTTACTATAGGCATCTAGCTTCTAGTTTATCATTTCTTAGCAATGTTATCATGCACAATTTTAACTTAAATCTTAGCTTATTTTCTAGATCAATCATGCATTCATATAACTTAATCATGTTATTCTTGCTAGATCATGTATTTTTAGCATTCAAATACTCCATCTAAGTGTATTTAAGTCACTGGAATTTGCATAATCAGATCTGAGAGCATTTTTCATACTCGCATTTACTAGGAGGCAATAAGTCAATTAGCTATGGTTTTACATTTCATTGTTTCAATTTACTAACCATTGCTTATAATGATTTATTGAGTGCATTGTGTTTATAGGTATAGGTACACTTCATAGAGCACGACATTTTGGCGCCCACCGTGGGGCCGAAATCATCATTTTTAGCCTCTCAAGCTTCATCAATCTTCCTCTCTGCTCGAGATAGAATCAGAAACTCGTATGAGCTCTCTTTGTGGCTCGTACAAAATTCCTTTTAGCTTCGGATGACACTTCATCCTGACTCATACTAGGTATAATTCTGACTTGTATGAGCTTTTACATTGAAAATTCTTTATTCGTTCTAGCTCATTC
Organism: Cryptomeria japonica; assembly: GCF_030272615.1. Classification (NCBI taxonomy): domain Eukaryota; kingdom Viridiplantae; phylum Streptophyta; class Pinopsida; order Cupressales; family Cupressaceae; genus Cryptomeria; species Cryptomeria japonica. The sequence goes on along the minus strand of NC_081411.1, from coordinate 173,332,802 downwards.
TTGTGTCGTACGAGTTAATTTTCACTGTCGTACTAGAGATAATTCTATTTTGTATGAATTTCTGGCTTCAAAATATTATGTCGTACGAGTCTACTTTTATTCCTGTGCGAAATCTAAAGTTCTGTCATGCTAACTGGTAAATCATGTCGTACGAGTTTCTGCATCTCTGATTTTTTTGATAAACTGCAAGTTAGAATTTTCAAGTTTGTCTATGCGTTGGTAATTTGCATTTTTGAAGGCCTTCTGGTCATTTTTAGCCCTTGAAAGCACCAAAAGAGCATAGCTAGCGTATGCTCTTTCAAAGTCTCATCTACAACCCTTGGAGACCTTTCCAATGAGTTAAACAATTCGTAATTTCAAGTCCCGAGCAGAAAGTTATACCTATTTGAAGTTAGGCTAAAATTTCATATAGTTTTTTCTTAAAATTTCATAGCTTGGATCACTAATGCTAATCTTGTTATGTCTATGAGATGTTTGCAGCTTAACTCTTTTCTGCAAGACGCTTGTCAAAGATACGCTTGTCAAAGACAAATTCAAAACACAATCATGACTACTAATGGATCTATTTTGTAGGTTGCCTAAGGATTCAGCAAAAAAAATAAAATTGGTGTATTCTTTAAGATTTTTAGGCACACTTCAATTTGGGCTTAAAGAAATGAACTATTTCTTAGTTAAGATGAGAGTGGGGGATGGGGGGGGGGGGTGAACCATAAAAACTTCACTATACAATATATTCACCAGATTCAACCTTGGTAGCCTTTACTGATATGCAACTATGACTGTAAGTCATTCAATATTCATAAACAGATACATTTAACACCAGATTTAACGTGGAAACCCAAAGAGGGAAAAACCACTATGGGATTTCGGGCCCACTAACAAATATACCCTTCTAGAGTATGCTCGGTTAAAAGCTAATCCTGTTAAAGATTACAAACACATTGCTGGATGTGACCCTGTTAAGGGATTTCCCTTAGACTTGTTAGAGTCTTGCACTTTGTTAAAAGTGACCTTGTCAAAGGATTTCAAACACTCATTTAGAATGTTACCTTGCTAGAGGGTTTACAGATAAGACTGTTAAGTCCATTCGGTTAAGAGATTTCCTGTCACTTACAAAATAAATAACAGTAATAAAATATATCTGCAACTTCACATCTGAAATGCTAAAGCAGATTCTATATGCTCAAAACAATCTTTTCATAAGACTTATCTTGCTTCTTCCTGGGTTTCTCAATCTGTTCTTCAATCAGATCTTCAATCTTATGTGCTCGGTGATCACAACTATCATGTCACTTTTCTTCTATTTTGCCTGCATGCATTGTTCATATACAGATTCTTATTTATGAACAATACCTAACCACTTAATCTCCTTGATCACATTTCCCCTGATCAATCTTAGCCATCAAATCATCAAACTTGACTAGGTTCAATGTATCCTTCGATCAGAAAAATGTTTTACCTCGCCTTGGAACTTGCATTCCTTCCTTGGAACTTGTGCTAGGTTATTGCAGTTCAATTTGCATTGTAGATCTTATCTCTTGTATTTTCGATGTCGTAGATCCTCAAAAAAACTTCTTGCATGACATACCAATCATTTATTCATCTCCAGCTCATCAACATCCTTCATTAAATAATGCTTTTATTCATCCAATGCATTCTGTTATTACTCGGCTGTTACTCAATAAATACTGAACTTCATTCGGTAGACATTCTACCTTCTTTAACCGATATCAATAACCTTAGTGTTTACCGACTAGGTACCTTAGGGTTTACCGACTAGGTTTTTTGCTCGGTGACATAGTACATTATTAAACTTATAATCAACAACATATGTAGGATATCAAAACAATCAAAACACCATAATCTCATCATTGTCTAACTCGGTAATAGTTGCCCATTGAATAACTTATTTCTCCCCTTCATTATCACATTCTTTCTGTGTCACTTACCGACCTCTTAATACTCATCAAAACATACTTCTCAAGATATGGCAACATCATACTGAATCAGAAAATCAATTCCTTGACATCAATGACAAAATAATATTATTAAGACAGTAATCATCCTTCTTCAGTTATATCAATAATCTCCAACAACCTTCTCAATATCCTTATTGAAATGCCAACAATCTCCCCCTTTGGCATTGATGGCAAAACCAACTTTAATAGCAATACCAACATGATTTATTTCAATTGATTCAGATTTAGATTGCTGTTTAGAGTTCTCATCTTATCCTTGAGCTGTTTAAACCTTCTCCCAAAGTCTTATCCCCCTGTCATTGGACTTCTCCTAGCTTCTTCTATTAGTTCCTTACAAATTAGTCTTCTCCCCCTTTGACAACAATGCCAAAAAGAAAAACTAATTCATGATTCCTTCCTTTGTGAAGTAATTTCCTTGCAGTCTCATTCACAGTTAGAGCATCTTTGTCTTCAATCACTTTTTCCTTGTACAAGTTTAGAAAACCTCCTAAAGTGCGTAAATTCGCAAAAATCCATAAAAAATATTCTATAGAGTCATTGAATTGATATTTCACCAAACCCTGTTAGTGAGTAGGAGATAGGGGTAGGACCCCTAACTTGCTTCTGAGATACTCAAAAGTGTCCCTTGGCAATGGCTTTGTGAAAATATCTGCTATTTGTTCATTTGAACTGATATATTCCAACACAACTTTCTTCTCTGAGATGATGATACTTTATAGAGATATGCTTTGTCTTAGAGTGCATTACCGGATTCTTTGAAATGTTAATGGCATTAGTATTATCACATAATATAGTTACTGGCTCGGTAACTTTCTCATTCATACCTTACAACAGTTGTTTGATCCATGCTATATGGGTACAATTCAATGCTGTAGGGACATATTCAGCTTTAGCTATTGACTGTGAAATGCATCCTTATTTCTTGCTAAGCCAACTTACTAGTCTATCTCCAAAAAAGAAAGCTCCACCACTTGTGCTTTTCCTGTCATCAATGTTTCCTACCCAATCAGAATTAGTATAAACTTTTAAATCAAAAACATTTCTCTTTTGATACACTAAGCCATAATCTTCAGTGCCTCTCAGGTATCTGAAAATTCTCTTGATTGCTGTCAAATGAGTTTCTTTGGGATCTGCAGAAAATCTTGCAACTATTCCTACTGCATGTGCTATATCTGGCTTGCTGTGAACCACATATTGAACCTTTCCAATCATAGATCGGTAAAGTGTCTCATCAACAGATGCAAATTCATTACTCTTTGATAGTTTACAATTGGTAGTCATAGGAGTGCTTACAGGTTTAGAATCCTCCATTCCAAATTTCTTCAAGATTTCCTTTATATACTTGGATTGAGTAATGAAAATCTCATTTTTCATTTGTAGTATCTGTAAACCTATAAAATACTTTATTTCAACAATTAATGACATCTCAAATTCTTTGCACATTTCATTTCCAAAGTTCTTGCATAAGGAGTCATTACCACAAAAAATAATATCATCAACAAATATGGCTGAGATCAGTATTCCATTGTCCTCATCATTCTTCATGTACATATTGTTGTTTTCACTTGTTCTTATAAAACCAGTCTTGATCAAATAAGAGTGCAGTCTTTCATGCCATGCTCTAGGTGCTTGCTTTAAACCATATAATGCTTTGTTCAACTTACATACCTGATCTTTATTCTTGTCTTCAATAAATCCTTTAGGCTGTTCAATATAAACTTCTTCTTCTAGTATACCATTCAAAAATGTAGATTTACCATCCATTTGATATACCTTGAATTTTTTGTAAGCAGCATATGCCAACAATGTTCTCACTCCTTCAAGTCTTGCCACAGGTGCAAAAGTCTCACCATAATCAATTCCTTCTTCTTGAGCATATCCTTTGCAAACTAGTCTTGCTTTATTTCGAATGACCTCTCCTTTTTCATTTAGCTTGTTTTTGAAAATCCACTTTGTACCGATTACATTTTTGTCCTTCGGTCTTAGGACCAGTGTCCATGTTTCATTCTTCTTGATTTGTTCAATTTATTCTGTCATAGCATTTATCCAATCTTCATTACTAAATGCCTCTTTTAATATTCTCGGTTCAAATTCAGATATCAGACATGTGTTCTATCTTAGTTTGTTCCTTGTCATCACTGGATCATCCTTATCTCCTATAATCTGACTTGATGCATGATTTCTTCTGACATTTTTGGCTAATATGGGCTCAGTATACTCTGTTTGATCTTCTTAATCACCCTGTAACTAAGTATTTTCTTCATTTTCTTCATCAACTTTCTTGGTAGGATTTCTCGGTTGAACATAAACAAATTCTTGACAATTTTTTGGTTCTTTGGAATTTCCTTCATCATTTCGTTCTGCAAATTCATCAATTTTCACATTTGCACTTTCTACTATTTTGTTAGATGATTTGATCAGACATTTAAATGCTTTACTTCTAGAGGAATAGCCAAGAAATGTTCCTTCCTCACTTTTTTGATCAAACTTTCCATTTCTGTCATCTTCGTGAACATAACATCTACTTCCAAAGATTTTAAAATAACTTACATTAGGTTTCTTGTCATACCAGATTTCATATGGTGTCTTCAAAGTTCCTTTCTTCAGTTGTACTCGGTTCAGGGTGTAAACTACAGTGCTGATTGCTTCTCTCCAAAATGTTTGAGGTACCCTCTTTTCTATCATCAGGGTTCTGGCACAATCTACAATTGATTTGTTTCTTCTTTTAGCTATACCATTTTGCTGAGGTGTCCTTGGTGCAGACACTTGTCTCTTTATACCATGATCATTGCAAAATAGGTTAAATTCATCATAAATGAATTATCCTCCTCTATTAGATCTTAGACATTTCAACCGTCTTCCTGTTTCTTTTTCAACTCTAGCCTTATACCATTTAAACATTTGAAAGGCTTCTAATTTTTCTTTTAAAAACATAACTAACATCATTCTTGAGTAATCATCCACAAATAATATGAAGTATTTATCTCCATAATAACTTTAAACTTTCATGGGACCACAAAGATCAATGTGCACTAGATCTAAAATTCCTTTAGAAGTGTAGGACTTACTTGTAAAGCTTGATCTTGTCATCTTACCCATCTGGCATCCTCGTCACATAGCATTCTCAGGTTTTTCCAAGCTCGGTAGACCTCTTACTCGGTGCTTCTTAGTTATTTTGATCAAATTATCAAAATTTACATGACAAAACCTTTTATGCCATAACCAGGTATCTTCTATTTTTGCATATAGACATTTGTTCTGAGTTGAGTCAAGATGAAATGTATTAACTTTTGTTTGTGTCCTGGTAGCAGCCAACCTTCCATGTTTGTCATGAACTTTGACACATCCCTTTGGAATTCTATTCGGTATCCTGTATTGTTTAGCTGTGCTACACTCAAAAAATTGTATTTCAAACCTTCAACCCTATATACATCATCACATTTAGCATTGTCAAGAAGTGTTATAGATCCTTTACCTTTCACCGCACATGGTGCATCATTACCATATCTTACATATCCTCCATCATAGTCTTCTAATTTAAAAAACTTGTGTTTATCACCTGTCATGTGATGTGAGCATCCACTATCTATAATCCAAGAATCATTTTTATTTATGTGAGATATTAGGGATTTTTCTTCATATCTTTCTTCATCTGATCCATCTTTGATAGCCACATAAACAACTTCCTCTATATTAGTCCCATCAGATTTATCATTGTTGGATTCCTCATCAGCTACTAGGCATGTCTTTCTATCTTTCCTTCTGAAGTCTTGGTGTCCTCTGTATTGGTTGTCTTTCTGTCTGTCATGTTGGTATTCTCTCTTTTCACTAGATTCTTTGTCAGGACAGTTAGAAGCCATATGTCCTATTCTATCATAGTTAAAACATTTTAAATGTAACATTCCTTTATACTTACCTTTGCCTCTGAGTAACCTTCTGGCTAATAATGCTTCAAACTCTTCTTGATTTTTGATTTCTTCATATAGTTTGTGTACCTCTTCCATGTTTTTATGAAATCTTTCACTTGCTCCATTGTGATTTCCTTTAGTATACTTATACATTCTATCATTGTAATCATCAGATTCACCAATATGAAAAGAACTGAATGCAGTTTCAACTTTATTTACTAAGGACCCACTGTTATCAAATTACTTAACTCAAATGCATGTAGCTTACTGATAGTAGCATCCAAAGAGATTGGCATGTTTGGCACAAAACCTAATTCATTGATTGCAGAGACTCAAATGGCATAAGTAGGTAGAAGTGTTCTAAGCAACTTACTTGTTACATCCTTTTCTTCAATAGTTCCTCCCGCTCCTTTGATTTGATTGACAGTTTCCTTTAACCTTGTACTGTATTGGGTTATGTTCTCACCTTCATTCATTCTCATGGATTCAAGTTGACCTCTTAGACTATCTACTTTTTCTCTCTGAACATGTTCATCACCACCATACACAGATATGAGCTTAGACCATATCACCTTTGCATCATTACAACCTTCTAGATCATTAAACTCTGAGTCAGTCAATACTGATGTTATTTCAATCATAGCTTGAATATGTTCTTGCTTTGCCTTTATCTCTTCCATTGTCATCAGGTTGGTGCTAGGTGCTACGTAATCATTCTCCAAATAATATGCTACATATTCTCCAATTCTAGATAAATGTAGCTTCATCCTTTTCTGCCATGTGGAGAAACTTGACTTGTTCAGCTTTGGTGCATCCCTTTTATATATCTTCGTATCTTGCCTCAAGTACCTTTAAAATTTTCTTCCGGGGTCCAAAGCTCTGATACCAATTGTTAGTTAAGATGAGAGCGGGGTGGGGGGGGAGGGGGGTGAATCATAAAAACTTCACTATACATTATATTCACTAGATTCAATCTCGGTAGCCTTTACTGATATGCAACTATGATTGTAAATCATTCAATACTCATAAACAGATACACTTAAAATATCATAACACATTTAACACCAAATTTAATGTGGAAACCCAAATAGGGAAAAACCACTATGGGATTTCGGACCCACTAACAAATATACCCTTCTAGAGTATGCTCGGTTAAAAGCTAATCCTGTTAAAGATTACAAACACATTGCTAGATGTGACCCCGTTAAGGGATTTCCCTCAGACTTGTTAGAGTCTTGCACTTTGTTAGAAGTGACCTTGTCAAAGGATTTCAAACACTCATTTAGAATGTTACCTTGCTAGAGGGTTTACAAATAAGTGTTAAGTCCACTCGGTTAAGAGATTTCCTGTCACTTACAAAATAAATAACAATAATAAAATATATCTGCAACTTCACATCTAAAATAATAAAGCAGATTCTATATGCTCAAAACAATCTTGTCATAAGACTTATCTTGTCCCTTGTTGGGCTTGCTGGGCTCCTCAATCTGTTCTTCAATCAGATCTTCAAGCTTCTGTGCTCAATAAATATTACTATAGCATCATTGTGCATACATTTGCCCACATACATTGTTCATCAACAATTCCTTATTTATAAACAATTTCTAACCGCTTATTCTCCTTGATCACATTTCTCATGATCAATCTTAGCCATCAGATCATCAAACTTGACTAGGTTCAATGTATCCTTTGATCTAAAAATGTTTTACCTCACCTTGGAACTTGCATTCCTTCCTTGGAACTTGTAATAGGTTATTGCGGTTCAATCTGTGATGTAGATCTTATCTCTTGCATTTTCGATGTCGTAGATCCTCAAAAAAACTTCTTGCACGACATACCAATCCTTTTTTCATCTCCAGCTCATCAGCATCCTTCATTAAATAATGCTTTTATTCATCCAATGCATTCTGTTATTACTCGGTAAATACTAAACTTCACTTGGTAGATATTCTGCCTTTTTTAACCGATATCGATAACCTTAGGGTTTACCGACTAGGTTCTTTGCTCGGTGACATAGTACAGTATTAAACTTATAATCAACAACATATGTAGGATATCAAAACAATCAAAATAACATGATCTCATCATTGTCTAACTTGGTAATAGTTACCCATTGAATAACTTATTTCTCCCCTTCATTATCACATTCTTTCTGTGTCACTTACCGACCTCTTAATACTCATCAAAATGTACTTCTCAAGATATGACAACATCGTACTGAATCAGAAAATAAATTGCTTGACATCAATGACAAAATAATATTATCAAGACAGTAATCATCCTTCTTCAGTTATATCAATAATCTCCAACAACCTTCTCAATATCCTTATTGAAATGCCAACAATCTCCTTTCTATTGAAATGCCAACAACTTCACTATACAATATATTCACCAGATTCAACCTCGGTAGCCTTTACTGATATGCAACTATAAATGTAAATCATTCAATACTCATAAACAGATACACTTAAAACATCATAACACATTTAACACCAGATTTAATGTGGAAACCCGTTAGGGAAAAACCACTATGGGATTTCAGACCCACTAAGAAATATACCCTTCTAGAGTATGATCGGTTAAAAGCTAATCCAGTTACAGATTACAAACACATTGCTAGATGTGACATGGTTAAGGGATTTCCCTACGACTTGTTAGAGTCTTGCACTTTGTTAGAAGTGACCTTGTCAAAGGATTTCAAACACTCATTTAGAATGTTACCTTGCTAGAGGGTTTACAAATAAGACTGTTAAGTCCACTCGGTTAAGAAATTTCCTGTCACTTACAAAATAAATAACAGTAATAAAATATATCCGCAACTTCACATCTGAAATGCTAAAGAAGATTCTATATGCTCAAAACAATCTTGTCATCAGACTTATCTTGCTTCTTGCTGGGTTTATAAATATGTTCTTCAATCGGATATTCAATCTTCTGTGGTCGGTGATCACTACTATCATGTCACTTTTCTTCTATTTTGCCTGCATGCATTGTTCATCAACAATTTCTTATTTATGAACAATACCTAACCTCTTAATCTCCTTGATCACATTTCCCATGATCAATCTTAGCCACCAGATCATCAAACTTGAGTAGGTTCAATGTATCCTTCGACCAGAAAAATGTTTTACCTCGCCTTGGAACTTGCATTCCTTCCTTGGAGCTTGTGCTAGGTTATTGCTGTTCAATCTGTGCTGTAGATCTTCCTCTTGATTTTTGATGTTGTAGATTTTCAACAAACTTCTTGCACAACATACCAATCATCTGATCAACTCCAGCTCATTGGTATCCTTCATTAAATAATGCTTTTATTCATCCAATGCGATCTATTATAACTCGGTTGTTACTTGGTTAATACTAAACTTCACTCGGTAGACATTCTACCTTCTTTAACCGATATCGATAACCTTAGGGTTTACCGACTAGGTACCTTAGGGTTTACCGACTAGATTCTTTGCCTGATGACATAGTACAGTATTAAACTTATAATCAACAATATATGTAGGATATCGAAACAATCAAAACAACATGATCTCATCATTGTCTAACTCGGTAATAGTTGCCCATTGAATAACTTATTTCTCCCCTTCATTATCACATTCTTTCTGTGTCACTTACCCACCTCTTAATACTCATCAAAACATATTTCTCAAGATATGGCAACATCATACTGAATTAGAAAATCAATTTCTTGACATCAATGATAAAATAATATTATTAAGACAGTAATCATCCTTCTTCAGTTATATCAATAATCTCCAACAACATTCTCAATATCCTTATTGAAATGCCAACAATCTCCCCCTTTGGCATTGATGGCAATACCAACTTTAAATGGCAATACCAACATGATTTATTCCAACTAATTCAGATTCAGATTGTTGTTTAGACTTCTCCTGTTATCCTTGAGCTGTTTAAACCTTCTCCTGAAGTCTTCTCCCCCTGTCATTAGTCTTCTCCCAGCTTCTTCTGTTAGTTCCTTATAAATTAGTTTTCCCCCCCTTTGACAACAATGCCAAAAAGAAAAACTAATTCATGATTCCTTCTATTGTGAAGTAATTTCCTTGCAGTCTCATTCATGGTCAGAGCATCTTTGTCTTCAATCAATTTTTCTTGTACAACTTTAGGCAACCTCCTAAAGTGTGTAAAGCAGCATCAACTCATAAAAAGTTATCCTTTATATTCATAGAATTAATGCTTTCATCGAACTCTATCAGTGAGTACCAGATAGGGGTAGGACCCCTAATTGACTTCTGAGATTCTGAAAAGTGTCGCTTGGCAATGGCTTTGTGAAAATATTTGCTATTTGTTCCTTTGAACTGATATATTCCAGCACAACTTTCTTCTCTTGAACTTCTTCTCTGAGATAATGATACTTTATAGAGATATGCTTTGTCTTAGAGTGCATTACCGGATTCTTTGAAATGTTAATGACACTAGTATTATCACAAAATATAGTTACTAGCTCGGTAACTTTCTCATTCATACCTTACAACAGTTGTTTGATCCATGCTATATTGGTACAATTCAATGCTGTTGCGACATATTCAGCTTCAGATGTTGACTGTGAAATGCATCCTTGTTTCTTGCTAAGCCAACTTACTAGTCTATCTCCCAAAAAGAAAGCTCCACCGCTTGTGCTTTTCCTGTCATCAATGTTTCTTGCCCAATCAGCATTAGTATAAACTTTTAAATCAAAAACATTTCTCTTTTGATACACTAAGCCATAATCTTCAATGCCTCTCAGGTATCTGAAAATTCTCTTGATTGCTGTCAAATGAGTTTTTTTGGGATCTGCAGAAAATCTTGCAACTATTCCTACTGCATGTGCTATATCTGGCCTGCTATGAACCACATATTGCACCTTTCCAATCATAGATTGGTAAAGGGTCTCATCAACAGATGCAAATTCATCACTCTTTGATAGTTTACAATTGGTAGTCATAGGAGTGCTTACAGGTTTAGAATCCTCCATTCCAAATTTCTTCAAGATTTCCTTTATATACTTGGATTGAGTAATGAAAATCTCATTTTTCATTTGTAGTATCTGTAAACCTATAAAATACTTTATTTCACCGATTAATGACATCTCAAATTTTTTGCACATTTCATTTCCAAAGTTCTTGCATAAGGAGTCATTACCACAAAAAATAATATCATCAACAAATATGGCTGAGATCAATATTCCATTGTCCTCATCATTCTTCATGTACATATTGTTGTTTTCACTTGTTCTTATAAAACCAATCTTGATCAAATAATAGTGCAGTCTTTCATACCATGCTCTAGGTGCTTGCTTTAAACCATATAATGCTTTGTTCAACTTACATACCTGATCTTTATTCTTGTCTTCAATAAATCCTTCAGGCTATTCAATATAAATTCTTCTTATGTATACCATTCAAAAATGCAGATTTAACATCCATTTGATATACCTTGAAATTTTTGTAAGTAGCATATGCCAACAATGTTCTAACTCCCTCAAGTCTTGCCATAGGTGCAAAAGTCTTACCATAATCAATTCCTTCTTCTTGAGCATATCCTTTTGCAAACTAGTCTTGCTTTATTCCAAATAACCTCTCCTTTTTCATTTAGCTTGTTTCTGAAAATCCACTTTGTATCGATTACATTTTTCTCTTTTGGTCTTGGGACCAGTGTCCATGTTTCATTCTTCTTGATTTGTTCAATTTCTTCTGTGATAGCATTTATCCAATCTTCATTACTAAATGCCGCTTTTACTATCCTTGGTTCAAATTCAGATATCAGACATGTGTTTTGTCTCAGTTTGTCCCTTGTCATCACTGGATCATCCTTATCTCCTATATCTGACTTGATGCATGATTTATTTTGACATATTTGGCTAATATAGGCTCGGTAGGCTCTGTATGATCTTCTTCATCACTCGGTAACTTGATATTATCTTCATTTTCTTCAGCAACTTTCTCGGTAGGACTTCTCGAATGAACATGAACAAATTCTTCATAATTTTTTGGTTCTTTGGAATTTCCTTCATCATTTCTTTCTGCAAATTCATCAATTTTCACATTTGCACTTTCCACTATTTTGTTAGATGATTTGATCAGACATTTAAATGCTTTACTTCTAGAAGAATAACCAAGAAATGTTCCTTCCTCTCTTTTTTGATCAAAATTTCCATTTCTGTCATCTTTGTGAACATAGCATCTACTTCCAAAGATTTTAAAATAACTTACATTAGGTTTCTTGTGATACCGGATTTCATATGGTGTCTTCATAGTTCCTTTCTTCAATTGTACTCGGTTCAGGGTGTAAGCTACAGTGCTTATTGCTTCTCTCCAAAATGTTTGAGGTACCCTCATTTCAATCATCAGAGTTCTCGCACAATCTACAATCGATCTATTTCTTCTCTCAGCTATCCCATTTTGCTGTGGAGTTCTTGGTGAAGATACTTGCCTTTTTATACCATGATCATTGCAAAATAGGTTAAATTCATCAGAAATGAATTCTCCTCCTCTATTAGATCTTAGGCATTTCAACCGTCTTCCTATTTATTTTCCAACTCTAGCCTTATACCATTTGAACATTTGAAAGGCTTCTGATTTTTCTTTTAAAAACATGACTGACATCATTCTTGAGTAATCATCCACAAATAATATGAAGTATCTATCTTGATAATAACTTTGAACTTTCATAGGACCACAAAGATCAGTGTGCACTAGATCTAAAATTCATTTAGAAGTGTATGACTTACTTGTAAAGCTTGACTTTTTCATCTTACCCATCTGGCATCCTCGACATATTGCATTCCTAGGTTTTTCTAGGCTCGGTAGACCTCTTACTCGGTGCTTCTTAGTTATTTTGATGAAGTTATCAAAATTTACATGACAAAACCTTTTATGCCATAACCAGGTATCTTCTATTTTTGCATATAGACATTTGTTCCGAGTTGAGTCAAGATGAAATGTATTACCTCTTGTTTGAGTCCTAGTAGTTTGAGTCCTAGTAGCAGCTAGCTTTCCATGCTTGTCATAAACTTTGACACACCCTTCTGGAATTCTATTCGGTATGCTGTATTGTTTAGTTGTGCTACACTCAAGAAATTGTATTTCAAACCTTCAACCCAATATACATCATCACATTTAGCATTGTCAAGAAGTGTTATAGATCCTTTACCTTTCATCGGACATTGTGCATCATTACCAAATCTTACATATCCTCCATCATAGTCTTCTAATTTAACAAACTTGTGTTTTTCACCTTTCATGTGATGTGAGCATCCACTATCTATGATCCAAGAATAATTTTTATTTATGTGAGATATTAGGGCTTTTTCTTCATACCTTTCTTCATCTGATCCATCTTTGATAGCCACATAAACAACTTCCTCTGTATCAGTCCCATCATATTTATCATCGTTGGATTCCTCATCAGCTACTAGGCATGTCTTTCTATCTTTCCTTCTGAAGTGTTGATGTCCTTTGTATTGGTTGTCTTTATGTCTGTCATCTCAGTATTCTCTTTTCACTAGATTCTTTGTCAGGGCAGTTAGAAGCCATATGTCCTATTCTATCACAGTTAAAACATTTTAAAGGTAACTTTCCTTTATACTTACCTTTGCCTCTCGGTAACCTTCTGGTTAATAATGCTTCAAACTCTTCTTGCTTTTTGATTTCTGCACATAGTTTGTATACCTCTTCCATGTTTTTGCAAAATCTTTCACTTGCTCCACTGTGATTTCCTTCAGTATACTTATACATTCTATCATTTTAATCATCAGATTCACCAATATGAAAAGAACTGAAAGCAGATTCAACTTTATTTACCGAGGACCCACTGTTATCAAAATTACTTAACTCAAATGCATGTAGCTTACCGATAGTAGCATCCAAAGAGACTGGCATGTTTGGCATAGACCTTAATTCATTGATTGCAGAGACTTGAATGGCATAAGTAGGTAGAAGTGTTCTAAGCAACTTACTTGTTACATCCTTTTCTTCAATAGTTCCTCCTCCTCCTTTGATTTGAGTGACAGTTTCCTTTAACCTTGTATTGTATTGGGTTATGTTCTCACCTTCAGTCATTCTCATGGATTCAAGTTGACCTCTTAGACTATCTACTTTTGCTCTCTGAACATGTTCATCACCACCATACATAGATATAATCTTGGTCCACGTCATTTTGGCATCATTGCAGCCTTCTAGATCATTAGACTTTTAGTCAGTTAATGCAGATATTATTTCAATCATAGCTTGAATATGTTCTTGCTTTTCCTTTATCTCTTTCATTGTCATCGGGTTGGTGCTAGCTGCTATATAATCATTCTCCAGATAATATGTTGCATATTCTCCAATTCTTGATAAATGCAGCTTCATCCTTTTTTGCCATGTGGAGAAACTTGACTTGTTCAGCTTTGGTGCATCCCTTTTATACATCTTCGGATCTTTCCTCAAGTACCTTTAAACTTTTCTTCTAGACTCCAAAGCTCTGATACCAATTGTTAGTTAAGATGAGAGGGGGGGGGGTGAATCATAAAAACTTCACTATACAATATATTCACCAGATTCAACTTTGGTAGCCTTTACTGATATGCAACTATGACTGTAAATCATTCAATACTCATAAACATATACACTTAAAACATCATAACACATTTAACACCAGATTTAACATGGAAACCCAAATAGGGAAAAACCACTGTGCGATTTCAGACCCACTAAGAAATATACCCTTCTAGAGTATGCTCGGTTAAAAGCTAATCTAGTTATAGATTACAAACACATTGCTAGATGTGACCTGGTTAAGGGATTTCCCTACAACTTGTTAGAGTCTTGCACTTTGTTAGAAGTGACCTTGTCAAAGGATTTCAAACACTCATTTAGAATGTTACCTTGCTAGAGGGTTTACAAATAAGACTGTTAAGTCCACTCGGTTAAGAGATTTCCTGTCACTTACAAAATAAATAACAATAATAAAATATATCTGCAACTCCACATCTGAAATGCTAAGGTAGATTCTATATGCTCAAAACAATCTTGTCATAAGACTTGTCTTGCTTCTTGCTGGGCTTCTCAATCTGTTCTTCAATTAGATCTTCAATCTTCTGTCCTCGGTGATCACTATTGTCGTGTCACTTTTCTTCTATTTTGCCCACATGCATTGTTCATCAACAGTTTCTTATTTATGAACAATACCTAACCACTTAATCTCCTTGATCACATTTCCCATGATCAATCTTAGCCATCAGATCATCAAACCCAACTAGGTTCAATGTATCCTTTGATCAGAAAAATGTTTTACCTCACCTTGGAACTTGCATTCCTTCCTTGGAACTTGTTCTAGGTTATTGCGGTTCAATCTGTGCTGTAGATCTTCCTCTTAATTTTCGATGTCGTAGATCCTCAACAAACTTCTTGCATGACATACCAATCATTTGATCAACTCTAGCTCATTGGTATCCTTCATTAAATAATGCTTTTATTCATCCAATGTGATCTATTATAACTCGGTTGTTACTCGGTTAATACTGAACTTCACTCGGTAGACATTTTGCCTTCTTTAACCGATATCGATAACCTTAGGGTTTACCGACTAGATTCTTTGCTCGGTGACATAGTACAATATTAAACTTATAATCAACAACATGTGTAGGATATCAAAACAATCAAAACAACATGATCTCATCATTGTCTAACTTAGTAATAGTTGCCCATTGAATAACTTATTTCTCCCCTTCATTATCACATTCTTTCTGTGTCACTGACTGACCTCTTAATACTCATTAAAACATACTTCTCAAGATATGGCAACATCATACTGAATTAGAAAATCAATTTCTTGACATCAATGACAAAATAATATTAAAGACAGTAATCATCCTTCTTTAGTTATATCAATAATCTCCAACAACCTTCTCAACATCCTTATTGAAATGCCAACAATCTCCTTTCTATTGTAATGCCAATACTATCATGTCTTATGTGCTTGTGATGATAGGCGAGTATGCTCTCACCTTTCTTAGGTGATCAGAAAGCTAGACTCATCTTTTTACTTTCATTAGTGCATCTCTTTAGCAGGCCTGCCCTCCCGAGGAGTTATTAACTTTTAGTCCTTAAGGCTAGTGAGAGGGGAACGACCTAAGTGGGAATGGCTAATGCCAAGTAATCCAACCCACTATAAAATAAATGTGTTTTTGATGAAAATCAAAGCAATGACAGTGCTCGAG
The DNA here is from genome assembly GCF_030272615.1 of Cryptomeria japonica. Taxonomy (NCBI): domain Eukaryota; kingdom Viridiplantae; phylum Streptophyta; class Pinopsida; order Cupressales; family Cupressaceae; genus Cryptomeria; species Cryptomeria japonica. The sequence continues at coordinate 173,316,714 of NC_081411.1, read as the reverse complement.
AATAGCTCTCCTCCGTACCTTCGGGTATATCAAACCTTGGTTTTCAAGGCTGGGAGACCTCTTAATTGAGTTTATACCCTGACACGTCGAATGGATCCCTTATTAGTGCCGGTTAAAATAGAAGCTACCTGATTCACCTTCGAAAAGGTGATAATCTTTGTGCAAGAGAGATAGTAACTCTCCTAAGACACTTGCCATATTGTGCCCCCATTGGCGTTTGGAGTCAGATAATACGGCGTTGAGAATTTGTTGTGTGAGACTCAGCAACCATATTCTGATTAGCTATTAGGTGTGTACCTAAGTCAACAAGCAAAGGTTTTCATTCTCAACCAACTTCCTTAGGGTTTATCTTGATTGAGAGTCATTTATCACATCATGTGTTTGCTGTGTATTCATCCCTAAATTGAAAAATCAGACACTTAAAACTGGAAAACCAAAGTAAAACATCAAAATTCAGTGATCAAAACTCAAACAAACAAACACTTTTTACACTTGTTAAAATAACCTTTCGTATGAGCTTGAATTATCTTTAGCATCGGTCATAATCTCTGTCGTATGAGTCAACTTGCATAAAATCATTTGTCGTACTATCAACCATCCTGTGTCGTACAAGTCAGTTGTTTTGTCATATGGTTCATAAAATTATGTCATAAGAGTCTTTGCTTTTTACATGAAAAACTCTATTTTGTCGTATGACTCTGTATCTTGTGTCATCCTAAGCTGAATCTTATGTTGTACGAAACTCTGCATCTGTCACTCTGGAGCTGTGTCCTGCATGCCTGTTTCAGATTTATCATTTCTGCCTAATCAATTTGCAGTAAGCATAAACACCTGTTATTTGTCAATCTATGCTTAGATTGTCTTCTTGGTTTTCTTGGTCAAGTTATCATCTGTCAAAATCAGTCTCTAGAAGATAAACACCCCAAGATTTTCAAAGTGTTCACCCTCAACAAGTTCAAAATCTAAACATCTCAAAGTGCACTATCACCCTCTTTGATAAACTGATCACTCAAACATAGTTTCTCATCAGGATCAATCATTCTTTATCACGAAATTGAAATGTTTGGTTAGGATAACCTTGTCCCACATCATAGGATATATTGTACTTGGTTCTTATCAATCATCACCATTGCACTCTTAAACTGAAGATCAAAAAACTTGCAAACCTTTAAACACTTGAAGCATCTTTTAGTTTCATATCACTCTATTGCCTTGAAATTGACTATTGATCACTTATCAAAACAACTTTTGGACAATCAAACCCCTAAAATGGAAACAGGAACATTTGCAATAGCTAAAAATCATATCAACATGACATATCAAAGCAACACACAAGAAGAAAACATGACAAACCAACATATCAGAGCAATCAAACAAGTTCAAAATCAAAATCCAACTATGTTAAAACCGCACAAGGATTCAAACACATCTCAGAAGAAAAGTGGCTCTTTTATGCACCTCTTAAAGAGATCCCTAAAGGATTTGGCTAAAGAAGATCAAAATCATGCACCCATGTCTAACAATGATCCATCCATCCATAAGCAAATTGATGCTCCAAAGGTATCTATTCCTACACCTCCTGAAAACTTGCAAGAACCTTCCATAGCATCCTTGCCAAATAATACATCCAAAGATGAAGTTCCTTAAGGGATATCCATGATTGTCATCAAACCCATTTCAGAGGATCCTATTCAAAACTCATCTCCTTCATATCCAAGCATTGATTCCTTGCAAAATCCCCATAGCGCTTCCTTGGAAATTGAAGTCCTCATTCATAGAACACTTGTTAAACGTGTTTTGATAGATGGGGGAGCTAGCTTGAACATTTTCTCTTTGAATCTTGTCTGTGCTCTAGGATATTCAGAAGATGTAGTTGATCCCGAGAAAAAGATCAAAATCAAAGAACATAATGAAGAAGAGAATTCATCTAAAGGAATGGTGATATTACCCATCATAGTGGGACCCTTGCAAAAAGATACAGCATGCCAAGTTCTAGACTTGGACCTACCATACAACATACTCCTAGGGAGACCATGGATACAGGATATGCAGGCTATTACATCAACATATCATCAATGTGTCAAATTTCCCTATGAGGGACAAGAAATCACAATCTCAATAGTCTCAAATCCATTGCAGTGTTGTAGTAAACTGAGATCAGCTCAAGAGGTCATTGTTTCACATAACAGAGAGGTGGCAGCTTCAAGCACACAATATAAGGAACAATCATTTGCATCAATCTTGTCAAACATGGAAGAACAAATGCAGCTAAAAGATCAAGGGACCGGAGATTATTTGCTATCATGGACAAACAAACAAGAGCAACTTCAAATTGAGAGGGATGAAGAAGTAGATATAGTAGTCAATGTAGTTCACACGTATGCAGGACAAATGTTAGGAACTAGCCTACTTGAATAAGAATCACATTCAATTGACATGGACTTAACTGAGGACGATCAGGATTTTCTTATATGAGGTCATTCTGATGAGAGTACCATTCTAGAAATTGAAATAGCTATTGAAATTTATGACATCTCTATCATGACCCCTAATATCTTAGAAACATATCAACCTGAAGATCCTTTATCCTTAAGCTATTATGAACCTATGGATTGGGAAAATGAAGGACACACATACATTGATACCTTACCTAATGACCATGTCATATCCTTATATCTTGATGAAATCAAACCCGTAACAACTTTCACCAGGAATTTCAGCAACACATCTTCAAGTCAAATGGGTGTTAAATCTCCTAGTCGCAAAAGTGAAAATCAAGAAAACAATATCAGGTCTAATGCTGAAAACCATTTATTGGCAACATTAGACCACAAAAAAGTAAAAACAAAGAACACATCTAACGGTGAAAACCTCCTCGAGGAGCTAGAAGATGGGAGATTTGACACCTTACCTGAATGTTATCAAGAGAAGTTATCTATCATAATAGAACCAATAGAGGCAACTATCATTGGCACAACTGATCTACATCCAGCAATCTCTCTATCAAAACTAACAAAGCACAAATACTTGAAACCATTCAAAAGGTGGCAAATCAATTTTACCTGGTCATATACAGACATTTCAGGGTTCGATCCATATCTTACAATACATCACTCGAATATCAGTCCAAGGGCAAACATCAATAAGGGAACACAACATGGAACCATCTATAGTATCAAAATGGTTGTAGAATGGAATATTAAACAACTTCAAGTCTTTGGAGACTCTCAGCTTGTCATTAATCAAATTAATGATGACTATCAAACAAAAGATGACAAACTCATGCCTTACAAAAAGACGGTGGATGATTTCAAGAAGTTCTTTGTAGAAATAACTTTTGAACAGATTCCCAGAAATGACAATAAAGCAGCAAACACCATGGCTACACTTGCTTCTCTATTGCAGACATAGGAAAATCAACATTGTTATGAATTCCTAGTTGAAGAGTTGTTTCATCCCGCCTATTATTGTCCTGATTCCCAAACCATCTGTCAACTTATTGGACATGATTCCTCCCGCTATGGCCAAATTATACATACCTGAGAGACAACATCTTACCTCCTGACTTATCAAAGAACCAAAAGAGAAAATTTATTTGCCAATCTTCCCATTATACTCTCGTCACAGATACCTTGTATAAACGAGGTCTAGACGGTACTCTGTTATGATGTCTCGAACAAGAAGAATCTTAGAAGGCCTTACATGAAGTCCATAACGGCATTTGTGGCACTCATTCAAGTGGTCTTACCCTTTCAAAAAAACTCATATGCTTGGGCTATTATTGGTCGACTATGGAACGAGATTCTTTTAAGATAGCAAGAATATGCAAACAATGTCAAATCCATGGGAACTTGATCCATGCACCAGCACAAGAACTACATGCTTTAGCAATATCTTGGCCTTTTTGTCAATGGGGACTGGATCTAGTAGGAAAGATAAATCCTTCCTCATCTAATGAACATAAATTCATCCTAGTAGCTACTGAATATTTTACAAAATAGATTGAAGCGGTACCTCTCATAAACATCACAGGAAAACAAATTGCTGCATTTATCTTGAATTATATCATCTGTCGCTATGGAATACCAATGACCATTATCACTGATAATGGGCGACCATTCAAGAATCAAGATGTACAAGAGCTATGTGAGAAGTTCAAAATCCAACACAGATTCTCCGCACCATATTATCCATAGGGAAATGGGCAGGCAGAAGCATCTAACAAAACTATTCTAAAAATCCTCAAAAAGACAGTGAATGATGCTCGGAAAGATTGGCATATTCAACTGAACCCTGCTCTATGGGCTTATCCGCACACCGACAAGTGCCACACCTTTCTCTCTTGTATATGGATCAAAAGCCATATTGCCAATCAAAGTAGAGATACCTTCTCTACATGTATCACTAAAAGGTCTCATCCTAGATAAAGAACAACGAGTATCTAGATTGCAAGAGTTAGAACTGATCCAAGAATGAAGACAAAATTTCTTTGATCATCTAAAGGTATATCAGCAAAGAATGTGTCAGAGCTATAATCACAAGGTCAAACCAAGAATCTTTCAAGTTGGAGAACTAGTGCTAAAAGGAAATCCACGCAACCAGGCAAATCGAGAAAAGAAAGGAAAGTTTGAACCAAACTGGTTAGGTCCATTTGTGGTTACAACAGTATTTGGGTCAGGAGTATATCAGCTATCAACACAAGGTGGAGATCAGCTCGAGGAACCTATCAATAGCATGCACCTGAAGAAATTCTATGTCTAAAAAAAAAAAAAAAAAAAACAGTGAAAAATCTAGAAAAATAAAAAACAGTGAAAAATAAAAAAATCAAAAACAGTGAAAAAGCAGAAAAATCCTAAAAAGTGAAAAAGAAAAAAAATCAAATATTAGAAAAAGTGCAATAAAAATAGATGGTGAAAACCTGGTAAACAGGCGCTATCTGTCTGCTAGCTCTTCTGTCTATTAGTTCATGCATCTTTTTGCTCGCATGCATTTTCCATCAATGCTGACCATCATAAGCATTTGTACATACGCAAGCATCCTAGGTGGCTTCTCGCCATGGTTTGGATCATTGGATATATCATAACAACTTTGTTTCTAGGCTTGGGGCAAAATCCTACACCTAGCTAGGGGCAAAAACTCTGGATCAATTTTGAGCTTAATCAAACAGGTAGAACAAATAGTTAGACAACTCTTATCAAGAAAAAATTGAGACACATCCAACGTCGAACACAAGATCAAACTATCAACTATCAAGTTATCATGAAGTCAATCTAAGCACATCACACATAATATCTTTTGGATAATGATTGTAACATGATTGTTCAACTTTTCTATATTGATTTTCGCTATCATGATTTCTGAGTGACTCCAGGATGTCATTGACTAGAGGAACAAGGAAGAAACATGATATTTTTCTTGTCTGCTGTCTGAAAATTAATCATTAATATATGCAAATTTGTCTCGGGACATGAGCATCAAAATATCATTGAAGACATTTCCGATTTGCATATTGAAATGATTAATATTGCCTATTTTACGAAAACTATTGGCATTACAATAGAAAGGAGATTGTTGGCATTTCAATAAGGATATTGAGAAGGTTGTTGGAGATTGTTGATATAACTAAAGAAGGATGATTACTATCTTAGTAATATTATTTTGTCATTGATGTCAAGAAATTGATTTTCTGATTCAGTATGATGTTGCCATATCTTGAGAAGTATGTGTTGATGAGTATTAGGAGGTCGGTAAGTAACATAGAAAGAATGCGATGAATAAGGGGAGAAATAAGTTATTCAATGGGAAACTATTATCAAGTTAGACAATGTGAGATAACGTTGTTTTGATTGTTTTGATATCCTACATATGTTGTTGATTATAAGTTTAATACTATACCATGTCACCGAGCAAAGAACCTAGTTGGTAAACCTTAAGGAACCTAGTGATAGTTCTGATACTTAATGTTAAGTACAGATGCCAAGCTAACAAGATGAGAGGAGGGGCGGGGGGTGAATTATACAAACTTAATCTCCATAAAAATAACAGATTCAACCTCGGTAACATATACTTCAGCAATATAACCAAAACTGCTAAACATGCAAACTCATAAGAATATAAACATCATAACACTCATAACACCAGATTTAACATGGAAACCCAAATAGGGAAAAACCACTGTGGGATTTTGGACCCACTAAAAAATATACTCTTCTAGAGTATGCTCGGTTAAAAGCAAATCCTGTTAAAGATTACAAACACATTGCTAGATGTGACCCGGTTAAGGGATTTCCCTCAGATCTATTAAGATCTTCACCTTGTTAGAAGTGACCTTGTTAAAGGATTTCAAACACTCAATCAGAATGTCACCTTACTAGAGGGTTTTACAAATAAGACTGTTAAGTCCACTTGGTTAAGAGATTTTTTGTCACTTTACAAAATAATAGCAATAAAAATCTATCTGCAACTTCACATCTAAAATGCTAAAGCAGATTCTTATTTGCTCAATACAATCTAGTCATAGGACTTATCTTGTCCATCTGCTGGGCTCTATACTCTGTTATTCAAATAGGTCTTCAAGCTTCTATGCTTGGTAATCACTATGAAGCATCCCTATGCATACACTTGCCTGCATACATTGTTTATCAGCGGCTCCTTATTTATAAACAATTTGCCAATCGTTTAATCTCCTTGATCACATATCCCATGATCAATCATAGCCATCAAATCTTCAAACTTAACCAGGTTCAATGTATCCTTCGATCTGAAAATGTTTTACCCTGCCTTGGAACTTGCATACATTTCTTGGAACTTGTGCTAGGGTATTGCGGTTCAATCTGAGCTGTAGATATTCCTGTCGATTTTCCTTTGCCATAGATCCGTAACAACCTTTATACACGTTGTAACAATCATTTAATCATAACTAGCTCATCAGCTTCCTTCATTAAATAATGCATTTATTCATTCATGCATTTTGTTATTACTCGGTTGCAACTCGGTAAATGCTAAACTTCACTTGGTAGACATTCTGCCTTCATTAACCGATAGCGATAACCTTAGGGTTTACCGACTAGGTTCCTTAGGGTTTACCGACTAGGTTCTTTGCTCAGTAACATAGTATAGTATTAACCTTACACTCAACAACATATGTAGGATATCAAAATAATCTAAACATCATGATCTCATCATTGTCTAACTCGGTAATAGTTGCCCATTGATTAACTTATTCCTCCCCTTATTCATCACATTCTTTCTGTGTCTTTTACTGACATCTTTATACTCACCAAATCATACTTCTTAAGATATGGCAACATCATACTGAATTAGAAAATCAATTTCTTGACATCAATGACAAAATAATAATATTAAGACAGTAAACATCCTGAATTAGTTATATCCATAATCATCAACAACCTTCTCAATATCCTTATTGAAATGCCAACAATCTCTCATTGTAATTGGAATGCCAACAATCTCCCCCTTTGGTATTGATGGCAAAACCAATTGCTTTGACCTAATTGATTCGGATTCAGATTGCTGAAATGCTAAAATGCTCTCCCCTTGTCATCAGACTTCTCCCCCATACATTAGTCTTCTCCCCCTTTGACAACAATGCCAAACAGTAAAGAACTAAAACATAATTTCTTCCTATATGAAGTGATTTCCTGTTGTTATGTGTCAACTTAGTCTTGGTCAGAGCATTTTGTCTTCAATTCCTATTCCCTGTATTGTTTCCTGCACACCTTTAGAAAACATCCTAAAGTGTGTAAATCAACATCAACTCCTAAAAGATATTCTATAGAGTCGTCGAATTGATGCTTTCACTGAACTCGGTCAGTGAATAGAAGATAGGGGTAGGACCCCTAACCTACTTCTGAGATAGTCAAAAGTGTCCCTTGGTAGTGGCTTGGTGAAGATATCTGCTATTTGTTCCTTTGTGCTAACATACTCCAACACCACATTCTTCTCTTGAACTTCTTCTCTAAGATAATGATATTTGATAGAGATGTTCTTTGTCTTAGAGTGCATAACAGGATTCTTTGAAATGTTTATGGCACTAGTATTGTCACAGAATATAGTTACTGGCTCAGTAAATTTCTCATTTATACCTTCCAACAATTGTTTGATCCATGCTATATTGGTACAATTCAATGCTGCAACAACGTATTCAGCTTTTGTTGTTGACTGTGATATACTAAGCTATAATCTTCAGTGCCTTTCAAGTATTTGAAAATTCTCTTGATTGCTGTCATGTGTGTTTCCTTGGGATCTGCAGAGAATCTTGCAACTATACCTAATTCATGTGCTATATCTGGCCTGCTATGAACAACATATTGTAGCTTTCCAATCATGGATCAGTAAAGTGTCTCATCAATAGATGCAGATTCATCATTCTTTGATAATTTACAGTTGGTAGTCATAGGAGTACTTACTGGTTTAGAATCCTCCATTCCAAATTTCTTCAAGATTTCCTTTATGTACTTGGATTGAGTAATGAAAATCTCATTTTTCATTTGTAGTATCTGTAAACCTATAAAATACTTTATCTCACCGATTAATGACATCTCAAATTCTTTGCTCATTTCATTTCCAAAGTTATTGCATAGAGAGTCATTTCCACAAAAGATAATATCATCAACAAATATGGCTGAGATCAGTATTCCAGTTTCATCATTCTTCATGTACATGTTGCTATTTTCACTTGTTCTTATAAAACCAATCTTGATCAAATAAGTGTGTAATCTCTCATACCATGCTCTAGGTGCTTGTTTTAGACCATATAAAGATTTATTCAATTTACATACCTGATCTTTATTCTTGTTTTCAACAAATCCTTTAGGTTGTTCAATAAAAACTTCTTCTTCTAATATACCATTCAAAAATGTAGATTTGACATCCATTTGATATACCTTGAAATTCTTGTAAGCAGCATATGCCAACAATGTTCTTACTCCTTCAAGTCTTGCCACAGGTGCAAAAGTCTCACCATAGTCAATTCCTTCTTCTTGGGCATAACCTTTGCAAACTAGTCTTGCTTTATTTCGAATGACCTCACCTTTTTCAGTTAGCTTTTTTCTGAAAATCCACTTTGTACCAATTACATTTTTGTCCTTCAGTCTTGGGACTAGTGTCCATGTGTCATTCTTCTTGATTTTCTCAATCTCTTCTATCATAGCATTTATCCAATCTTCACTATTAAATGCCTCTTTCACTATCCTCAGTTCAAATTCAGATATCAGACATGTGTTCTGTCTCAGTTTGTTCCTTGTCATCATTGGATCATCCTTATCTTCTATAATTTGACTTGATGCATGATGTCTTTTGACATACTTGGTTAATACAGGCTCGGTAGACTCTGTATGATCTTCTTCATCACTTGGTAACTAGATATTCTCTTCATTTTCTTCAATAGTTCTCTCGGTAAGACTTATCGGTTGAACATAGACAAATCCTTCATAATCTTCTAGTTCTTTGGAGTTTCCTTCATCATTTCTTTCTGCAAATTCATCAATTTTCACATTTGCACTTTCTACTATTTTGTTAGATGATTTGATCAGACATTTAAATGCTTTACTTCTAGAAGATTAACCAAGAAATGTTCCTTCTTCACTTTTCTGATCAAACTTGCCATTTCTATCATCTTTGTGAACATAGCATCTACTTCCAAAGATTTTAAAATAACTTACATTAGGTTTCTTGTCATACCAGATCTCATATGGTGTCTTCAAAGTTCCTTTCTTTAGTTGTACTCGGTTCAGGGTGTAAACTGTTGTGCTTATTGCTTCTCTCCAAAATGTTTGTGGCACTTTCTTTTCAATCATCAGGGTTCTGGCACAATCCACAATAGATCTATTTCTTCTCTTAGCAATTCCATTTTGTTGTGGAGTTCTCGGTGCAGAGACTTGTCTTTTTATACCATGATCATTGTAGATTAAGTTGAACACATCAAATGTGAACTCTCCTCCTCTGTCTGATCTAAGACATTTCGGTTGTCTTACTATTTCATTTTCAACTGTTGCCTTGTACCATTTAAACATTTGAAAAGCTTCTGATTTTTCTTTTAAAAACAATACTGACATCATCCTTGAGTAATCATCCACAAATAATATGAAATATTTATCACCATAATAACTTTGAACTTTCATAGGGCCACAAAGATCAGTGTGCACAAGATCTAAAATTCCCTCAGAAGTGTAGGAATTACTTGTAAAGATTGGTCTTGTCATTTTACCCATCTGGCATCCTCAACACATAGAATTCTTAGGTTTTTCAAGACTCGGTAGACCTCTTATAGGTGCTTCTTGCTTATTTTGATCAGATTATCAAAATTTACATGACAAACCTTTTATGCCATAACCAGGTATCATCTATCTTTGCATACAAACACTTGTTTCGAGTTGAGTCAAGGTGAAATGTGTTACCTTTTGTTTGTGTCCTGGTAGCAGCTAACTTTCCATGCTTGTCATGAACTTTGACAATTCCTTTTTGAAATTCTATTCGGTAACCTATATTGTTTAGCTATGCTACACTCAACAAATTGTATTTCAATCCTTCAACCCAATAAACATAATTGCATTTTTCATTGTCAAGAAGTGTTATAGATCATTTACCTTTTACTAGACATGGTGCATCGTTACCAAATCTTACATAGCCTCCATCATAATCTTCTAATATAACAAACTTGTGTTTATCACCTATCATGTGATGTGAGCATCCACTATCTATGATCCAAGAATTATTAGTATTTATGTGAGATATTAGGGATTTTTCTTCATACCTTTCTTCATCTGATCCATCTTTGATAGCCACATAAACTACTTCCTCTATATAAGTTTCGTCTGATTTATCATCATTGGATTCCTCATTGGCTATTAAGCATGACTTTCTATCTCTTCTTTTGAAGACTCGGTGTCCTTTGTAATGTTTATCTTTTTGTCTGTCATGTTAGTAATCTCTCTTTTCAATAGAATCTTTGTCAGGACAATTAGAAGCCATATGCCCTATCTTATCACAATTGAAACATTTTAAAGGTAGTTTTCCTTTATACTTACCTTTGCCTCTCAGTAACCTTCTGGCTAATAGTGCTTCAAACTCTTCTTGCTTTCTGATTTCCTCATACAGTTTGTGTACTTTTTCCATGTTCTTGCGAAATCTCTCACTTGCTCCACTGTGATCCCCTTTAGTGTACTTACTCATTCTATCATTGTTATCATCAGATTCACCAATATGAAAAGAACTAAATGCAGATTCAACTTTATTTTACTGATGACCCACTGTTATCAAAGTTACTTAACTCAAATGCATGTAGCTTACCAATAGTAGCATCTAAAGAAACTGGCATATTGGGTACATACCTCAATTCATTGATTGCAGAGACTCGGATTGCATAAGATGGTAGAAGGGTTCTTAACAACTTACTTGTTATATCCTTTTCTTCAATAGTTCCACCTGCTCCTTTGATTTGATTGACAATCTCCTTTAGTCTTGTACTGTACTGGGTTATGTTCTCACCTTCATTCATCCTCATAGATTCAAGTTGTCCTCTTAGACTATCCACTTTTGGTCTTTGAACATGTTCATCACCGCCATATATAGATATGAGCTTGTCCCACATTGCCTTTGCATCATTGCAGCTTTCTAGATCATTAAACTTTGAGTCGGTCAATGCAGATGTTATTTCAATCATTGCTTGGATATGTTCTTGCTTTGCCTTTATCTCTTCCATTGTTAATGGATAGGTGCTCAGTGTAATAAAATCATTCTCCAAATAATATACAACTTATTATCCAACTCTTGATAGGTGCAACTTCATCCTTTTCTGCCATGTAGAGAAACTTGACTTGTTCAGCTTCGGTGCATCTCTCTTATACATCTTTGGATGTTTGCCTCAAGTACCTTTAAACTTTTCTTCTGGAGTCCAAAGCTCTGATACCAATTGATAGTTCTGATACTTAATGTTAATTATAGATGCCAAGCTAACAAGATGAGAGGGGGGGGTGAATCATACAAACTTAATCTTCCATAAAAACAACAGATTCAACCTCGGTAACATATACTTCAGCAATATAACCAAAACTGCTAAACATGCAAACTCATAAGCATATAAACATCATAACACTCATAACACTAGATTTAACGTGGAAACTCAAATAGGGAAAAACCACTGTGGGATTTCAGACCCACTAAGAAATATACTCTTCTAGAGTATGCTCGGTTAAAAGCAAATCCTGTTAAATATTACAAACACATTGCTAGATGTGACCCGGTTAAGGGATTTCCTCAGATCTATTAGGATCTTCACCTTGTTAGAAGTGACCTTGTTAAAGGATTTCAAACACTAATACAGAATGTCACCTTGCTAGAGGGTTTTACAAATAAGACTGTTAAGTCCACTCGGTTAATGAAGGATTTCAAACACTCAATTAGAATGTCACCTTGTTAGAAGTGACCTTGTTAATGAAGGCGGAATGTCTATCGAGTAAAGTTTAGTATTTATCGAGTTGCAACCGAGTTATGACAGACAACATTGAAGGAATGAAAGCGTTATTTAATGAAGGAAGCTAATTAGCTAGAGTTGATTAAATAATTGATATGACGTGCAAGAAATTTGTTAAGGATCTACGGATTTGAAAATTTAGGAGCTAGATCTACATCACAGATTGAATCGCAATAACCTAGCACAAGTTCTTAGGAAGGAATGCAAGTTCCAAGGTGAGGTAAAACATTTTCAGATTGAAGGATACATTGAACCTAGTCAAGATTGATGATCTGATGGCTAAGATTGATCATGGGAAATGTGATCAAGGAGATTCAACAGTTAGCAAATTGTTTATAAATAAGAAATTATTGATGAACAATGGATGCGGGCAAGTGTAAGCACATGGATGCTACATAGTGATTACCGAGCATAGAAGCTTGAAGATCTATTTGAATAAAAGAGTAGGGAGCCCAACAGAGGGACAAGATAAGTCCTATGACTAGACAGTGTTGAGCGAATAAGAATCTGCTTTAGCATTTCAGATGTGAAGTTGCAGATATATTTTATTATTGTTGTTTATTTTGTAAGTGACAGGAAACATCTTAACCGAGTGGACCTAACAGTCTTATTTGTAAATCCTCTAGAAAGGTAACATTCTAATTGAGTGTTTGAAATCTTTTGACAAGGTCACTTCTAACAAAGTGAAGATCCTAACAGATCTGAGGGAAATCCCTTAACCAGGTCACATCTAGTAATGTGTTTGTAATCTTTAACATGATTTTCTTTTAACTGAGCATACTCTAGAAGGGTATATTTCTTAGTGGGTCTGAAATCCCACAGTGGTTTTTCCCTATTTGGGTTTCCACGTTAAATCTGGTGTTATATGTGTTATGATGATTATGTGTTTATGAGTTAGCTTGTTTAGCAGTTTTTGGTTATATTGCTGAAGTAGAAGTTACCGAGGTTGAATCTGTTGATTTTATGGAAGATTAAGTTTGTATGATTCACCCCCCCTCTCATCTTGTTAGCTATTGGCATCAGAATTTTACACATATCAAAATCTAGGAAAGAAGTGCTTAGTTCATCATGGTTTAATTATACCATCGATGTTTGCACTCACTTCCAATATTTCAAAAGCTCAATGATGACAAAAATGCAAAATAATCCAGTAACTGGTTCGGTCATAGTTTGCATTCTATTGCATTTCATTTGCATTTTAGCTTGCATTTCATTCTTGCATGGGATCCTGAAAGCTCCTTTTATCTAAGGTTAAATCTATCACAAGAATCATCAAAGTATCATCACAGCTGTATACGCAATCAAAATGATGACTCGTCTCTCTCATGATATTGTTGACCCAGTGAACATCTTATGCTATCTCTCTCAATAGAACCAACATCAGCATATCCAAAATATTTCTGCAACTTGATATCAACAAAATATCAGTTTTTTATCTAATGAACCTTATCAAATCAAATCAATCAATCAAACCTAATCGATCCTATCATGTCTTACATAGGATGTATCCTTCCTGAAACCAGACATTCTGATCATGTCTTATACATGATGTATCCTTCCTGAAACTAGACACTTTGATCATCATTGTCTTATACAAGATGAATCCTTCCTGAAACCAGACTGAATCTCGATCTTACCAATCTAATCGATCAAGATTTTTCAATCTTATTAATCTAAGCAATCAAGCTAATCAAAGAACTCGCATTTTTGTCAACCACAGTTGCAGAAATCAACTCAAATCTATTGGGACATCAATCTCGCAAAAAATCCAAAGATCAATTATCTCAATTGATCTCCCGAGGGGGCATCATCATATCGGAATTTAGCAATCAAGAGCTGGGACATCCTATCAAATCAATATCATCATCAAAATGAGATTATTCTTTGAATCAATGTGTCATCACACCTCGCTTCAAAGAGGGGCAAAATGTATACACCTAAAAATGGTCCGAAGATAATTAATTAAATAAGCAATTATTTAATTAATCTCTCCTTCCCAATTTAATTGAATTCACTAAGTAATTTGATTAAATCTCTCATTCATCTACTTATTAATAAATCTAAGGATTTATTAAATAGGTTCATTTCATTTCATCCCTTTAATTAATTAATTCCCTCCATCCAAAATCATTTCTTCTAATCCTAATTAATTAAAACAAATCAAATCAATGAGTTGTTGAGATTAATTATCCTTTTCCTATTATTTGAATTTTTAAATTCAAATTCTCCTAACTTCTACCACTCCTAAACCTAACCCATTCTAACTACCCCCATGTCCCCTTTCATCCAACATCTTCTAGAACCTTTGTGACACTTGTCACTAAGTGTTCTCTTTAATCCAACTCCCTTTGCCAATCTCCTCCAATTTAACCATTGATATCTTTAGATCAATCTTGACCGTTGATTCTTGCCACATCACCCCTAGCCTTGAAAATCCTATAAATAGACCTCATTTTGAGAAATATGGATCCCATCTCATTTTCATCTTATGCATTATTACTATAGGCATCTAGCTTCTAGTTTATCATTTCTTAGCAATGTTATCATGCTCAATTTGAGCTTAAATCTTAGCTTATTTTCTAGATCAATCATGCATTCATATAGCTTAATCATGCTATTCTTTCTAGGTCATGCATTTTTAGCATTCAAATCCTCCATCTAAGTGTAGTCAAGTCATTGGAATTTGCATAATTAGATCTGAGAGCATTTTTCATACTCGCATTTACCAAGAGGCAATAAGTCGATTAGCTATGGTTTTACATTTCATTGTTTCAATTTACTAACCATTGCTTATAATGAATAATTGAGTGCATTATGTTTGCAGGTACAGGGACACTTCACAGAGCATGACACTTTCTTTCCACAATGCCATTCCGCTAAGGTGTCTGGGGTGCAGATAACTGTCTCGTAATGCCATTTTTCTCACAATAATTGTTAAAATCACTAGATGTGAATTTACCACCTTGATGTAATCTCAGACACTTGATTTTCATTCCTTTCTCTATCTCAACCATGGCTTTAAAGATCTTGAATTTATCAAAGGCTTCAAATTTATCCCTTAGAAAAGCAACCCACATCATACTAGAACAATCATCAATGATTAACTTGAAATATCACCTCCTTGAAAGCTTCTTGTATTAGTAGGACCACATAGGTTAGTATGAATCAAATCAATAACATCATTAGATTTGTCAGGTATCCTATTTGTTTATGGTGAAAATGGATAACAATAATAACGATATTGAAAGGCTAAATGAATTCAACCACAAAACCCTAGCCTAACAACAACAAAGATCCACCATAACATATGAAGATTACCTAAGACAATGCAAATCAAATGAAATCACAAAGATTATACCATCACATGTCCAATAGGGTTTGGATCTCCATTCTTCCTATCTCCATTGATCTTGCTTGATATATTTGCTCTCAGATTTTATGTGCACAAGAGCTCAACAAAGAACGAAATGTGGTTGCAAGTAGGATCGTAGTGTAGTCAAGTGCATAAATTGATTAGCTAGGGTTTGATAATGAAGGAAGCATCTCCTTATATAGAAGACACAATATGAAATGGAGGGATAAGATTGAGAGGTGTAAAAGGAGGTCGGCTATGATTTGAGGGTAGGTATAGAAAATAATAAAATAATGAAAGGGGTAGGTAGTGTATGAATTAAGAGATGAATGACATGTGTCATGGGTAGAAAAGGTTAATGAATTAATTAAATAAATAAAGATTTATTTAATTAATAGAAGAAGTGGGATCAATTAAATAAATAAGATATTTATTTAATTTAGAAAAAGGATAATTTAAATAAATAAATGTATTTATTTAAATGAGAAATAAGGCTAGAAAGGGATAAATGAATTAATTAAATAAATAAAGATTTATTTAATTAATAGAAGAATTAGGCTAAAAGTAATTAAATAAATTAAATATTTATTTAATTAGACATGACAATTTTAGGTGTCTACATTTTGCCCCTCTTTGAGACAAAGAAGATAAGATGAACTGATACAGAGTTGCCCCAAGATGGGAATAATATGCCCCCTCAAGAGATTGGATGAGAATGTCTGAAAAGATTGCAGACAATCTCTCGATAAGAAAGACGGGATAGAATGGACTGATCAGATAAAGTGACAGAGTCACGGGATAATGAAGACTAACTCGAGAAACGAGGGCGAGGGCTAGGGTAGTCTATAAGATAGACCATGGGGGAAATACATCCTCATTGTCATCCACACATCCACGAGAGCAGAGTGTAGAGTGAAAATAGAGCAAGAATAGTTAGCAGCGATGGCCTTTGTACACAGATTCGACCGCGTTCGCAGATTCCAGAGGCCAACAGAGGCAGGAGAGCCGGTAAGTACCACAACACCGCCTTGTACTTTGATGCATTTATTATTGTCATTAATGCATGGTAGATAGGGAAATAAATGCGCTTTAGGTTAGGATCCAAAAATGTCAAAAAAATGTCCAGGCACGTCTATGCTCGCTAGGCGCGTTTGGGTTTGTGCCAGGCGCATCTGTGTCAGAAAATGTGTCTGCATTGAATGTGGCCGTGTCTGTGATGTGTAGGCGCGTCTATTCCAAATAGGCACATTTGTGTCACCCAGGCGCATCTGTGTAGAGCATAGGCACGTCTGTGTCTTTCAGTCGCATCTGTGTTTTTTAGGCGCATCTGTGCAATCTTCAAGTGCGTTTATGTCAGGAAAACGCATTTGTGTCCAAAAAATGTGAATTTGCATCTTTTAGGTCAAATTAACAATTCTGTGATGAACATACGTTGTTGATTGGATAAGCTATTGAGAGGATACACTCAAGCAGGTCCTCTAGGGAAAACTAGGATAGATCAAGGCACTTTATGATGAACAGTGAGTACCAAGATAGAGTACTTTGTGATGAACAGGGAGTACTAAAATATGAGCAACACTTGGTGATGAACAGTGAGTGCAAATGTGAGCAGCACTTTGTGATGAACAGGGAGTGCCAAACACATAGTACTTTGTGATGAACAGGGAGTACCACTAGGATAGAAGCAACACTTTGTGATGAACAGTGAGTGTCACTTGGATAGATAGCAACACTTTGTGATGAACAGGGATTGTCACTAGGATAGAATGCCATATGTACTTAGACAAAAAGTAGCATTTTGTGATAAACAGTGAATGCCACTATGACTGACATGATTGATTTGCTTGACTGCAGGAGTATTTGCCTATGTTGGAGTCATGGGAGAGATTCCCATCAACTCAGAGATTGCGACCTGAGCTAACATTCAAGGACCGAGCTATGATCGAGGCTATGGGTCTGAGACATATTCTGTATGTGCTTGAGTTTCGGGCAAACATGGGACTATTGACTGCACTGGCAGAGAGGTGGCACTTTGAGACATGTACGTTTCATTTACCGATGGGTGAGATGACAGTCACCCTAGAGGATGTATACAGGATACTGAGGATACCGATCAATGGGGAGTTGATTCCCTACGATCGAGATGGAGATAGGGAGGCCTTGAGATGAGTGTTTCAGGATCCAGGACTAGAGATGAGGGCTGGACACGTGGCTTGGGACACCATGACAGCTATAGGGTTAGCACTGCCAGTAGTGATAGGAGGAGCGATCAGTGGGTTCTTGTGTCTTGATAGAGCGACATGAGGGTTGGCTGTGGGCTGGGGAGGTGCATTGGAGACACTGGTGACACAACACACTAGATATGCCTAGGGATGGTGTGTGCTAGCACAACTTTATTATGAGCTGCATCAGTTTGTATACCACGGGTCAGTGGGATTGGGCTGTGGGGTCACATTGTTACAGGTTTGGGCCTATGAGCATCTGCCAGTGACGAGACCGATACATTTTAGGTGCAAAGGTCACAGACGTAGTTTTGTACACTTGTATGACATGATCACCTCACAGCTACGGATTGGCAGGTTAGAGCACTGGCGGCAGGTGATTGACGACATCAATATGGTCATATGGAGGCCATACCTAGGATGTGAGTAGTGGGAGGATGATGTAGTAGAGCTACCCTACACCTTTCGAAGTAGGTATCTGATTGGGCGGATGCCCTATGTACTAGAGAGGCAGCTAGTGGACAGGGTGGGCAGGCAGTTCGACAGGATTCAGCGGATGCCATGGGTTTTAGGCATGTATGCATGGACAGTCAGGGATAAGGCGCAGTTTGGACCCTTGCTATCATATGACCAGGTTGTGATGCAACTAGTAGAGATGATGCCCCTACCCTGGGACATGTGGCTAGAGATCGAGGATGCCGGCATGGATGCCGAGTACATAGCATACAGGGTTGAGCATCTATTCCCACGCTTGACGGATCCATAAGAGCTACTAGATGGAGATGGAGGTTGGGATGGGGATGATGATGGAGATGATGGTGGCAGGGGCAGATGGAGGAGGAGGGGGGCAGTTGGAGAGAGGAGGGTTGCACCGCAGAGGGAGGGTGGAGAGGATAGGTAGGCTCAGGTGGTGAGAGGTCACGGTGGATTACTGCTATAGGTGCCAGTAGCACAGGGTCCCAGATAGGTGCAGGTATAGGGATAGGTACAGGGACAAATATAGGGACAGGTACCAGTATAGGCATAGACACAAGGGCAGGCACCCGTACAGGGAGACTCATAGGGGGCTAAGGTAGAGGAGGATGAGCTGATCGAGTTAAGGGAGATCTGCCAGGGATAGGTAGATGAGATCCAGGACCTGGAGAGGGAGAGGGATAGGCTCAGGAGGTGGCTCAGAGATACTGAGTGGGAGCGGGATTAGGCCATTTAGCGCTACACGGAGGCTGAGACCGCACTAAGGGCTGGGAGGTAGGCAACAGAGGACACAGGGGCTAGATATGCCTATGTTCTGTGGGCAGGAGAGGAGATTGCCTACTGGCGAGATCTCTATTATGGTGCAGTTCCAGTGGATCAGCAGACGAGGAGCTTCCATAGACCATCGTGGATAGTGACAGCTATGAGAGGGAGCCGAAGGAGACAGACATCTAGTGGTGGGGTTATGGGTCCTCCACCACCACCAGATAGAGGGGACAGGAGGGATGATCCTGGGGCGGGTCCTTCGGGGGCTCAGATTCCATCGAGGCCAGGCGGCTCTGAGGGAGGGAGTTCATCATAGCCATAGAGGGCTCCCTATGTATCAGTATTGTACCATTTTTGTATGATGATGTAGACACCTTTGGGTGATTGTAGCCATATGTATTTTGACATCATTGTATCATGACACTTTATATATATATGAGATGATTCTTCTTTGCGGCAGCTATATGCATGTTTACCTATGTGATGAGATGTTTCCTGATGTATGTTTTATGTGATGCTTATGACATGGATGTAAATATGTACATAATGAAATGCAATATTTTTGTTCTTTTATGTTTTATATGTGTATGCATGATGCAAATATGAATGTATGAAATGCAGATGAATAAAATAATGCAAATGTAAATTGGGCTAACAGGTGTTGTGTGTAGGATGTGATGCAGTTGTGATATCTATATGTATGTATGAAATGCTTATATGTGGTAATGCAGGTGCAACTACATGAAATGCAAATGTTTTTGGTGTGTCATTATACTCAGTCATGTGATAGCAGGCTACGTGGACTCGAGAAGGACAATGAAAGTCAATCAAGAAAGGGGGATGGAAGATAGAAGATATGAAAGTGAAAGAGCTTCTTGTGCATTATCATCATTGAGCTTTATTATGGCAAGTAGGTTATGACAATCGAGGCATATGTTCAACCCAGAAAGTCATTGTACCTATTTGTATGGAGATAAGACAGTCACAAACAAGGAATGCCCCAGTTCATACTAGACTCACAATGTTCTCATATCCTTAGACAAGTCATAGCATTACTAGGAGACAATCCACAGACAACAAATACAAATAGGTGACGATACCCCATCCTCGCATTTCTAGTCAAAAACATCCTAGAGATAGAATCTCTAGTCATAGACATCCTGGAAAAGCTAAAAGACATGTCACCAAAAGATAAAATCAAAAGAAAACCAAGACTCGACACCAACATCCACTATAGTCCTCAAATTTAGTGTCTCTTGTCACTTGTATAAGTCTTATTTGATTGTGGTCACAATGTGTACTTTCACAGAAAGGATAGATAGCACTGAACCATATGTTGTTTGAGTTAGTTGAAAGATTTGATTTGTTGAAGCCCATTGTCACCACTGTCTCATCTAAAATTGACTGAATCCATGAAACTGATACTTTATTGTGGAGAAGACGGAACTTTATTGCGGATTGGCGATGCAGATGCTGCTTTATTGCAGATTGTGCGTGGACAGACTGAAGGAAGCTGGAAGAAACTGTACTCCTCAAAACATGTGATGTTCTCAGTTCCACACCCATCACTAGACGTAGGATTTGCCTTAGCCACAGATAGGATCTGATTTATTATGGATGAAAAGGGAGGTTTATTATGAATGGCTAACCAATCTTAGGTAGATCAATAACAAGCCATGATGAGAATGGGTAAGTTTATTATGAACGAATAGGTTGTGAGTGTGTGCAAAGTGAAAGGATGAAAGTGAATCCTGAAGGAGGGAGGAGCAATGTCTCTACGCATGGCACTAGTGACCCAGTTTTCACCATGGTACTTGCCCAGGGCACCACCGAAGTGGTTTTCACCATTGGACGAAATTATTTCTCTTTACTTTTTTTGATTTTTTTCAATGTTTTTGTGTCACAAGGCGCCTGTTTGCCAGGTTTTCACCAAGTAACGATTTTTTTATGTTTTATAATTTTTTTTTGTATTTTTGAATTTTTTGATTTTTTTTTTTGTATTTTTGAATTAGGATATTCCAAAGAGATATGTGTAGAACCTATGAAGGTACATGCTATTGATAGGATCCTCCAAAGGTTCACCTTCTGTAGTTGAGAGCTGATATGCCCTAGATCCATATGTTGCTATAATGATGTAAGGACCAAACCAATTTGGTTCGAACTTGCCCTTCTTCTCTCTGTCTTACTGATTCTTGGGGTTTTCTCTGAGAACCAAGTCACCTACCTCAAATGTATGAGGCTTGACTTTATGATTGTAGTTGTGACTCATCCGTTGTTGGTAAGCCTTGAGATGATTAAAAGTAGTTTGTCTTCGTTCATCCAGTAGTTCAAGCTCTTGTAAGCGAGAGACCCTATAGTCTTCATCACTGATAATGTTTTGCAAAGAGACCCATAAAGAGGGTAGCTTGACCTCAATAGGAAAGATAGCTTCAGTGCCATAGACAAGTGAATAGGGCATAGCTCCTGTAGGTGTGCGAACACTTGTGCGGTAAGCCCAAAGTGTAGGATTAAGTTGGATATGCCAATTACGGCCAGCATCGTCGACTATCTTTTTGAGGATTTTAAGGATTGTCTTATTAGATGCCTTAGCTTGGCCATTACCTTGGGGGTAATATGGCGTGGAGAAATGATGGGAAATATGGAAGCAGTCACAGAGTTCACGAACATCCTAATTTTTAAAGGGATGCCCATTATCAGTGATAATGGAAACAGGAATACCGTATCGGCAAATGATATAGTTGAGGATGAACGTAGCAATCTGTTTTCCAGTGACTTGTGTAAGAGGCACAACTTCGATCCATTTTGTGAAATACTTTATGGCAGTGATAATGAATTTATGACCATTGGAAGAAGGAGGGTGAATCTTGCCTATGAGATCGAGTCCCCACTGACAAAATGGCCAAGGAGACGCAATTGGTTGAAGTTCTTGTGCTGGTGCATGTATGAGGTCTCCATGAATTTGACATTGCTTACATTTCTTGACAAACTGATATGAGTCCTTTTCCATATTGGGCCAGTAATATCCAGTCCTGATGAGTTTCTTGGCCAAGGTAGGACCACTAGCATATGGACCACATATCCCTTCATGTACTTCACGTAACGCAATCTGAGCTTCATCTCTTTCTAAACATCTAAGAAGAGTGCCATCTAGACTTTGCTAGTATAGGATATCACCTAAAATGACATATCGAGAGGATTGGCGAATGAAAGTGCGACGTTGGTTATTTGATAAATTAGGAGGTAAGATATTGTCATGAAGGTATATGAAAATGGAACCATATAACTGGGACTCGGGACCGACAACACATATCATCTCAGTAGGAATGATCTCATATGAAGGAACCAAAAGGTTATCCACCAAGAACTCATAGTGGGTCTCATTTGGAGGTAGATCGATCAGTGAAGCAATTGTAGCCATGGCATCTGTGGTGCGATTCTGCTCTCTTGGTATCTGCTCAAAATCTATCTCTGTGAAATGTTGTTTCAGGTTATCCACCATTTGTTTGTAAGGCATTAATTTTTCATCTTTTGTTTGGTAATCATTAGTTGCTTGATGGATTACAAGTTGAGAGTCCCCAAAAACACGAAGTTCTTGGATCTTCCACTGAACTACGATCCGTAATCCAGTTGTTAATGCCTCATATTCCGCTATATTGTTAGTGCAAGGAAATGATAAGTGGTATGATTTTGGTATAGAGTCTCCTTGAGGAATTATAAAGAGGATGCCAGCTCCTGCCCCATGCTGTGTGTGTGAGCCATCGAAGTATAGTTGCCATGGCTTTGCATGTGACATTGTTAAAATGGATTCATCTGGAAATTCTGAACTTAGAGGAACATCATCAATCATGGGAGCATCTACTAATTGATCTGTGATGGCTTGTCCTTTTATTGCTTTTCTGTCCACATACTCGATGTCGAATTCACTCAGGATCATTACCCACTTGGCTAGTCACCCAGTAAGTGTTGCTTTATTGAGAAGGTATTTCAACGGATCGATTCTTGCAACCAACTTAGTCTTATGAGTGAGCATATAATGTCGTAATTTCTGCAAAGCAAAGACCACAACGAGACATGCATGCTCAATTGGTGTGTAATTTAGCTCATATCCCACCAATGTGTGACTGATATAGTATACTACTTTTTCCTTGCCTTCAGCAATTTGTTGTGCTAAGAGTGCCCCCAATGCTGTTGGAGTAGCTTAATATGTATAGTAATAGAAGCTGATCTGGAACTGGTGGCATCAAAACTGGTGGATTCAGAAGATAATCTTTGAGTGTTTGGAAAGCCTGTTGACAGTTATCATCCCATTAGAATTTGAAGTTTTTATGTAGCAGGTGCTGAAAAGGATTACACTTATCTGCAAGTTGCGCTATGAATCTTCGTATGGACTGGAGTCTGCCTTGTAAAGATCGAAGTTGACTGATATTCCTTGGTGGTTGCATATCCAAGATGGCTTTGACTTTTGCTGGATCAACTTCGATTCCCCTTTTGGATATGATGAATCCTAGGAGCTTTCCAGAGGTTACTCCAAAGACACATTTCTTGGGGTTTAATCTTACTTTGTATTTTTCCAATCGATCAAAGATGACTGAAAGTATGTCCAAATGTGTATTTTTGTCTATTGATTTGCCCAAGAGGTCATCGACATAGTCTTCCATGGTTACATGCATGAGATCATGAAAGATAGTAGTCATGGCTCTTTGATATGTAGCACCTACATTCTTTAGCCTGAAGGGCATGACATTCTAGCAGAAAATTCCCCAAGGACAAGTAAATGATGTTTTGTGTTGATCCTCGGGTGCGATCCTTATTTGATTATAACTAGAGAATCCATCCATCAATGATAACATTTCATGACCTGTTGTGAGATCAACAATCAAGTCAATATTTGGTAATGGGAAGTCATCCTTTGGACAAGCTTTGTTGATGTCTCTGAAATCTGTACATATTCTGATGCTGCGATCTGGTTTACTGACAGACACTAAATTGGAGATCCATTCGGGATAATCAATTGGGCGTATGAATCCGACATCCAATAATTTCTCAAGTTCCGCTTTGACTAGTAATGCCACTTGTGGATGCATCTTTCTTAATTTCTGTTCACTTGTTTTGCCCCCGGTTTAACTGTCAAATGATGCATTGCCAAATCTAGATCTAATCCAGGCATATCAGCGTATGACCATGCAAAGTTGATTTGTCATTCTTTGAAGAAACTTATGAATTTTGACCTTTCTGACTCCATCAATGATTGAGCTAGGAATATGTTGTGTGGAACCTCTTCTGTACCAATGTTTGTTTTGATAGTCTCTTCTACCAACATAGATGACTGTTCTTCATATGATGCTGGGAGAATGTCGAGCCTTCCATCTTCAGGTGCCTCAGAGAGGTTTTCGCCCTCAGATACGTCCTTTCTTTTTACTTTTTTGGGGTTAGACAATGCCACAGTGTGGTTTTCACCATAAGACCCTTGGTTTGTTCTTATTTTCACATTTTTGCGACTGGAAGGTCCGACACCCTCACCAAAATATGCCATGCTATTGAGTTCTATAGTGTATCCCACTTTATGGTCCCCAGGGGGAAGATCATCTCATATGCCAAGATAGTCAATAACAGCTTCATCATTTTGGAATGTGTCAAACTGTGCTGGTCCTTCATGATCCCAATCAATGAGTTGGTGGTGAACAAGGGGAAGGCCTTTAATGTCTTCGAAGTTGGCGGGGCTAAGAGTGAAGATGTAGTTATATTCGTGTATGTCAAGGTAATTATCAAGGTCATCGATGGAACTCTCCTCATCAGTCTCGATTGCGAGCGAATCCAAATTATCATCACTAGTAGCGCATTCTGGGACAGGTGTTCTCATCCTATGTGATTTCAACCTAGAACCTTGAGACAAGGACTGTGTGGAATCCTCATGGGTTGTTTCTTGACCAACTCTGAACTTTTTATAAAATTCCTCTTCTTCTGTGGGTTCACCTGGCTCTCTGAATGTCTCAGTGAGCTCGTAGTCACTGGAGGATTTGTCTGAACCCCATTCCCATTCGTTGGAGTCTGTGGAATAGCGATCCTCTTGTTGAATTTTGGCGCTTTGATTTGTAAGGCTTCTTCTATCCTTTGAGTGTGGACCTTGGAAGTCAAGAAACCAAGTCCCTTCAATCGTTCCTTTTTGAAAGTCAATTCAGGCTGTAAAGGTTCAATGATGCCTTCCTTTTGTAACCCAAGAGGGCTTTTTCCATCATACCCAAATTTTTGTAGAATCTTGAAGCCTTTGCCATATTTCTCACATGGTAGACTGATGTGATCTTGTGTGTCATCTTCAATGTCTTTGTAAAGCATTTTGTATAGGTCTTCCTCTTCCAGTTTGCCCAATCTTTGAAAGGTAGTAGGGTCCCATTTGAGTACCATGATGGATACTTGCTTGTTAGGATGTGGTCTTCCATATTCTTTTGGGAAACTCATGACTTGTCGTAAGTACATGGTCTGATTTAAAGTGTATTCCCCCATGCCTTTGTCCTGAAATTTGCCTTTAAGCTCACCTTGTTTTGATGTCGAAGGTTTTAATGACTCAGGATCAATGTATGCCGAAGAAGGAACAAGTTCGCGATTACTGGGAATGATGGTCTCAGTTTTTGATCTCAAGTTATTGCAGTATATGAACGGATTAGGATCACCGTTAACTATTACTTCCACTCCATTGTGAGGAAACTTAATGCATTGGTGATATGTCGATGGGACTTCCCTCATTTCATGAATCCAAGGATGTCCTAGCAATATGTTATAAGTGAGATCTAGATCCAAGACTTGACAAACCACATCCTTCGTAACTGGCCCAACTTTGAGAGGTAAGGTGACTGTGCCCTTGGATGAATGCTCTCATCATCATATGCCTTGATGGTGATTTGATTTGTAGAATTCACAGCTTTATCAGAATATCCTAATTGTTTAATTGTGCTCAATGTACAAATGTTCAGACCTACTCCTCCATCTATCAGGACTCGTTTTATTTGATGTTTGTGTATGAAGGCTTCAATGTGTAATGGTGCATTATGTGGCTAACTTACAGAGGTGTCATCAGCTTCTATGAATGTAAGGGAGTGTGGAACAGAAAGGTATCCCACCATGGCTTGAAATTGGTCCACGTTCAGATCAGTAGGAATGGCAGTGTCTCTCAAGATTTTGTCAAGAATAGCTTTGTGTGCGGGGGATATGCGTATGAGCTCAAGGATGGAGATGAGCGTGGGTGTCTTTCCTAACTATTCTACAAGGTCATACTTAGGTTTGGTTGATGAAGAAGCAGTGTTTTTAGTTGAAGCACTTGGAAAAGTTATTTTACCTCGATGGGTTGTAACATGACATTCAGAGGTAGGTTCAGAAGAAGATCCAATGCCTTTTAGGACAATCTTGGGTCTCTGGGTAGAATTCTCAGGGGTTTTGTCCTTGATGATAATGGTAGAGACATAATTGTCCATTGAGATATGATTGATGGTTGAATCATAGTTATAAGATGCTCTAGTATAGTTGGTTTGGTCATCTATGGCTTTAGCTTTTCCCTTGTCATGCTTTGGGAATGGTTCCTTAAACATCTCATGTTCTTGATTGGATGAGTGCCCTTCAATCTCAATGTCACCTCTATCAATGAGATCTTGTATGATGTTCTTCAGTTGATGACAATTTCCTATCTTATGACCCTTGCTCTTATGAAATTCACAATACTCATCATCATTCCACCAATTTGGCTTAACCTTTGGTTCATATGGAGGAAAATCTAGAACTTTGATTACCTTGTTTGCCACTAGCTTTTTGAAGACTGACTCAAGTGGTTCTCCCAATGGAGTGTACTTCCTTTGCGATTTAGAAGTTGTTTGAGTATTCACTTGATTGTTTGTAGAACTTGATCCCAAAAAGATGAATTTGGGCCGCACTATATTGGCATCCACAACACCATCATTGACTGTGTTGTTGTTTTTGTTCCAAAATCTTGGCTTGTCTTTTCCTTTATAGTCATCTTTGTTTTCTTTGAATATCTTAATGACTCCTTTCTCAATTAGGACCTTCTCTGTTGCTAAGCCTTTGTCAATGACATCCTTGAAGGTGGACAAACAAGCTTTCCTTAAATCATAGCCAATGTCTTTGTTAACATTTTGTGTGAACATTTCTACCATTTATTTTTGTGGAATTTCACAAGAGCATCTGCTGGCTAGATTTCTCCATCTTTGTAAAAATGATGCAAAAGACTCTCTCTTTTTTTGCTTGGTGTTGCACAAAGTAGTGACTGATATATCTGTCTCTATGTTGTAGGAGAAATGTTGGATAAATGCCTCTTCTAGGTCACCCCATGACTTAATACCAGGTGGAAGTTGGGAGAATCATTCCATTGCTTGATCACCTAAGCTTTGTGGGAATAATCTCATCAAATATGTCTCTTCTGCTGCTACCTCAATGCAAGTTGTGAAAAACTATCTTATGTGTGCCTTAGGATCCCCTTTTCCTCTATACTTATCAAATTTAGGCATCACAAAGTGTGTAGGAAATGGAGGCATTGGAATTCTCTTGTCAAATGGTTAAGGACATATGTCTCTCATTGTGTATGTTGGCTTTGGTGTATTTATGTCCTCCATTTTCTTTTGTAAGTCCCTGATTTGTTGCTCCAAATTACTCTTAGGTGGAGATCGACTTCTTGGACCATACCCCATGCTTGAGGCACCGATTGGAGGAGGAGCATGTTGCATATATGGATGATATTGATCATACACATGTTCATATGGAGGAGGTCTGTAATGATGCTGTGTATATGGACCACTTGGTATAGATTCATGTTGAGGAACACCATATCTATTTTGTGCATGTATACCATACTCTACAGGCATGTCATGTTCTAATGTGTTGCCCCTAAATTTGACATGGGGTTTCCTTGTGTCCAAATTTTGAGCATGCCTTTGAATATCCAATTGCCTTGGTGGTTGATCCTTAGCCTAGGTATGTGATTGAGCATATTTCTCTGCATAAGACTTCCATAATGGTCTGCGAAGGTGAGTATCATATGCTTGACCATATGTATGTGGGACCTCTGGTTTTTGAAGCAAAGATGATGGTGATTTAAGTACCATATGTGGTCCTCTATTTCCTCCACTATTAGGCCTCCTTTGATCCATGTTGGAGTGAGTTTGTTGCAAAGGTCAATTTTCCATTATTTGAGACATGTCAAAATCATGAGGTATTTTGGCTCCACTTTGTGCCATCATTTGTAGGAAGTATTGTCTATCTCTCCTCATTATTTTCTCAATCAATTGATTGAAGCGGGGGTCCATAATGGATTCTTCCACATCTGCTGAATGTACTAAAAAGTTGTCCATATTGTCATTGTGTGTATCATTGTTGTTTATAGTGTCCATGTTCTCAACATTTGGAATGTTTCTATAGACATCCATGTCAGGTAATGTGTTATGATCAATATTGAAAAAAAAATCATTGTCATACTCATAGACACTCATGTTTGCGGACTCTTGAGCCTCTTTAGTTTCTCTCCTAGATTTTTGAAGACGGGTTTCAACCATGAACTAGGTATTGACCAAGATGTGTGAGACTAGATGAAAAATGGAAAAAGTATGGAAGACCAAGAGTTGGATGGAATGTAAATGAATCTGAAGTGTACTTGCAATGTCCAAAGTGTAAGACCAAGTATGTATGTAGTAGAGTAGGTGTGACTTCCAAAGAGAGGATAGTTTCTCTTGATGAGGTAAGTTGACCTTGACTCTAAGTAAGACCAAATGAGACCCAAAGTTGATAGACCTTGATGAGGGACCACTTAGCAAATTGTTGTTGTATGTAGTATGTTGACAAAGTATGATGAGGACAAGCAAGTGACCTTTTGACTCAAGTTTAGACAATTGTGAATGTAAAGTGAGATGTGAAGCAATGATGGACTGTGTGAGACCCAAAGATAGGTTGAATGCTAAATGAAACTTGTAGAAATAACCTAGGAAGCTCAAGAATTTTGAAACTAACTGTGTTTGTTTGCTATAAATTTGTTTCAATTCTGATCATAGACGCGCCTGTATACTTCACAAAAGCAATTTCTTGACACAGACATGGCTCTGTTTAACACAGATGCACTTCTGAGATTTTTTGCAAAATGTACTATTGATTCTGGGAACACAGACGCATTTCTGACCTTCACAGACGCAATTATACAACATAGATGCTTTTATGTCAGACACAGACGCGTTTCTGAGATTTTTGCAAAGTGCAATGTTGATTCTGGAAACACAGACACGTTTTTGTCCTTCACAGACGTGGTTAGACAACATAGATGCTATTATGTCAGACACAGATGCATTTCTGCAAAATTTGTGCAATTTTTTCCAATCTATGAAGTCATTTTATTGTGACCAAATCTGACTGTTTGATTGTTTTTCGTGACAAGAGGACATAGTGTTGATGAAGACCTAATGTTTGCAAGTGTCTAGACTCCAAAATGACTCCCAAAAAAAGTGTGTTGTTTGATGTAAAAATGTTTTGCATACACTTGAAGACACAATGTTTTGCGGTTTGGTCTTGAATGTTTGAATGTTTAAAATAAGTCAAGCACAATTCTTATGGCTGGCCAAGACAATAGTTGTTGATCCCACATGGGGTTTTACCCTCGAGGCTACGCTATTCAGAGTGGATACTTAGATGCTTGACCTCACTGGCTCCACCCTCGGCACTCACTTCTCGGGTCAGCCAAGCATCAGTCCCCACGAAAACTCCCCATGGAAAACTTTGTATCTCTACTAAGAACCGTATGTGTGTGGGCCGCTACCAGAGGTCCGACCTCCTGCCCCAACAACTAGAAAGATTTGGGCTTCTAAAACAAAAAGGTGCTAGTAAGGGCATCCACTCGTGTGGCCATACATGTGGCACTTTTAGCTCTATAAATACAGAAGGCTCCCAGCCGGTAGGGGTTACACCCTACAACTGATCAAATAAATTTGATCAAACGGGTTTATGGGGAGACATAGTGTCGGTATGAATTAATTAGCACACGTTATCCATAGTCTTCACCATGAATACATTTATTTATAGTGGTTTGGAAGAGGTGGGTTTTCCTCGCTACCACTTGGGTCGTTCTCTTCTCACTAGTAGTCCTAATGACCACATGGGAAGATAGGCCGTCTAAAGATTAAACAAAAAGAGCCTATTGCTCAAGACA
Organism: Cryptomeria japonica; assembly: GCF_030272615.1. Classification (NCBI taxonomy): domain Eukaryota; kingdom Viridiplantae; phylum Streptophyta; class Pinopsida; order Cupressales; family Cupressaceae; genus Cryptomeria; species Cryptomeria japonica. The sequence goes on along the minus strand of NC_081411.1, from coordinate 173,286,220 downwards.
CAAAAGACAATGATTCAATTTTAGTGCACCAATTGAAGTGTTTGCTAGTCTATGAAAACAAGGCACATAATAAAAATCCAAAAAACCCTTGCCAAGGATTTGCAACAAAGAGTTGTTAGTAGTTTAGATTGTTTCAAATAATCACCCCTTCCTGCAAGCACACAAGTTAGGTAAATTTTAAACCCAAAAGACTTTGTGAAAATAGGGGCCTTCAACAAAATGATTTTGCTTTCAAGACAAGCTACACCAATTTCATTAGCTAGATCTGAAAAGGTTAGCTCAAAATAAACCGAATCTGAAACCCTAAATGCAAAACTCAAAACTGAATCAATAAACCCAAAATTTGAAATTGGTGAACATAGACACGATTACCCTCAACACAGATGCGGCTTTCTGACACAGACGTGGTTCTGTGAGACACAGATGCGGCTCGAAAACATAGAAGCGACCCCTGAACACAGACGCAGCCAAAAACACTACAGATGTGACTTTAGAACATAAATGCGATTTTTGAAACCTGCAAAATAAAATACTGTTGATAACACAGACACGATTCCAAATGTCGCAGACATGCCAGAAAATAAAAAATGCAATCCGAAAGTACGCAGACGCAAGAATATCAAAATGCTATCGAAAACGTCAGATCTGCAACTTCAAAACACAAAATCTACAACAAGGATGTTAAATGCAAAAAAAAAGGGACAAGAGTCCCACCGGTCGTGCCAAAATGTTTATGGTGAAAATGGATAACAATAATAACGATATTGAAAGGCTAAATGAATTCAACCACAAAACCCTAGCCTAACAACAACAAAGATCCACCATAAGATATGAAAATTACCTAAGACAATGCAAATCAAATGAAATCACAAAGATTATACCATCGCATGTCTAATAGGGTTTGGATCTCCATTCTTCCTATCTCCATTGATCTTGCTTGATATATTTGCTCTCAGATTTTATGTGCACAAGAGCTCAACAAAGAACGAAATGTGGTTGCAAGTAGGATCGTAGTGTAGTCAAGTGCATAAATTGATTAGCTAGGGTTTGATAATGAAGGAAGCATCTCCTTATATAGAAGACACAATATGAAATGGAGGGATAAGATTGAGAGGTGTAAAAGGAGGTCGGCTATGATTTGAGGGTAGGTATAGAAAATAATAAAATAATGAAAGGGGTAGGTAGTGTATGAATTAAGAGATGAATGACATGTGTCATGGGTAGAAAAGGTTAATGAATTAATTAAATAAATAAAGATTTATTTAATTAATAGAAGAAGTGGGATCAATTAAATAAATAAGATATTTATTTAATTTAGAAAAAGGATAATTTAAATAAATAAATGTATTTATTTAAATGAGAAATAAGGCTAGAAGGGGATAAATGAATTAATTAAATAAATAAAGATTTATTTAATTAATAGAAGAATTAGGCTAAAAGTAATTAAATAAATTAAATATTTATTTAATTAGACATGACAATTTTAGGTGTCTACACTATTAAAAGAAGTTTTGATTTTCTTACCCATTTGACATTCTTTACATACCAGATTGTGAGGCTTCACAATCTTAGGTAAATCTCTAACTGTCTTAGTTGAACTGATCATTACAATGCAATCAAAATTTACATGACACAAAATTTTATTCCATAGCCAAATTTCATCAATATATGCAATTAAACATGTCTTTTCGCCGGAGTTCAAATGAAAGATGTTACGTTTTGTTTGTGTACCAGTTGTAATCTCCATACCTGATTTGCTAATGATTTTGCACTTTCCATCCTTGAATTGTAATTGAAATCCTCTGTCTACCAATTGTCCTACACTCAAAATATTATGCTTCAGACCTTCAACATAGTAGAGATTATCAGTGTTATGCTTACCATCCAATGAAATGGTTCCTCTTCCTTTGATCACACGTGCCTTGTTATTACCAAATTTGACTTGACCACCATCAAATTCTTGCAGGGTTATAAGATTTCCTTTGTCACCTGTCATATGATGACAAAATCCACTATCTATCACCCATTCATCTATGTCTTCAAATTTTTCTGCAAGGGCCTTTTCCTCATTCTTGATATCTAATTCCCGATCATCTTCTTTCATAGCATAAAATACCCAATCTTTTCCATTGCCGGATCCACTAGCTGAATCTCCTATCGGTTCTTCTTTTGAGTCATCAGTCACTCCTTCCTCATCAACATAGTACCATGATTTGTTTTTGTATTTCCTGTACTTATGCTTGATCTGATATTTAGGGTTAGGCTTAAAAGATCTTCTTTCTCTTTCTTCCAATTTTGAATTCCTTTTAGGACATTTAGATGCTAAATGACCTATCTTATTACATGCAAAACATTTGAAAGGATATTTTCCTTCATACTTACTTCCTGACGGACCTCTAGGTATCCTTCTAGAAAATAGGGATTTAAGTTGTTCAACCTCTTCATCTTCTTTTTTGATCTCTTCCAATTCCTTTGCATACAACACTTTCCAATCTTTCTTTCTAGTCGATGATGTAGATGCCTTAAATGCAGTATCAACCTTTGTAGCTCCAGGAGGACCAAATTCTTCAAGCGCAAAAGCAGATATCTTCCCAACAAGAGTATGTCTATTGACAGAAGAATTAGGCATGGTTCTTAGCTCATTAATTGCAGTTACCTTCATCTTATATGCCAGTGGCATAACCCTTAATACTTTTGAAACAATCTCTTCCTCCCTCAGTGATCTACCACAACACTGAATTCCCAATACAATTTGATTAACCCTTTCCATGAATGCATAAATTCTTTCATCTTCTTCCATCTTCAAGATTTCATATCTTACTCGGTAACATTCAAGTTTTGGAATTTTAACAATAAGATCACCTTCATTCAGAGTATCCAACTTGTCCCACATAGCTTTTGCTGATTATTTTTCTAATAGTCCCATGATTTGCTAATCTGATAGGGCACTTAATAGGGCTTCTCTAGCTCTGCTATCATTCTCAATGTTCTTATACAAGTCTGCCAGTGCAGGAAGGCCAGATGCTAGATTATGAGGAGTGTAACCATTCTGAGTTATTTCCCAAAATTTATTTCCAATGTATCTTAAACGAGTCTCCATCTGAATCTTCCATACTCCATAGTTTGTTCCATCAAGCCTAGGGTTGTCCTTCCCAAAAATATGATTTGAAGTATTAGTTTCCATAGGATCTTCCTCAAGCAGTTAATCTTCTACAAAAAGATGACTAGGCTCTGATACCAATTGTTAGGATAATCGGTGAACAATTTTGGGGGGGGGGGGGTGAATCAATTGTTAAAAGATTATTTGAATTAAAGCACTTCAAACCTTATACTGGTATAACTGATTAAGCATTAAAGCATAAATGAAAACCAGAGAGTCAATACCATGCAACCATAAGACATAACACCATGATTTGTACATGGAAAACCTCAATGAGAAAAAACCATGGTGGGAAACCCTACCCATGGTCAGATGATACTTCTACAACAAGTATATGATTATAATAGGGGCTTGCACATGCAAGAAGGCACACTACCTAGAGCGCACTGCTCATCACAATGGAGTCCCACTAACTACAGAGATATCAACCACCTCAATCAAACATGCTAGATTATAGTTCTAGTTAATATCAATACCAGAGGTCTAAAACCTCTTACATAAACCCAACTCAGTCACCTATGATCGACCAAATCCTCTTCACAAATGATTATTACATTATTCACTCCTTGCCATGATACATGATCTACAATGAGATCTTACATACATTTATACCAACCTGAGACCTAACCAATTAGGTCAGCCAAACAAATGATAATACAATAGATCCATTACATAATCTTGAAATAAAATCATAACACATGTCGGCCTAAGGCCAAACAAATATCATCCAATCATTAAAACATCCCAGAAGCACATCAGAGGATCCACCAACACGTTACATGTAAACCGATCCATAACCTAGATAGCACCGAACCTAAATTAGATCCACACACACCAAAGAAATGACACCAATAAGACAAGGCACAAATACGATCACTATCAGCATCCTGAATCCCTTCTAGAAGCTGTACTAACACCACTTATGCATAACATCAAAGATGTTCAATGAAGCTCTATCGGTGAAACCCTTACTAGATCAATAAAGCAAGCTTACTAGAACATATGATATAATTCAATCAGCAAGTCAATACCAACTGACTGAAACATACTTAAGAAGAATATGAACCATCCATGCAAACAAATTCCACCATCCAAATCATATCGGTGGCAATCAATTGATTATCTTCTCAATCCAATCCACCTATCGGAAGCCGGTAACCAACTAAAACAACAAGTGTTGACATCAATGACAAAATATCAATGTAACACATAATCAATTCCATCATATGGCCAACAATATTTTTGTGAGGATCAACTGCATCTTCTAAATAACCTAATGCACATATACTTGACCTAATGAACAAACATTTAGGCCAGCTCCTCCATCTATTAGGACATGTTTTATGTGGGTTTTGTGAATTAAGAATTCGATATGCAAAGGAGCATTATATGTATGCTGCAAGGACATGTCATCATCTTCTGTAAAGGATAAGAAATGAGGTGCTATCAGATGTCCCACCATGGTTTGAAATTGATCAATACCCAAGTCTTTGGGGACCATTGTATCTATTAGAGCCTTTTCTAGTATCTCTTTATGCATGGGTGATATTTTTAGAAGTTGCAATATTGAGATTTCAATAGGGGTTTTCTGTAATTGATCCACTATGTTGCATTGCTTAGAAGTAGAGAGTGTGTTGGTTGTGGGTCCTGATAAAGTAATCTTATCTTTACTACATGTAATAGCATGTGCAGGTTCTAGTTGGGATCTTTCTTTGACTATAATGACATTGATCACATTATCATAAGTGTGAGAATAATTCACTTTCTCATTGCCCTTGCTATCTCTATTTGCTGATGTCTCACCCTTCTCGTAGTTCAGTAGCGAAGTTTTAAATGTTGTGTGTGATTCATTTATCGTGTTCCCATCTATCGTTATTACCTCATTATCTATCAAATCTTGAATGACATGTTTTAATCATTGACAATCATTAGTCTGATGTCCTTTACTCCGATGATATTTGCAAAAATGATTGTCATTCCACCAAATAGGTTTCAAAATCCCTCACTTTTGGTAATGTAATTAATTTATTTGCAAGAAGTGTTTTTGATGCTGATTCAAGTGGTTCACCAATAGGTGTACATTTCTTGTGAAAGTTGGTGAAGGGTAACCTTGGTTTATTATTATCTTGATTGGTTGTCGAGGTATGACTTGACAATTTGAATATGGGCTGCTTGGGTTTCATAGTGTTAGCATCCACTATCCCATTGTTCACAATGTTTCTATTTCTATTCCAAAATTTGATTTTATCAGCATTATTATGAGTATTGTTGGAAGAATTATTCCCTTCTCTATGAAGCTTTAATACTTCTTTTTTGACCAAGGTTTTATTCATTTTCGATCCTATTCTCAACCATTTTATTAAAGCTTGAAGGGCATTGCATCTTAAGTGCACAACTCATTTTGTCGTTCAAGTTATCGATAAAAAATTTCATCTTTTCACTGTCAGGAATAGGATGAGAATATCGTGCAAACAAACTTCTCCACCTTTGTAAGAATGTCATAAAAGGTTCCCCATTATTTTTCTTTGTATTACATAGGTCAAGCATAGTAGTCTCATGTTGAATGTTATATGAATATTGGGAAACAAGTTTTTCTACCAATTCTGAAATTGTCCTTATACTAGGTGGTAACTTGGAAAACCACTCCATTGCTTGGCCACTTAAACTCTTGGGGAATAATCTCATTGAATAGGTTTCCTCATGTGTAAACTCCATACTCATTGTGAAAAGTTCCCTAACATGATCTTGAGGGCCATTCTTACCATTATATTTGTCATACTTAGGGATTTCACAATTAGAAGGAAATAACATCATATTTAGATTTTTGTCGAATGGATAAGGACATATCTCTTGTAGCAAATATCTTCTTGTGGTTTCCCCTTGCAAGTATTACTTGTGTTTGGAGTGCTTGAATTTGTTGAGTAAGAGCTAAAAGGGGATTATCAACATTATTCCTCCCTTCACCATCTTGGTTATTTTGAATTCTTTCGTTGTGATGGTTATTCTGAATTCATTCGTTATGAGTCTCATTTTGAGTTCGTTCATTGCAAGTATCACTTTGAGTTCATTAATTGCCAATATCACTTTGAGTTTGTACATTGTGAGTATCATTTTGAGTTCGTTCATTGCAAGTATCAATTTGAGTTCATTCATTACGAGTATCGCTTGTCTCCCCACTTTGTTTTATATTGGTGACATCAAAATTACTTGGTAGCTTGGCCCCATGATGCACTAACATGAGAAAATATCTTTCCTTATCTGCTTCAATGATTCTTTCCAAGAATCTACCAAATTTTGGATCTTGTTGTGCTCCTCTGATTGTTTCTTTTGTTATTTCATAATCATCATCATTGTTGTGAGTATTGGTGGATCCAAATTGATGATAGAAAGGATTCTCTTCATCCATTGTAAATGTTTGCCCTTGTTTCTGTTGTTTAAGTCTCCTTTGATTTTTGGTCAAAATTGGCATACAAGTGATCTTATTGTTTCGAAAAGTTTTAATCTTCCAAAATGCTCCTCAATAAGTTATCAATTCTTGAGGTAAATAAGACAAGTTAATGTGACCACATTGATTTAGGCTTTGTGATAATGCAAATCTTTGTTGCACAACACGTGTTCTCAAAGGTTCTTCATCAAATTCATTTCCTCTACTATGCAAATAATTTTGATAACGATGTAAAAAAATGCGATGTTTCAATAAGATTTTGAGATTTATGTAGGGAAATCTTCTTCTTTTCAAGATTGCCTTGTGACTAAGTTTCTTCTTTTTCAATCTATATGCAACGATTCTCAAGCATTTGAAAATTTACAAGTTTTCGATCTTATTTTTTGAGTGCAAAGTTTTGTTATGATATGACTAAGTCAAATAGGAAAGATGTATCCTATTTAGAGAACTAGGTCGATCTGATCTAGAATTGTAGTTTCGTGATGAAGGATGATAGATCCTGATAAGAAACTATGTCTGAAAGATAAGATTATCAAAGATGTTTGATTATGGACTCGAGAGATTTGGATCTTAAACTTGTTGAAGATGAATACTTGTGAGACCTAGTGTATTTAGTCTTAGATTTGACTCAACCAAAGGCAATTTTTTGGAGTGTTTGACAAATAGATGTTCTAAAATATGATACTATGTTATCAATTGAAAGAGCTGCTTCATAGACCTAAAGAGCTATTTACCAAACCGGAAGAGCTACTTTGTGGACCCAAAGAGCTATTTCTCAAACTGAGAGAGCTATTCTGCTGACCAAAAGAATTGTTTCTCAGGCTAAAAGAACTATTGCGTTGACCAAGAAAGCTAATTTGCAAACCAAAAGAGCCACTATTTTAACCAGAACTTCTCAGACTAGGAGAGTTGTTTCTTAGATTGAAAGAGCTACTATTTTTACTAGAAAATCTACTTCTCAGACCAGGAGAGCTGTTTCTCAGACCAAAAGAGCTAATATTTATACCATAAACACTACTTCTCAAACTAGGAGAGTTGTTTCTCTGACTAAAAGAGCTAATTTTTTTATCAGAAACGCTACTTCTCAGACCAGGAGAACTATTTCTCAGACCCAAAGAGCTAATGTTTTTACTTGAAGCACTAATGTTTACCCTAAGAGAGCTATCTCCTGAAATGTTTATAAGACTGTAAAGCGGAAAATCGCGATCGAACCCTAAGTGTTCCCCCCACCACTCCAAGGAGAGAGAAAGGAGGTCACTAGGGTTGACGGTTTTCACTTAGGGGAGACTTTACATTCAAAAGAGGGGTTGAAACCCACAAGATCATATCCCACACAATGCAAGATCAGATTCTAAATGAGTTTCAAGGGTTAAGACAACAAGGCTACCCTCTTTTGTAAAGAATGTAGATAGAAGGATTAAGTTAGGAATGCATGAAAAGTGAGAAAGATTCACTTATAAACAGAGATAGGAATATAGGATGAAGCTGCAGACCTAGAATTAGTAGTAAAATGTCGAGATGACGCTGTCCTGCAAATTTGAGCGAAAGTTGACGGGACGATGGCGCCCGGCGTGCACACGGTCCTCCGAAAAATCCGCGAAACGAAGGGGGATCTATTCGTCTCTGCACAAGGATTCCAGATCTTCAATTACAGCCGTGTACTTGCAACCTACACACATAAAAGAGAGGACGATTGGGGGGTTAGGGATTAGGGGTTTGCCCTTAGGTCAAACCCCGGTTTTGGAATTAACCAAGAAATGAGAATGCTGTAAATGTAAATGATTGTAATGTAAACAAGTACTGATACCTTGTTGTAAGAATGTTTGTATTCTTACATGCGAAGGTGTAATTGTTGTTGTATGTTGTAGGTGATCTCCTCTTCAATGGTTGAATCCTTGTCTTGAATGCAACACTTAGCCTTGAATGGAGACTTAGAATGATCAATTGCTTGAAGGAATGCTTGAATGCTTGAATGTTTGAATATCGTTTCCGCGTCTTGTATACATATGCCCTCCGTTTTTCCATCCACCAAAATGGGAGAGGAAATGTAGTTTATATACTTGTCAATTAGGGCTGATAGACTGATTTTTCCGACCTTAGGCCGACCTAGGAAGATTATTTTCCAATTTGCAAACTAAAAGACTCGAAGCCCCATAAGAGACCGGGCCCAAAATAGGGCCAGGGACCAGGGCACTGGGCGCCATGGTCCCACCTCCAGGGATAGTAGGGTACAAGGAGGATTAGGCCAGGGTGCTGAAAAATGTAGTTTTTGATGTCATGAACAAGTTTCGGGGTCTCCATTCAGGTTCAGTGTTGCGTCGCCATCGTGAAGATCCAAATGCAGTCGAAATTGCAAGTGTCACAATTTTAGGATGCTACATTTAGCCCCCACTTTAGCAGGAGTATAAGCGTACGCTCATACTTCTGGTAAAGTACAAGGAAACAACATTAAAAGACTTTCACCATGTCAAGGAGGCAAGATACACCAAGCCCCCAGTGGACTAAGGATCTTACGACTTTGATTGACAAAGTAAAAGGGAAGATCATGAGGGAGAACCATGACTATCAGTAGTAAGGTTCCCTCACTATGAGTCATGCAAGAAAAATACCAAAAATTTTCAAGGCAAAGCTAAGTTCGCCAAGAAATTTTCAAGTATCCTAAAGGGATAGACGGGGTGTATGCCCCCCTACGTTAAAGTGATCGCACATGCCTCAAGGGGGGTGATTTCTTTAAAGTAGTGATACACATAAGAAATGAGAAGGGAAAGGAGCACATTATCACAAAGATTTAGCCCCCAAGTGTGAGATAAACCCAAGGATAATAGACACAAAACACAAAGCACGAGGTGACTTCTCTTTCCTCGGGGTCAGTATGCTGTATGATAATTCATGTATATCATATGTATGTATGCATAATTGTTCTTCATTCCCCAATCAAGGAAGGTCACCTAGAAGAAGGGAGCACATGTGTCTTTTGAGTCAACATGAGAGAGACCAAAAGAGAGCTCAATGCTTTGCATCGTCCTCAAGTAGACAACACTAAGGACAACAAATAGAAGAATGAGAATAACACATAGAAGAAGTAACAAAAGAAAGAGAGGAGGAGAGAGCCTGCTATGCTAATGAAACTAGTCTAGTACGTCATCTACCCCCCGATCTTGCTGATCAATATTTCGGGAAGGCAGGGAACATGCTAGAGGAGGAACATCCAACACAACAGATGGAGCTATCACAAGATCCAAACAAGGGCTATGTTCATGTTCCAAGCCATGTTGTTCTTGTCTAGGAGCTAGGATAAGTGCTTTAGAAAACTCGTTAGATAAATGGTTATCAACATCAACATATTCATATTCACTATTAGAAGCAAGAGAAGTAACATTTTCATCATGAATAACATTTTCATCTATATCATCATCAAGATTTATAAAAATAGGATCTTTAACTTGCACAGGATCAAGACCATCATGCATCTTATGTTTAGGAGATTTTGGAGAAGATGGAATAATGCTTGTTGAAGGTGTTTTTGGAGATTGCAAAGTTTGAGAAGCAGCTGCCTGAGCTCTAAGATGACGCTTTCGTCGGCGTTCATGCACAGAACGATTTCGTCTAGTCTTAGTAGGAAGTTGAGAAGATTGAGGAGGAGGAATGTTCTCATCCTTATCACTTGGGTGTTTAGGTTGTGGTCTCTTAGGCTGGATAATAGGAGAAGAGGAAGGTCTCTTCTCTCCATAAGAGGAAGGAGGAGGAACCGCTCCATATAAAGGAGGAATATTTGGTTTAGGAAGGAGACCAAGTCCATCATGACGAGGAGGTATAGGTCTACTTTTAGAAAGTTTATCAGACATAGACATAGTCACATCCATAGGAATGGGTTGGGAATCTTCTTGAGGAAAGACATTAGTTTTATCTTTCAAAGGAAGAACTTCCTTCTCAAGAACGATAGGAATATCAAGTTTGGATGTTCTAGGTTCACTTAGAGATAGGATCATATCTGTTTTCCACTTTTGATAAGATTTGAAAAGATGATCACTTCGCGGAGGAAGAGATTGGAATTGTTTAGGCCAAAAATAATCAATAGGAATGCTAGAAGTTCTTTCAGCTGGTTTAAAGAGACTATGATTGATAGTAACAACTTCACCATTATGGGGAAATTTCAAATATTTATGAATAGGAGAAGCAATAGCTTTCATGGAAGATAGCCAAGGATAGCCTAGCTTCACACGAAATTGTTCGGATGAAGGAATAATAGCAAAGTTCACATCAAGGGATTTGTTATGAACCTCAATAGGTAATGTAATAGAACCAATTGTAGGAGAAGAAAATGCATCAAATAATTTCACAATCACATCTATTTTGTCATAGATCACTTGATTCAATTGTAAAGTAAAGAGAAATTCTTCGGTAATAACATTAACCATGCAAGAAGAATCAATAAGCACTCCACGACAAGGTGTATTCTTGACTTTTGCAACTATCTATAAAGAACCATCAGGTGCCCTGATAGTTTCACTAGAATCAAATGTGATGGAAGGTTCTTTAGGGTTTTCTTGCTGCTCTACAAAGTTAATCACATTCGGAGTCATAGACACAAGACCATCAGATGAGAAAGAGGAATCATTAGTCTCAATCACATTAGAGGTATGAGAAGGTAATGGAAAAGTAAAAATCTTAAGATTTTGGTTAGGAGGAGCTACAAATGTGTTGCCTTTATCATTCACTCCAGAAACAGAGATAGTATTATTATCAATCAAATCTTGAATTTTACCCTTTAAAGCAAAACATTTTCAGTATCATGCCCAGGTTGACGATGAAATTGACAAAAAGATTTGTTATCAAAATAGGGTGAATTAATCTTTGCAGGATCTATTTGCTTTATAGGAGGGAGAGTAAGCACATTTTGTTCCAATAACTTATTCATAATACTATGCAATGATTCATTCAAAGGAGTAAACTTTCTTTCTTTCTTGAAAAACTTAGAAATAGGAGGCACACCTGATGCTGCATTCACATTGTTGTTGATGATGTTTTCATTGAATTTAACGGACTCTCTGTTTGGTTTAAACTTCCCAAATGGTTGTTGACTACTATCACCCTTATCACTCGGAGCCATAGGATTTGCTTGTTCCATTTGACTCACAGTCAGTTGATAATTGTGAAGAGTTGCACACAACTGTTGGAAGTAAACTCAGAAAACAGAAGTTTTTCTCTAATATCTTTTTGTAAATTAGAAATAAAGATTCTTTGAATATCATTGTTAGGCACTGGAAAAGAGATTTGAGCATACAAATTCTTATATCTACCAATGAAATCAGTCACTTTTTCTTTAACACCTTGTTTACAATGCATTAAATCAATCAAAGTAACTTTAGGACTTATATTGTTTTGAAATTGTTGAATAAAAGCATTTGCAAGTTGTTCGAAAGAAGTAATAGAATAAGAAGGCAATGAGCAATACCATCGTAGGGCTTTATCTCTTAATGTCCTAGTAAACAGTTTTGCAAGCAACCTTTGGTCATAAGCAAAATCGGTACATATTGTTTGAAAAGTCTTAACATGTGTTAGAGGATCACCTTTACCATTACAAAGCTCCAAATGTGGGATTTCAACATGTTTAGGAGGGATAGCTTGAACAATGTCAAGAGAAAGTGAGCTCGCAACATCAAATGTGGGCACACTAAACTTAGATTGATTCATAGAGGCAATTTGTTGCTGTAAAGAAGAGACAGTTTGTGCAAGATTGTTAATGGTCACTTCAGTCGAAGAGTTCATATTAGACGTGTTAGATTGTGATGGAGGTATTATGTTATTGAAAGAAGGTATTGATTGAGAGTAAGGTGGTGTGACACTATGATAGTTAGTCATAGGAGATGATTGGAAAAGAGGAGCACTACAAGGAGGAATGGAATGGTTGAATGAATTGCCCCCTTGCGTCATGTTCATTTGTGGAGATGTAATAGGGACACTCATTGAAGGAATGAATGTAGAAGTTGGATTGAATGAAGGAAGAGGGTTAATTGAAGAGGAAGGATTGCCCCCATGACTGGTGATCATAGGCGGAATGTCTTGTATAGAAGTAGTCATTATGTTTGATGTAAAGGTAGGTATGCTAGCAATAGAAGTTGTCAACGGAATAGAATGATTGACTTGAGTGGGAGGTTGTGTATAACCTAAAGTTTCGACACAACTCTTCATAGGAATCACATTCAAATCCACAATGTGTGCAATACCACACAAAATATCAATTCCATTCTTATCACTTTGAACCATATGTTTTAGACCCTCAATTAATGAAAGAGCTTGACTATCGGGATACTCTTGAACATCCATTGCTGAAAATCATCAAATTGGTTATCCAATTTCGAAAGTTGTTCTATAGAAACCTCATGGAGAGCTTCTTCATCATTAGGAGGATTAGAGGAATTACCCGTGTCCTCGTTAAAAAGGTCATTCAAATTAGGTTCCATCTCCTCAGTAATTAAACCTTGGAAAGACTTAATTCTAAGGCTTCGTCTAACGGGAATAGTGTAAGTAGGGCTTATTGTTGTAAAACTCATGCACTAGAGAGGGAGAGAAGATTTTGGATTTAGAGGTAGCAAATTTCAATAAAATCAGCCAATCTCCTGGATTTAGGCAGTTAAATGCAATCACGACAATCTCTTGAAATTTCGGAAAAAATGTTAGGGACCGTGTCGAACAGAGTGCACACGGTCCTCGCAACTTTTTTCAAAATTTTCAGGGATGAAAGTTATGATGATTTTAAAGCTAATCTGAAAAAATTGAGTGATTTTACGATCTGTAGATAGGCCAAATTAAAGTTGCAATCTCAAAATTGAACCCTACCAAGATCGTTGAAAAATGCAAAATTTGAATTTTGAAAAAGAGAGGGAAACTGAAATTTTGAATTTTATGATTTTAGAGGGAATACTAAGAGCAATGCAAACTTTGAAATTTAAAAGTTGACTCAATTTCACGCAAAATTCAATTTTGAAAGCAGAAATCAAAGTTGGTGCAATTAAACACTTAATTTCAAAAGTCACAAATTGCAAGAATTTGAATAAAGCACAGAAATTTCGAATGAATGCCGACACACTTTTCAGATTTAGGACAGTAAAAACACAATTTTGACACAAAATTTCAATTTCAACAATTTTTGAATGATTAGGAGCCTTAATCCAAGCAATCACTAGACCAACTTTGACTTTAATTTTGAAAGTGTTAGAATTGATTAAATCAGCCAAGATTCTGGATTTTAGCATAAAAATACAGTAAGATCTAACTCCCAAAATTTCAAAAAAAATGTCGGGGACGATGGCGCTCAGGGTGCACACGGTCCTCGCAACTTTTTTCCAAATTTTCAGGGATAAAAGATATTATGATTTTATTGCGGAATCCAAAGTTACAGCTGATTTGGAGATGTTTTGATTAGTGAAATTATCGGTCAAAGGTTGAATCAAGAGGGTTTTAAAAATTAGGGTTTTGTCACTTAACCACTTAATTTTCAGAATTAAAGCACAAATATGAATTGATAATTTGCAATAGAATTGTAGATCTGAAACAAGCATTAATAATTAAACATTTCACAAGCTCAATAACTAAAAAGAAAATTTAGGGTTTTTATGCAATTAACCTCTAAAATTTGCAAAAGATCAAACATGGAAATGTAATCAAGGCATCCAATTTTCAGATCTAACCATGAATAATCAGAAAGGATGTTCACGTTGGGTTCACCAAAATGTAAAGCGGAAAATCGCGATCGAACCCTAAGTGTTCCCCACACCACTCTAAGGAGAGAGAAAGGAGGTCGCTAGGGTTGACGGTTTTCACTTAGGGGAGACTTTACATTCAAAAGAGGGGTTGAAACCCACAAGATCCAATCCCACACAATGCAAGATTGGATTCTAAATGAGTTTCAAGGGTTAAGACAACAAGGCTACCCTCTTTTGTAAAGAATGTAGATAAAAGGATTAAGCTAGGAATGCATGAAAAGTGAGAAAGATTCACTTATAAATAGAGATAGGAATATAGGATGAAGCTGCGGACCTGGAATTAGCAGTAAAATGTCAAGACGACGCTGTCCTACAAATTTGAGCGAAAGTTGACAGGACGATGGCACCCGGCGTGCACACGATCCTCCGAAAAATCCGCGAAACGAAGGGGGATCTGTTCGTCTTTGCACAAGGATTCCAGATCTTCAATTACAGCCGCGTACTTGCAACCTACACACAGAAAAGAGAGGACGATTGGGGGGTTAGGGATTAGGGGTTTTCCCTTAGGTCAAACCCCAGTTTTGGAATTAACCAAGAAATGAGAATGCTGTAAATGTAAATGATTGTAATGTAAACAAGTACTGATACCTTGTTGTAAGAATGTTTGTATTCTTACATGCGAAGGTGTAATTGTTGTTGTATGTTGTAGGTGATCTCCTCTTCAATTGTTGAATCCTTGTCTTGAATGCAACACTTAGCCTTGAATGGAGACTTAGAATGATCAATTGCTTGAAGAATGCTTGAATGCTTGAATGCTTGAATGTTTGAATATCGTTTCTGCGTCTTGTACACATATGCCCTCCGTTTTTCCATCCACCAAAATGGGAGAGGAAATGTAGTTTAAATACTTGTCAATTAGAGCTGATAGACTGATTTTTCCGACCTTAGGCCGACCTAGGAAGATTATTTTCCAATTTGCAAACTAAAAGACCCGAAGCCCCATAAGAGACCGAGCCCAAAATAGGGCTAGGGACCAGGGCACTGGGCGCCATGGTCCCACCTCCAGGGACAACAGGGTGCAAGGAGGATTAGGCCAGGGTGCTGAAAAATGCAGTTTTTGATGTCATGAACAAGTTTCGGGGTCTCCATTCAGGTTCAGTATTGCGTCGCCATCGTGAAGACCCAAATGCAGTCGAAATTGCAAGTGTCGCAATTTTAGGACGCTACAAAGACTGACATAATTACCTCCTAAACTGAGAGAGCTACCGTTCAGACCAGAAACGCTACTTCTCAAACAAGAAGAGCTATTTCATAGACTAGGAGAGCTATTTATCGGACCAGGAGAGTTGTTTCTTAGACAGAGAGTGCTACTTCGTAGACTATAAATGTTGTTTCTTAGATAGATAGTGTTTCTTCGAAGACTGAAGACATTGTTTCTCAGACAAATAGTGTTTTTTACTAGAGCGAGAATGCTAATATTTTGACCAAGAACATTGTTTCATAGACTAAAAGAGATATTTTGCAAATTAGGAACTCTAAAGATTGAAACAATGATATTCAGACTCAAAAAATGATTGTTTTGACTCAAAGATTTAATGTGTAGACTATGAGAACTGATATTTAGAGCTAACCAGTGAAAACATGAAGAGTTAATATTAACACATGAGAAAAATGATATTCATAATAAGAGAGCTAAAGTTTAGACCGGAAGAGATGATGTTTAGACCAAAAGAGCTAAAGTTTGAACCATAAACTCCACTATTGGAACGAAGAACTCTGATTTTTGGACCAAGAACTCTACTCTTCGGATCAAGAACTCTACTGTTTAATTCAAGAATTCTAATGTTTAAACTAGAAACACTATTGTTTAGACCAAGAACTCTAGTCTGTGAACCAAAAACGCTATTGTTTAGATGGATAACTCTAGTCCGTGAACTAAGAACTCTACTCTATGAACTAAGAACTCTACTCTGTGAACTAATAACTCTACTCTATGAACTGAGAGTGCTACTATTTGAATTGAGAGAGCTAATGTTTGAACCGAGAGAACTAATCTGTTGTGAACTATGTTATTTTGACAGTTTGATGTTTAAGTTTGAATTTTCCATGTTATCAATGGATGATATGTGTCTGATTTATTATCTAAAAAATACAGAATACAAAAATTTCAAACAATTGTCTTGTTTGTCCCTAGGATCTAAACATCAAGTGTATGTTCCACAGGCTCACAAAAAGCCCAAATTTCCATGGATTTTCCACAAAGAAGACACTTCAAGCAGATTTATCCTAAGGAATCAATGACAATGCGAGCCCACAACCAGGAATCTCTTGGATGCAAGTGTAAACACCCTAAATGGGGATGTCCACTTTTGTCATTGTTGAGAGGTGGCAAATAGGGGCCTCTAAGACTGGAAGGATGACCCAATCACCCTCTCCCTAGAAGGCTACAAGTAGCCTATACAAAGCTGAGGATTTATGCCTCTCCTCCAAGGAGCCAAATGGTGAGTGTCTTGGGGGGAAAACCTTTTATCCCCTTGCACTAAAATTACCGCACCAAGGCTGAAAATGGTGGCTTCTAACTAACAAGGAACTAGTAAGGGCATTTGTTTGGTGCATTGGGGTATAAACTCAATTAAGAGGTCTCCCATCCTCGAGAACCAAGGTTTCATATACCTAAAGGTATGGAGGAGAGCTATTCCCAACACTGTTGTTGATTCTGATTTTCATGAAAATCACTTTTATTTATAGTAGGTTAGATGAACTTGGCCTTAGCCATTCCAACTTGGGTCGTTCCCCTCTCATCATTAGCTCAATCACAAACACACATTGCAATGATCTAATCCTAAGCACACTCAATAGAGACATAAAAACAAAGCATTCAAACACAAAGATCATGCAAACCAGATGACACCTAAAAATGGTCAAACGCTTGCAAGGTCATACTTTAACATTTGCGCATTGCCTCATTTTAGGTTTTTGCGTTGCATTAACATTTCTCCTATGATTTGCACTTGACCTTTATCATTTGTGAGCATCGAGTCATTCTTCTGCATTCTTCAATCATCTCATCCTCGAATTTGGTCTTGTTGACAACATTATCCAGTCATGATTTTGATCGATCTTATCTTGTTTTGTCAATGTACGTGCTAATTTGTCATCATTTTGGACATCGTCAATCCTAATTAGGGTTTTGTCCTCCTGTCAATCTTGCGATCGATTTGTCATCAATTGTGGTTCTCTTATCAATCGTATCATCAATCTTATCATTTTGGACATCGTCAATCCTAATTAGGGTTTTGTCCTCTTTTCAATCTTGTCATCATGCGATCGATTTGTCATCGATCGTTGTCATGTTCGATCTTGTCATTTTGCGATTGATTTGTCATCGATCGTGGTCATTTCCAATCTTGTCATCTTGCAATCTATTTTGTCATCGATTCTTGTCCTTTTGTCGATCTTGTCATTTTGCGACCGATTTGTCATCGATCGTTGCCTGTCTCAATTATGTCAATTTGGATCAATTTGTCATTGTTCCTCGTCAATTGGCGCATTTATCAATCAAATCGTTTATCGCATTAGTCATTTATCAATTCAAAATCATGACATTAATTATCTTCAATCAGGACCTAATTATCATTTTTGCATTTCTAATTCGTCTTCTAGGGTTTTATGATTTATTCATTTAACCTAATTTGTTATTTCTTCCTCTAGGATTACTAAATTATTTATTAATCCTAAGTCTTCTCATTACAATTAAATCTTTATTTAATTGGCTAATTATTCTTCCTCTTGTAAATTAATTAATAAATGACAAATTGTTAATTAATTTACCTAATTTCTTCTAGTTCCTAATTTCCTATTTTTCCATCAATTTCTAATTCCTAATTTTCATCAATTTCAATTTTCTAATTTCTTAAATTTCTAATTCCTTTTCCCTCCTATTTCATCTCCTAATTCTATGGGAATGACATTTCAATTTTTCATAAATTGTCATAATTGACAATCAATCAAATTTAACATAGAATGTGTCATAATTTGTCATCAATTATCAATCAATCAAATTGTGCATGGAAAGTGCATAATTTGTCATAATTTGTCATATTGATTTGCAATTTCCATTTGAATTGCATCATGCTAATCTTGTCATCTATCCAATTCTTCTATAAATTGGATGATTTTCTTCACTCAATCCCGAATCCCTATCAAACTATCGAATTTATGCTTCTAGTACTCTTGAGCTTTTCATCAATATCAATCTTGCTTTCAATTGTATGTGTGCACTTGTAGGTGAGATCCACAAATCCATTGAAGAGGAAAGAAGCACAATGGATCTGCATGGAAGAAGCATCCAAATCGTCATCTGGTTTGCATGATCTTTGTGTTTGAATGCTTTGTTTTTATGTCTCTATTGAGTGTGCTTAGGATTAGATCATTGCAATGTGTGTTTGTGATTGAGCTAATAATGATTAATATGTCTTTATATATATTGCTTTGATGATTCCTATTTCCTAACCCACAAAGAGGTCTCCCATCCTCGAGAACCAAGGTTTAATATACCCAAAGGTATGGAGGAGAGCTATTCCCAACACTGTTGTTGATTCTGATTTTCATGAAAATAACTTTTATTTATAGTAGGTTAGATGAACTTGGCCTTAGCCATTCCAACTTGGGTTGTTCCCCTCTCACTCGGCCTTATGGGCTACTCAGGAGGGCAAGCCTGCTAAGGATTACTGCACTACTTAAAAGAAAAACAATGAGTCTGTCTTTCTGATCACCTCATGAAGGTGAGAGAATACTCACCTATCATCAAAGACATGTAAGACATGATGTTTATTTTCCTTCCTAATTAGTCTAGGTTCCTATGTTAATGAAAACAAGTAATACAATAGCCCGCAACTGCACCAAAATGTTAGTAGTTTGCAATTTTGTCTTTGGCAGTGAAGGGTTTTTAACTTCGGTCTTGGACAACGAATTAGGTGCCCACAAAACAGAAAACAACAAGTCAAATTTTGCAAAATAACAGTCTAAAAATAGAACAAAACGTCAAACTGCTAAATAAACAACCTAAAACGCAAATCTGGAAACCTAGAACATTGTTCTGCAAGCTAGAAACGTTGTTCCTGTCAACTAGAAATGTTGTTTCATCAACTAGAAACATTGTTTTATTAACCAGAAACGTTATTTCATCAACCAGGAATGTTGTTTCATCAACCAAAAATATTGTTTTATCAATGAGACATGCTACTTCAGGCACTAAAAGAGCTAAAACAACTACCAAAAATGCTAAAATAGCTACCAGAAGAGATAAAACAGGCACCAGGAGAGCTAAAATAACTACCAAAAATGCTAAAATGGGTACCAAAAATGCTAAAATAGAGAAAAAGTCAAGGTTAAGAAGAAAATCCTCTATAATGCAATGAGAGATATTAGAAGAATGATCGATTAGTTGATGTAAATTCTAAAATGGTGACTGAGAGCACCAATCTGCATTCCAGGAGAGCTGATCTATGTGTCAAAAATGCTATTATGCAAATCTATGAGAACCTGTCAAGAAAAATTCCTACAAGCACATTTGTTAAAAACTTTGGGGCTAAGCCCCATGGTAGGCACCAAAATTTATGTGTGCAAAATTATTGTGATTAATCCATTTATAAGCATATAAATCACACATACTCAATGAAACATTAAATTGAGGAAACAAAATAAAGCAATTAAAACACTCCCCAATGTCGTCTCATCGCTCCTAGTCTTGAGGACTTTGCCGGTTCATTTGGTGGCTCTCAGATGCATGATCTTTGACAAAGTGACAACCCAAGAAATGGTAATTGATATGCAAGCAAAGATGCACAAGCTAATATATTTCTATGAAAATCTATGTTATGATGATTAAACTATCATGAAAGCCATTATTACAATGATACTATGCTATTGTAATGCTATGATAACTATGCTATGATTGTTGAAAATGCTGATAGAATACTGATAGAATGCTGATAATGATGCTAAGGGTCCTCTCATAGCCAAAATAGGGGATATTTATAGGATTTTCATGACCAGAGGTGAGGTGGCAAGAATCAATGGTGCAGATTCAGTCTGGATAAATCAACGGTTGAGATTGAAGAATTTGGAAGGAGGTTGAGGATATGGACACTTGTCATTCCTAAGGAGACAAGTGGCAAAGAATCTCCAGCCATATGCCAACAAAGGGGCAAGTGGCATGGAGATGAGAGACATTTGGTATAAGTGCCATGTGTCTCCAAGAGAGGGTGGATAATCCAAAAATGGTTAAGATATGAGGTTGGAGAGGATAGGATTAGTTAACTTGTGGTTAGGCTAGAGGTTGGTTAGAAGAAAGTTAGGTGAGGGAGTGGTTAGGAGTTAGGACATATGTGCTTAAATTTGAATTTAAAATTCAAATTTAATGGGGAGGGAATAATTAAATAAACAAATTAACCAAATTCATTTATTTAATTAGGAAATAGAAGAAATTGATTTTGGTGGGATGAATTAAGAAAATGAACCCTATAAACAAATTATTGAATTCATTTATTTAGTAGAAGAATAAAGGTCATTAATTAAATATTTTTGTATTTAATTAATTCAATTTTCCAGACCAATTTTTATTTTATACAGTATGTTTCCCTATAAGTTGCATGTTATAAGCAACTAGAATGTAAAAAGCATTGTAATGGTGTTGTATTAGATTTACTGAATAATAAGAAAAGATTGGACGACTGTGTTTTGTGGAGGTAGTCCATTTTGGGTGTACCACATAAAATACTTGTGTTATTTTGTGTTGTGTTTTTTCTTCATCTTTGTGTATTTAAATATGTATATAATTGTTAATTTGTATTTACTTCGGATCTGCCTAAACCCTAAGAATTGGTATCTAAGCTATGTAAATATGTAAATTGGCAGGGACTTTTAGATTTGAGTGGGAGAAATGAAAGAAACCAAATTCAAGGTCGAGAAGTTCAATGGCTAGAATTATCAGTTATGGAAAATGTAGATGGAGGATTACCTATATCAAAAGGATCTATGTCGGCCATTGGAAGGAAAGACAAAGAAACCGACCATGATATCAGATGAAGATTAAGATATTTTGGATAGAAAGGCACTAGGAACCATTTGGTTGTGCCTTGCATCTTCTATAGATTTCAATATATCAAAAGCAACAACGACTGTAGATCTTATGCAAGCACTAGCAAAATTGTATGAGAAACCCCCAGCTTCGAATAAGGTATTTCTTATGAAATGTTTAGTTAATATAAAAATGAGTTGAGGAGGATCTATAGTAGATCATTTAAATGAATTGAATATAGTTACCATCCAATTGACTTCTGTAAAAGTTAACTTTGATGAAGAGGTTAGGGCTCTCTTAATTTTATGTTCTTTGCCAAAAAGTTGGAATAGCTTGGTTATGGTTGTAAGTAACTCTGTATCTGGTAGAAATACTTTGAAATTTGATGATGTTGTTGGTGTTACCCTAAGCGAGGAAATGAGATGGAAAAGCACAGGTGAGGCTTCAACATCATTGAGTACTATTTTGAATATAGAGAATGTTGGCATTATGTGAACCGGTATGAGGACATAATGACATTGTGTGTTGTCATTGATGTCAATATGATGAAGAGATGAGAACCGGTATAACACTGTGAACCCACATTTGGGCCAAAGTGAAGTGGTGTGTTAGTTCAAGGTGAACCAACATATGGTTATGGGAACCAGCACATGCAAGCATTGTATGACTACCAGTTGGTAGTCTCAACTTTAAGGTTTCCGGTTGAAGTGCTTCAAGCCTGTGTGGCTCAACCAGTGCCTTTGTGTGATGAGTTAGCATGGTAACGAAGAACAAATCATGTTGCCACGTTAGCCTTGTGCACATGAAGGATCTTGCATGAAGGAGATTGTTCCCATCTACCTCAGGAATGTGCGAAGCTTGTAAACGGTGATAACGCGTGATGGGTTATCAGCCACCATGAAATCAGTGGAAAATGAATGATGGAGAATGTCTTGAGATTGGATCAAGACTGTTGCATTTAATGCAGTGTGCTCAACAGTCAGGATTGAACCATTTGAATTCCTTAACCTAACAGGTTTAGGGTTTAGGGTTTATGCTACTGACCTATATGTTTTTCCTATAAGGTTGATGTTGTGTTTCTTTCTGAGGTTGTTGGCAAAAGTTGTGTGTGTGTCTCCAAGAGAAGTGATACACGATTCTTACTAGACCAGAGGAGAGAAGTGATACTTGCACAGTGTAAGTGTAGAAGGTGAAAAGGAGCTAAAGCGGATCTGCATTGGCATTGAGTGCTGTTACCAGATTAGTGTAATACCTGCTGATCTCTAACCACCTCAACAATTGGGAAATCCCTTAACAAGGTAGCTTTAACTAGGTTGTTGTAAATCCTTTAACAGGGTGACTCAAAACCATTGAGTTCTTGAAATCCTCTAACAAGGTAACCTTTAATAGGGTTTAACCCTTAACCGGGTATTCTAGCCATCCCTTAACCGAGTGATCCCTAATAGGATCGTTTCCTAACAGAACCTATTGTATTAGTCTTTAACCGGACAAGGCTCCTAATAGAGTAGACTTCTAAAGAGTTCAAAAACAAGCTTGTGGGTATTCATCCCCACCGTGGTTTTTGCCAATTGGGTTTCCACGTGAAAAATATGTGTGTCATACGTGATGTCTTCTTCATGTGATGCTATGTTGTTTTCTGTCAAGCGGTGAATCATGTTGATCTAGCTCTTATTGTTAGGATTCCCACAGATACTAAGAGGGGGGGGGGTGAATCAATATCTAACCGGTGAATTGAATTTCTTAACTTAAAACATGTAGAACACATTATAACAGTGTACCGGTATGCAAGGAATAATACAATAAACATAATTAAAAGCATCCACATGAAAAGCACACCATGACACAAGGATTTAACGAGGAAACCTGATGTGGGAAAAACCTCGGTAGGATTTGTGACCCACAATATTCACTTATTGGCCAATAAGAGAATATTACTACTACAAGAGGGGCCTCCACATGCAGGAAGGCCAACTGCCTAGAGCTCACTGCTCAAACACAAAATGGGAAGTCTCACTGACATACAATGATGGATTATATAAATCTAGTATCTTGTACTGCTTCAGAATAGCATCTATAATGCTAGATCCAGTACCAATTTCTGCTCTGCTTCTTACATAAACCCTTAACCTATATTTCGCATAATAGGTCTGCCTTAATTTGCCTAAATGCAATCTTCTATATTCCTTACAAATGTTCTACAATGATCTCTCTTATATAAGAGTCATTTTACAATGATGCCAAGTCGGCTTACAAAGATTTTACAATAATAAACAAAATATAATATAACAAAAATCCTGTTGGCCTTTGTGCCGGTATGCTTCCTTTCTCTGCTAGTGCTGGTGGTTTGATTGCTGGTGTAGAGTCTAATCTTGCTAGTGCCGATGTAATGCCTTGTTGGTTCCATAGGATTGTAAGGTTGCCATCAATGAAAAAACCTTCAATCACCTACAATGTCTCATTGGAGTGTGCATATGCCAACAGTTATATGTATATCTTTGATGGTAGATTACTTGTTCATGCAGTAGGGTGAAATGAAAATGAAGTGTTAGATTGTATGAGAAGATAAGTGTCAACTGGTTTATGCTTGTCTCAGTTATTCTAGGTTTTGCTGGTTGTACTCTATTTAAAGACCGGTGTTACTATTTGTCTGTCAATGCATAATGTCTGCTAACAAACCGGTTTAAGATTGTGTTTTTGTCTGTATTGATTCACCCCCCCCTCTCAGTACTGGTCTAGTACTATCCATTCATCATTGAGTTATCAATTGGTATCAGAGCGTCCTCCAAGTCCTCTATGTTATAAGCTTAACCACTTGAGGTAAAGATCCCAGTTTAATGATGAAGAGGGAAGGTACAAAGTTTAACAGAGAAAATTTCAGTATATGGAAAGATAGAATGAAGATATACATCAGAAGCATGGGTGCTCAACACTGGAGCTATGTTGAGAATGTCTATGTTTCTCCTACTGGTACTCTCACCGATGACCAAAAGAGAGAGATGCAGGAGAATGGGCAAGTCATGGAAGCCCTAATTAGTAGTTTATCTGACATTGAGTTTATTGATGTCCAAGATAAGGTAAATCCCAAAGAGTTATGGGATACTCTTGAAAATATCTATGGTAGTGATGAGCATGTAAAACAAGCTAAGGAAGAAAGCCTTAGAGGGAAGTTTGAAGACATGTGGATGGTTGAAGGTGAGACCATTTAACAGTATGGAATAAGAATCAAAACCATTGTTGGAGATATCAAGAGTGCAGGTGGTAAAATAGAAGATTCCACTATGGTGAGCAAATTCCTGAGATCCTTATTACCGGTCTATGCAATAAGGGTTGCTGCTATTTAGGAGTTGAGATCAATAGACAAGACTAAGGTATCCCTAGACTCCATCATTGCAAAGTTGACAGACTATGAGCTAAATAGTTTTGATGGTAGTGTTCAAAAGATTGAATCAACTTTTAAAGCTTCTGCTGTACCATCTAGAAAAGGAAAAGAAGCTAGCACTAGTGGTGAACCAAGACAGAGCAGAGAAATGGATGATGAGGAGATTTTGATGGTATTTGAAGCTCTTCTTACTAGGAAACTTCCTAAAGGAACTGGCAAATACAGAGGTAAGCTCCCTTTGGAATGCTTTTCTTGCAACCGGATAGGACATATTACTATAAACTATCCTAATGGTGACACCAAGGACAAACCAGAAAGGTTCAAGAAATTCAAAGGAGGAAACCGGAGAAACTATTTTGTGGCAGTTGATGAAGGTGTCACATATGAGGAATCAGAAGATGAAGAAAATGAAGATATTGTGTTTGTTGCTGTCAAGGAAGATGTGTCAGACAAGAAGGCTCTTGTCTCCTGGTTTGATAATTCCAATGAGTGGATCATTGATAGTGGCTGTTCTCACCATATGAATGGTGACCAGAGCATGTTTCTATCCTTGGAAGAGTATGATGGTGGTGTGGTTCACTTTGGTAATGATGCACCATGTATAGTCAAAGGCAGAGGGTCTATCTCTCTGAATGGAAAGAGTAGTACTGACAATGTGTATTGGGTTGATGGTCTCAGACACAATCTTTTGAGTGTTGCCTAGCTGAATGACAGTGGTCTCACTCTGGAATTCAAGAATGGAGTATGCATAATCAAAGGAAAGAATGGTGAATTGGTGGCCACCGACATGCAGACCAAAGGTAACCTATTTCAGCTGAATGCAAATATAAGTACATGTCTTATGGCTAAATTTGATGATAGCTGGATATGGCATAGGAGACTCTGCCATGTAAACTTTGATAACATTGTGAAGGCTAGTAAGATTAAGGCAGTTAGAGGGTTTTCGGTGCTAAGAAAACTGGATAATACCTTGTGCAGAGAGTGTCAATTGGGGAAAATGTCTTCCTCAACCTTTAAAGGTAAACCTTTCACTGCTGACAATTTACTTGATCTTGTGCATAGTGATTTGTGTGGTCCTATCAAAACTAGGAGAGTGCAGGGTGATAGGTACTTCATGATTCTCACTGATGACTATTCAAGAATGATGTGGGTCACATTCTTGAAAGATAAGTCTGAAGCTTTTGTAAAGTTCAAAGCTTTCAGAGCATTAGTAGAGAAGGAAAGCAGTAAAAGAATCAAGTGCCTGAGAACTGATCAAGGAGGGGAATTCACTTTCGGTGAATTCAACAAGTACTATGAAGAACATGGCATCAAGAGACAACTGTTTGCCCCCCAGACTCCACAGTAGAATGGCCTAGTAGAGGAATAATCAAACTGTGGTTGAAGCAACTAGAACTATGTTGATTCAAGGAAACGTAGCCCACACCTTTTGGAGAGAAGCGGTGAGCACTGCAGTCTACACAATGAACCGGGTACTCATCAAGAAAGGTAAGGATAAAACTCCTTATGAATATTGGACTGGTAAGACACCTATGGTTAGCTATTTTAGAGTGTTTGGTAGCAAATGTTACATCAAGAGGAGCGAACACCAGAGCAAATTTGATGCGAAATGTGATGAGGGAATATTCCTAGGGTATTCCACCAAGAGAAAAGCTCTCAAGTTTTTCAATAATAGGAATCAGAGAATTATGGAAAGCATCAATGTAAGAGTTGAGGAAACCTTTGAGAAAACTGAGGTTTACTGGCAGTGAGCAAGTGGTAAATGAATCGGTTGTAACCTTCTAGGAACTGGCTGTCAGTCAACCGAGTACCAGTAATAGTGTTCTTACACCGGTAGATGTAGATGCTGATACTGATGGAGATGAGGATGAAGAAGAAAAGCAAGAGGAATCTATCAAGACCATTCCTCGGTATGTCAAGCTGAATCATGATCCTAAGCAGATCATAGGAGATAAGGATGCAGGAATCCTTACAAGAAGAAAGGTCAGAGAAAACTCATGTATGATCTCTGAATTTGAGCCTAAATCATTCAAAGAGGCACATAAACATGAAAACTGGATCAAGGCAATGGAAGAGGAACTTGACCAGATAGAGAAAAATTGTACATGGTCATTGGTACCCAGACCGGAGCATAAAAATGTCATTGGTACCAAATGGGTTTTCAAAAATAAGCTAAATGAGGATGGCACAGTGATTATAAACAAAGCCATATTGGTGTGCAAAGGATATGCCCAAGAAGAAGGAGAAGACTATGGAGAAACCTTTTCTCCTGTAGCCAGATTGGAAGGAGTTCGTATGCTTCTTGCATATGCAGCTTTTAAAGGATTCAAGTATATCAAATGGATGTAAAATCTACATTCCTAAATGGTGTACTTGAAGAGGAGGTGTATATAGAGCAACCAGATGGGTTTGCCCTATCTGAAGACAATGACATGGTATGTAGGCTACATAAATCCTTATATGGTCTAAAGCAGGCACCTAGAGCATGTTTTGCACCTACATAATATCTACTTGAAGTCTGAAGGAGATCAGATCCTGATTTGTGAAGTATTTGTTGATGACATTATCTTTGGTGGAGATGACAAGATTAGTCATGAGTTTGAAGATGAGATGAAGAAAGAGTTTGAGATGTCACTCATAGGGGATATTAAGTTCTTCATTGGACTATAGATCTAGCAAATGAAAGATGGAATCTTTATCACTCAGTCCAAGTATGTCAAAGAGGTGTTGAAGACCTTTGGCATGGAAGATAGCAAACCAGTTGGTACACTAATGGTGACTAGTTGTAAACTATCCAAAGAGGATGACTCAGCATTGGTTGATGAGAAGGAATACCGATCAATGATTGGTAAGTTGCATTATGTAGTGCATAGCAGACTAGATATTGTACATGTAGTTGGCATTACTGCAAGGTTCCAGAAAAGCCCAGGAGAATCTCACTTGGTTGCAGTCAAGCAGATTCTTAGGCATCTGAAGGGAACTGTTGATTATGGATTGTGGTATCCATATAGCAAGGATTTCAACTTGAAAGTATACATAGATGCTGATTGGGTAGGAAATGTAGATGTCCAGAAAAGCACAACTGATGGTGCATTCTTTCTCGGTGGTAGACTGGTCTCATGGATGTGTAAGAAGCAGAGTTGTATCTCTCAGTCTACAGCAGAAGCAAAGTATGTTGCAGCTTTCATGAACTGCACTCAGACAATTTGGATGAAGCATGTATTAAATGGCTTCAAAGTTCCTGTATCTGAACCAGTAAGTATATTTTGTGACAATACTAGTGCAATTAACATCTCCAAGAATCCAGTTTTACATTCAAGAACCAAGAACTTTGAGATTAAGTATCATTTCTTGAGGGAAAAGGTTCAGAACAAAGAGATTGCACTGGAACATGTTTCTAGTAAGGAGCAGTTAGCAGACATATGCACCAAGCCTCTCCCAAAGGCTACATTTATGTACTTAAGAGGTGAATTAGGGGTGCTGCCCCTTTAGGCAATAAACTAAAGGTATATGCTCCACATCAGTCATGTATTGCATAGTCAAATTTTTCTTTGGATTGATGTGTTGAAGCATGCTACTCCTCAGGGGGAGCAGCATAATGGAACAGGGAAGCTTGTGCCTCCACTTTGGCATTGTTGTCGAAGGGGGAGAAGATGTGAAGTGGAGAAGATATCTGTAGAAATTGGGGGAGAAGATGTGAAGAAGAGAAGATATCTGCAAAAATTGGGGGAGAAGATTTTAAGCGGAGAGATATCTTTGTATATTGCCATCAATGCCAAAGGGGGAGATTGGTAGCATTATGTGAACCGGTATGAGGACATAATGACATTGTGTGTTGTCATTGATGTCAATATGATGAAGAGAAGAGAACCGATATAACACTGTGAATCGACATTAATGCCAAAGTGAAGTGGTGTGTTTGTTCAAGGTTAACCAACATATGGTTATGGGAACCTGCACATGGAAGCGTTGTATGACTATCGGTTGGTAGCCTCAACTTCAGGGTTTTCAATTGAAGTGCTTCAAGCCTGTGTGGCTCAATTGGTGACTTTGTGTGATGAGTTAGCATGGTAATGAAGAACAAATCATGTTGCCATGTCAGCCTTGTGTGCATGAAGGATCTTGAATGAAGGAGATTGTTCCCATCTACCTCGGGAATGTGCGAAGCCTATAAACGGTGATAACGCATGATGGGTTATCAGCCGCCATGAAATCAATGGAAAATGAATGATGGAGAATGTCTTGAGATTGGATCAAGACTGTTGCATTTAATGCAGTGTGCTCAATAGTCAGGATTGAACCGTTTGAATTCTTTAACCTAACAGGTTTAGGGTTTAGGGTTTATGCTACCAACCTATCTATTTTTCCTATAAGGTCGATGTTGTGTTTCTTTCTAAGGTTGTTGGAAAAAGTTGTGTGTGTGTATCCAAGAGAAGTGATACGTGATTCTTGCTAGACCAGAGGAGAGAAGTGATACCTGCAAAGTGTAAGTGCAGAAGGTGAAAAGGAGCTAAAGCGGATCTGCATTGGCATTGAGTGTTGTTACCAGATCAGTGTAATACCTGTTGATCTCTAACCACCTCAATAGTTGGCAAATCCCTTAATAGGGTAGCTTTAACTGGGTTGTTGTAAATCCTTTAACAGGGTGACTCAAAACCATTGAGTTCTTGAAATCCTCTAACAAGGTAACCTTTAACAGGGTTTAACCCTTAACCGGGTGATCCCTAACAGGATCGGTTCCTAACAAAACCTATTGTATCAGTCTTTAACTGGAAAGGCTCCTAATAGAGCGGACTTCTAAAGAGTTCAAAAACAAGCTTGTGGGTATTCATCCCCATCGTGGTTTTTCCTAGTTGGGTTTCCACGTAAAAAATATGTGTGTCATACATGATGTCTTCTTCATGTGATGCTATGTTGTTTTTTGTCAAGCGGTGAATCATGTTGATCTAGCTATTATATGTATATCTTTGATGGTAGATTACCTGTTCATGCACTAGGGTGAAATGGAAATGAAGTGTTAGATTATAAGTGTCAACCGGTTTATGCTTGTCTCAGTTATTCTGGGTTTTGCTAGTTGTACTTTGTTTAAAGACCCGTGTTACTGTTTGTCTGTCAATGCACAGTGTCTGCTGACAAACCGGTTTAAGATTGTGTTTTTTTCTATAGTGATTCACCCCCCCCTCTCAGTACCAGTCTAGTACTATCTGTTCATCATTGAGTTATTAGAGAATAGGGGAAGATCAAAGGAAAGAGGAAAAGACCCAGGGCATGAGAAGTCATGAGGGAACTCAAACAAAGTACACTCTCAATCTAGAGAAAGAAAGGATTGATGGTACTGCAGAAAGCCAAGACATTTAAAGAATGATTATTAGTCTAAGAAAAAACAAAAAAGGAGACAAAAATGAAGATGACGATAAGGAAGCCAACATTGAAAGTAATACTTTACAAGATGCTTTAATTCTGTGTTTAGATAATGTTAATTATTCTTGCGTAATAGATTCTGGGGATTCACTTGATGCCACACCCCATAGAAAATATTTTCTAGATTATGTTCAAGGTGATTTTGGAGAGGCATATTAGGGTGATAATGAGCCCTGTTAGATTGTTGGAAAATGAAAGATAAAGATCAAGTTGTAGAATGGAAATGACTAGTTGCTGTAGGAGGTAAGACATGTCCCTAATAAAAAATTAATTTATGTAGGACAACTGGGTAGTGAAGGCTGCATAGTTACCTTTATAGACAATGTTTGTAAGGTCACTAAAGGTGCATTAGTAGTACCTAAAGGTGAAAAGGTAGGAACATTGTATTTTTGTACTGGTAATACTTATTCTACCTTAGTTTCTACATGGACAACTTGATGAATAATGATGAACAACAAATATCCTAATTAGTACTAAGAGGGGGGGGG
Organism: Cryptomeria japonica; assembly: GCF_030272615.1. Lineage (NCBI taxonomy): Eukaryota > Viridiplantae > Streptophyta > Pinopsida > Cupressales > Cupressaceae > Cryptomeria > Cryptomeria japonica. The sequence continues at coordinate 173,255,540 of NC_081411.1, read as the reverse complement.
GTGAATCAGTACATACAAAAACTTCTTCATAACTTATCAAGTTAAAACAATGCTAACTGGTTGTCTTCATCATTGAACATAACCATGGCAATACTGGTTAAATACAATATGACTTCAAACATCTAAACTAGTAAAACTGAATACTTTAAATAACATTCAACACTTGATAACTACTTCACCAATATACTCATGCATGTGTTGTATCAGTAATACCATAACCATTAGCTTTGCATGCATAATCACTTAAACAAAGACTGCACAATCATCAAATGAAAAATGCACAACTCATGACACACAAATTTTTCACGTGGAAACCCAAATGGGAAAACCCACGATGGGGATGAATACCCACAAGTTTGTTTTTGAACTCTTTTGAAGCTCGCTCTGTTAGGAGCCTAGTCCGGTTAAAGACTTTATAATAAGGTTATGTTAGGAATCAATCCTGTTAAAGATCACCTAGTTAAGGGATGGATGTATACCCTGTTAAAGGTTACCTTGCTAAAGGATTTGAAGATCTCAATGATCTTGAGTCATCTGGTTAGAGGATTTGCAATAAGCCTGTTAAAGCTACCCGGTAAAGGGATTTTCCTACTATTGAAATAGTTAGAAGACAATAGGTAAAGCTCTGATCTAATAACGACACTAGATGCTAAGGCAAATCCTTTTCAACTCCTCTACTCTGCAATCACACTCTATAGTTTTCTACTCACTGGTTTGATAAGTATCTCATCACTCAGATACAAATACAACATTTGCCAACACTTACAATATCAAAAATCATTGACCTTATAGACAATAATTAGGTCGGTAGCATAAACCCTAAACCCTAAATATTTTAGGTTTACAATTACAAGCAGTCCAATCCTGACTGTTCACACACTTTGCATAGAATAAAACAATCTCAAATAGATCACAAGTCATTCTGCATCATCCATTCTTCACCACATATGGAAATCAGTAACCCATCACGCTCTCTTCACATACCGCTAAGAAGAATGTTCATTCCCAAGGTAGACATTTAATGCAATCGATCTCCACATGCAAGATCCTCAAGGAAATCCTTCACGTGCACAAAACTGACATGGCATCTCGATCTCATCCTTATCTCTTAGCTAACTCATCACATAATATCACTAGTTGGATCGCACAAGCTAGATTGCCAAACAAGAAACCCTAGAGCCAAGACTACCAACTGACAGTCACACTTAGTGAAACCCTGACACCGGTCCACTTCATCTCTTCATAGCGGTTCTTCAAATTGAACATCAATAAAAACTTCTTCCAATCTTCATACCGGTTCACTTGTACTATAAAAAATATAGACCAATGCAACTATAACATATATCTTCTCCCCCATACATCACATATCTTCTCCCATATCATACATCATTAAATATCTTCTCCCCCTTTGACAACAATACCAAAGTGGAGGCACAAGCTTCCATTCTCCACTATGTTGCTCCCCCTATGGAGTAGAATCCTTCAACACATCAATCCTGAAAGATTTGTCACTGTAGTACTTGACTGATGTGGAGCACAAAACTTTAGTTTACTTCATGAAGGGGTAGAACCCCTAATTCACCTCTCAAATAGGTAAATGCAGTCTTCGTAAGGGCTTAATGAATATGTCTACTAGTTGCTCCTTACTGAAAACATGTTCTAATACAACCTCTCTATTTTGAACCTTCTCTCTCAAGAAGTGATACTTGAGCTCAATGTGCTTATTTCTAGCATGTAATACCAGATTCTTGGAAATATTGATTGCACTTGTGTTGTCACAAAATATACTCACTGGTTTAGATATAGGCACTTTGAAACCATCCAATACATGTTTCATCTAGATTGCTTGAGTGCAATTCATAAATGCTGCCACATACTCCACTTCAGTTGTAGATTGGGAAGTACAACTCTGCTTCTTACTCATCCATGATACTAGTCTTCCACCAAGAAAGAACACTCCACCGGTTGTGCTCTTTCGATCGTCCACATTACCTTCCCAATCTGCATCGGTAAATACTTTGAGATTAAAATCACCATTGTATAGATACCACAATCCATAATCAACTGTCCATTTTAGGTATCTAAGAATCCTCTTTATTGCTACCAAGTGGGATTCTATTGGACTTTTTTGAAAACGGGCCACAATGCCCACTACATGAGCAATATCTGGTCTGTTGTGTACCACATAGTGCAACTTACCGATCATTGACCAATACTCCTTCTCATTCAAAAACATTGAATCATCTTCCTTAGTCAATTTGCAGCCGGTCACCATTAGTGTACCAATTGGTTTTCTCTCCTCCATGCCAAAGGTCTTCAATACCTCTTTGACATACTTGGACTGGGTAACAAAGATACCCTCTTTCATCTGCTAAATATGTAGACCAATGAAGAAATTTATCTCTCCAATCAGAGACATTCAAACTCTTTCTTCATTTCATCTACAAATGCATGGCTCATTTCATCATCTCCTCCAAAGATTATGTCATCTACAAACACTTCACAGATTAGAATCTGATCACCTTTAGATTTCAGGTAGATGTTGTCCTCACTTGTTCTCTGAAATCCTATCTTCACAAGATGAGAGTGTAACCATTCATACCATGCGCTTGGTGCTTGTTTCAATCCATATAGGGCCTCGTGTAATCTACACACCATGTTACTATCTTCTGATAAGGCAAACCCATCTGGTTTCTCAATATATACTTCCTCTTCTAGGATTCCATTCAAGAATGCGGACTTCACATCCATCTGGTGTACCTTGAATCCCTTAAATGCTACAAATGCAAGTAGCATTTGAACACCTTCCAGTCCAGCCACTGGGTGAAAGGTTTCTCCATATTCTTCTCCCTCTTCTTGAGAATATTCCTTGCATACAAGTCTTGCCTTGTTCCTTACAACTGTGCCTTCTTCATTCAACTTATTCTTGAAGACCCATTTGGTACCTATGACATTCTTGTGTTTCGGTTTGGGTACCAAAGATCATGTTGCATTCTTTTCTATTTGGTTCAGCTCCTCTTCCATTGCCTTAATCTAGTATTCATCTGTAAGTGCCTCTCTAGTGGTCTTAGGCTCAAATTCATAAATCATGAAAGAGTTTTCTTTCACCTTTCTTCTTGTGAGTATCCCTGCATCTTTATCTCCTATGATATGCTTTGTGCTCCACATCGGTCAGGTACTACAGTGACAAATCTTTCAGGATTGATGTGTCAAACATATGTCATTGTCATTATCTGGGGCATTTTCATTATTGTTCTTTGAAACAACGCTTGGAATCGCATTGTCTCAAAGAGGGGCAAAATGTAGACATCTAAAAATGGTCAATGCTTGCGGATTCATACTTTAACATTGGTGCATTGCCTTATTTTCAGGTTTTTGCATCGCATTAACATTTCTCCTATGTTACGCACTTGGTCTTTATCATTTGCGAGCATTGAGTCCTTCTTTAGCATTCTTCATTTATCTTGCTCTCGAATTTGGTCTTGTCGATAACAATCTTTAGTCATGATTTTGGTCTATCTTATCCTATCGCATCAATGTGCGTGTTCATTTGTCATCATTTTGGACATCATCAATCCTAATTAGGGTTTTGTCCTCTTTTCAATCTTGTCATCTGGCGATCGATTTGTCATGGATCATTGTCATTTTCAATCTCGTCATTTTGCGATCGATTTGTCATTTTCAATCTTGTCATTTTGTGATCAATTTGTTATCGATCATCGTCCTTCTCAATCATGTCAATTTGGATCAATTAGTCATTGTTCCTCATCAATTGGCACATTTATCAATCAAATCATTTATCAATTCAAAATCATGATCGAATCGACATCAAATTGATCTTACATCAAGACCTAATTGTCATTCTTGCATTTCTAATTCATTTTCTAGGGTTTCATGATTTATTCATTTAACCTTGTTTGTCATTTTTCCCTCTAGGATAAATGATTTATTTATTTATCCTAAGTCTTCTTGTCACAATTAAATGTTTATTTAATTGGCTAATTAATTCCTCCTATTTTTGTAAATTAATTAATGAATGAAAAATTATTAATTAATTTACCTAATTTTCATCAATTTCTAATTTCCTAATTTCCACATCATTTCTAATTTCCTAATTTTCTAATTTTCCTAATTCCTAATTGATGTCTTTACTTGTTTCTTTCTTAACCGGTTCCCAGAAGGCTACACCCGGTTCATCTTCCACTTTCTCGCTGTAGGTTTCCTTAGGCTCCTCAGGGGATTCATCAACCCTGACATTGATACTCTCAACAATTTTCTAATTCCTATTGTTGTATCACTTGAGAGCTTTTCTCTTAATGGAATATCCCAGAAATATTCCTTCATCACATTTAGCATCAAACTTGCTCAAATGATCACCTCTCTTGATATAACACTTACCTACCAAATACTTTAAAATAACTCACAGTGGGAGTCTTCCCGGTATAGTACTCATAAGGGGTTTTATCTTTACCTTTTTTGATGAGTACTTGGTTCATAGTATAGACTGTAGTGCTCACCGCTTATCTCCAAAAAGTGTGAGTAACATTTCCTTGGATCAACATTGTTCTGGCCGCTTCAACTACAGTCTTGTTATTCCTTTCTGCTATGCCATTTTGTTGTGATCTCCTTGGGGTAGACAACTGCCTCTTGATACCGTTCTCTTCACAGTACTTGTTGAATTCATCAGAAGTGAATTAACCTCCTTGATGAATTCTTAGGCATTTTATCCTTTGACCACTTTCCTTCTCTACTAATTCTGTAAAGGCTTTGAACTTTCCAAATGCCTCAGACTTTTCTTTCAAGAATATGACCCACATCATTCTTGAGCAATCATCAGTAAGAATCATGAAATACCTATCTCCCCAAATACTTCTAGTTTTTATTGGACCAAACAGATCGGTGTGCACAAGCTCAAGGAACTTCTCTGTTGAAAAAGACTTACCTTTGAAAGTTGAGGAAGACATCTTCCCAAGTTGGCATTCTCTGCACAAAGAATTCTTCGGTTTGTTTAGCAAAGGCAATCCTCTTACTACCTTGATCTTACTAGCTTTTACAATATTATCAAAATTCATATGACAAAGTCTCCTATGCCATATCCAACTATCATCAAACTTCGCCATCAGACACTGACTAATCTTGGCATTCAAATGAAACAAGGTACATCTGGTCTTCTTACTAGTGGCAATAAGTTCACCACTCTTTCCAATTATACTGCAGACTCCACCTTGGAACTCTAGAATGAGTCCTTTGTCATTTAGCTGAGCAACATTCAAAAGGTTGTGCTTAAGGCCTTCTACCCAGTAGACATCATCCACACTACTCTTCCATTTAGTGAGATGGATCATTTACCTTTCACCAAGCATGGTGCATCATTGCCAAAACAGACAACACCCACATCATATTCTTCTAGAGACAAAAAGTTTCTCCGATCAATAGTCATGGGGTGAGAACACCCACTATAAATAATATACTCATTAGAGCTGTCAATGCGAGAGACAAGGGCTTTCTTGTCAGACACTTCTTCCTTTACAACTACAAACACTATGTCGTCATTCTCTTCATCCTCAGATTCTTCATCAGTAACACCTTCATCCACTGCAATAAGACAATTTCTCCTACCACCTCCTTTATACTTTATAAACATCTCTAATTTATTCTTATTATCATTGTTAGGACAGTTAACAACTATGTGTCCTATCTTATTGCAAGAAAAATATTTTAAAGTAAGCTTACCTCTATATTTTCCAGTGCCTTTTGGAAGTCTGTTGGCAAGAAGAGCTTCAAACTCCATCAGAATCTCTTCATCATCCATATCTCTACATTGCCTGGATTCATAACTGGTACTTACTTCTTTTCCTTTTTTGGTTGGTAAATCAGATGCTCTAAAGGCTGACTTAGTCTTCTTAACACTACCATCATAGCTATTCAACTCATATGCAGTCAATTTTGCAATGATAGAGTCTAAGGATACCTTGGTTTTGTCGATAGACCTTAGCTCCTGAATAGAAGCAACTCGGGTTGCATAGACTGGTAATAATGATATCAAAACTTTACTGACAATGGTGGCATCATCAATTGTTCCACCAGTGCTCTTGATATCTCCAACCACAGTCTTGATCCTTATACCATATTGTTGAAGGTCTCTCCTTCAACCATCCTCATGTCTTCAAATTTTCCTCTAAGGCTTTTTGATGCAGAGGGTCAGGGGTTTTAGGTGATTTCAAGAAAATATGTTTTCAAATGCTTCACACTCCTTGCAGTTACCTAGTGTTTCCAAGGCACCTTAATGGTTTTAAAAGGGCAAATCTCAATCCACTCTCCACAATGACTCCTAAGGTTTTTAAACACCTATTCAAACCCAATCCAACAAGATTCAACTAGTTTCAAAGGTTCAAGTCTTCACCATGCTCTTAAACCCCACTATGTCTACTACTAGCCCTAGAGCCCCAATTAGGCCACCTGAGGCTGAAATAAATTGTTTTCTCCAACTTTTCCCAAATAACTCCAAAAAAAAATAAAATTTTCAGACACCCTTTTTGGCTTACTAAAACATATCAAAGATTGAGGGTAGGTTGTTTTGGATCGTGCCTTTGCTGTCCTAAGACTGAGACAAATTTGCTTGCCAAAAACCCAAGTTTTACAAAGCAAGTGTAAGAAATAATTCTTCCCCAATATTGAAACTCTCAAAAGTGTTTATTTATGCCTCAAAACTAAGTAATATCCAATAAAATTGGTTCTATGTGCTCTTTTAATGTGCAAACCCCAAAACCCTCACCATTAGGCTCCAAAACCGAGGATTTTCTAATTAAGACCTTTCCAATCACTTCCAGAGCTCATTCAAAGTCCCTACATGATCTCCTTGGTCATATTAACCAACTTCAATCATCAAAATACCCTCTCCAAGAGGTAGATCTTCTGCTGCTAGAAGTTTGCTATGCTTCCTACTCACTTCTCCCTCATCAAACTCATGGTGTACACCTGTTAAAACACACTTCCTGAAAATGTTTTGGTTAGGATCATAATGTACATGTTAGATAGAGCCTCCTCTATGAGAAACAGGACCTTACATCCATAGAAGGGCTCCAAATTGCATTTTGGGCCTTCAATGCCAATGACACAACCCAGAAATGAAAGGTACAGTAAGCACTAAAATGAAAAGTCTGATCAAAACCTTCTATAAAAGAATTCAAATAAACATTTAACACTGATCTCTAAATTCCTACTTCATCCACCATGAATATACAACACTCCCAATCAATAAATCATCAAAAAACCAATGGAAATGCAAGAAAAACTGGTTTTTTTATTGCTTTTACTATTCTCTCCGTACCAGATCCGTACAATGCATCAAACCCCACCAAAATGGAATTCCAAGGTTTTATAATACCTTCTCCTAACTTCCCAAACTGAAATCCATCAGTTATTCATGATTAAAATGCTTAACAAACAAGTTTTTAGCTTTTCCCCCCAAAATGACACTAGCCACTATTTTCAAATTTTTGAATTTAAAACTCTTATGAAATGGACTTCTACCCCAACCTAATGAATTATAAAGGATCAAAATGATTTATCAAATATTTCTAAACACCTTTGAGATCCTTACCAATTCTATACCCATGAAATCCTATATTTGGTCATATGGCCTTATTAGGTCCATTAGGACAATTAATCATTACATTAGGATCATTACAATAAAATGCCATAATTGGCTTCAAGACATCATAATTGAGTCTATTAGACCCATACATCTCCTTGTCATGCTTCCATGGTTTCCTCCAAGTTGTCTTCATGCCTAGTGCCCCTGCACCATACTCCCCACCAAACAAAGAACTCTTGTCCCAAGAGTGACCAGTCTTGTGCCAACCGCCTAATGATGATGTCTTCTGATTTTCAATAGGGAAAAGGTACTCTCCAAAGGTAATCTTCCTCCTACTACAACTTGCATTCAATTTACCAAAAGCATTAGTATCAAAAGGCTGATTTTGAGTCCTTTGTCTAGGACCTTGTGTCTTCACCTCTTCTTGCCTTCTCATATAATTGTTCTGATCTGATACCATTTGCAAAATCAAAGGTTTAACCACATCTCTCTGCTCAATCATAGGACAATCAATGTCCCCAACTTTTATGCTCTTAAAGTCCCAATCTTGCTGCTCCTTAGGACTGTTGTTCTACTGCAACTTAGTTTGATTCATCCAACCAGTATCCTTGACCTCACTACCCTGCACACACATCCTAATTTTGTCTCCAAAATAGATTACATTATGTTCATTCTTCACCTTACAAGGTAAAGGTGTTAAACTATATCTTTTGCTGTCCTTATGAACCAAATATGTATTTGTATATCCATCATGGATTGTCCTCCTTAAATATTGCCATGGTCTACCCAATATGATATGGCCACAAGTCATAGGTATAACATCACATAAAACATGATCATGATATGGACCAATTGAGAAATCAACATAAGCCCTCTGACTAATCATTACATGCTGCTCTTGACTAACCCAAGTGGCATTATAAGGATTAGGATGATCAAATGTTTGCAATCCCAACTTAGAAACCATATCAAATGAAACAAGATTATCATATGAGCCAAAATCAATGATCAACTTACATATCTTACCCTTACTCAAGCATTGTGTCCTGAAGATGGATACCTGATCTGATGTTTGCTGCTGCAATGTACCTCTTCTGATCATAAGAAAGTCTCCCTCTGTTATAGGATAGACTTTCAACGATTCTTGGTCTTCATTCTTGTCTTTTTCTTCATATGCTAAGTGTACTCTTCTATCTTTGCCTCTATTGGCTTCATCCCATTTAGGACATTTGAAAGATGGATGTCCAACTTCATTACAATGGTAACACCTGCCTGTGAATACATGTGATCCTCTTCCACTACCAAATCTACCTCCTCCTCTATAACTATAACCACCTCTTTGTTCTGATGTAGACTCTTTGTCCTTATTGTCTTGTCCTTGTGATTCATTTGCAGACCTTCCTCCTCTTCCTCTCATGGATCCTCTACCTCTTGTGCCTCCTTGCCTCTCTTGTTTTCTCTTCAACTTCTCCTCAACCATTATTGCAAGTTGGAAACAATCTCCCAATGTCTATGGAACATTCAACCCAATCTCATCCTGCAAATTGTATCTCAGCCCATTCAAATACATTGCCACCTTTTCATCTTCATCCTCTACTCCTCCTCTAATGCTCAATTTGTGAAACTGCTCTGTGTATGTCATCACATCCATGTCTCTTTGTTTTAAGTTTTGCCTCATCCTCTTTATTTGTATAGAAAAATAAGATGGTAGAAATTGTGCCTTCATCATTGCCTTCATTCTCTCCCAACTTGTGATCTTATTCAATCCTCTTGCTGTCCTCTCAGCCTGCATACCACTCCACCATGTTAATGCTGTTCCCCTCAACTTTGCCTTTGCAAATTTCACCTTCTTGTCATCATCCGTGTCTTCCAACTCAAAGTAGTTTTCTAAGGCCTCTATCCACCCTAGCACATCCTCACTATCCATTCTTCCCTGGTAAATGGGTAAATCAACATGTCCTTTCATTACTCCACCTTGTATTGCCTTTAGTAGTTTTACCAACCTCTTCTCTTCAGGGTCTACTATCTCTTCCCTATGCTCTTCATGCCCACTTCCTTCATTATGTGAGTCAAGATGCTCATTGTTTTCATCCACCCTAGGTTGTTCTCTTTCCTTCTCTAAGGCTTCTATCCTTGCAGATAGTTGCACTCTCTCCCTTCTCTCTCTTTCTCTTGCTGCTTCAAGTTCTCTCTTTTCCCTCTTCTCTCTTTCAAGGGCTTCCTTCAACTCTTCAATTTCCCTAGCCATTTGATTCTTCGGTGCCATCTTGTCAAAACCTTCCCAAAGAGATCTACTCACTGCTCTGATACCACTCTGATGTAGAGGGTCAGGGGTTTTAGGTGATTTCAAGAAAATATGTTTTCAAATGCTTCACACTCCTTGCAGTTACCTAGTGTTTCCAAGGCACCTTAATGGTTTTAAAAGGGCAAATCTCAATCCACTCTCCACAATGACTCCTAAGGTTGTTAAAAACCTATTCCAACCCAATCCAACAAGATTCAACTAGTTTCAAAGGTTCAAGTCTTCACCATGCTCTTAAACCCCACTATGTCTACTACTAGCCCTAGAGCCCCAATTAGGCCCACCTGAGGCTGAAATAAATTGTTTTCTCCAACTTTTCCCAAATAACTCAAAAAAAAAATAAAAATTTCAGACACCCTTTTTGGCTTACTAAAACATATCAAAGATTGAGGGTAGGTTGTTTTGGACCATGCCTTTGTTGTCCTAAGACTGAGACAAATTTTCTTGCCAAAAACCCAAGTTTTACAAAGCAAGTGTAAGAAATAATCCTTCCCCAATATTGAAACTCTCAAAAGTGTTTATTTATGCCTCAAAATTAAGTAATATCCAATAAAATTGGTTCTATGTGCTCTTTTAATGTGCAAACCCCAAAACCCTCACCATTAGGCTCCAAAACTGAGGATTTTCTAATTAAGACCTTTCCAATCACTTCCAGGGCTCATTCAAAGTCCCTACACCATCTCCTTGGTCATATTAACCAACTTCAATCATCAAACTACCCTCTCCAAGAGGTAGATCTTTTGCTGCTATAAGTTTGCTATGCTTCCTACTCACTTCTCCCTCATCAAACTCATGGTGTACACCTGTTAAAACACACTTCCTGAAATTTTTTTGGTTAGGATCATAATGTACATGTTAGATAGAGCCTCCTCTATGAGAAACAGGACCTTACATCCATAGAAGGGCTCCAAATTGCATTTTGGGCCTTCAATGCCAATGACACAACCCAGAAATGAAAGGTATAGTAAGCACTAAAATGAAAAGTCTGATCAAAACCTTCTATAAAAGAATTCAAATAAACATTTAACACTGATCTCTAAATGCCTACTTCATCCACCATGAATATACAACACTCCCAATCAATAAATCATCAAAAAACCAATGGAAATGCAAGAAAAACTGGTTTTTTTATTGCTTTTACTGTTCTCTCCGTACCAAATCCGTACAATGCATCAAACCCCACCAAAATGGAATTCCAAGGTTTTATAATACCTTCTCCTAACTTCCCAAACTGAAATCCATCAGTTATTCATGATTAAAATGCTTAACAAACAAGTTTTTAGCTTTTCCCCCCAAAATGACACTAGCCACTATTTTCAAATTTTTGAATTTAAAACTCTTATGAAATGGACTTCTACCCCAACCTAATGACTTATAAAGGATCAAAATGATTTATCAAATATTTCTAAACACCTTTGAAATCCTTACCAATTCTATACCCATGAAATCCTATATTTGGTCCTATGGCCTTATTAGGTCCATTAGGACAATTAATCATTACATTAGGATCATTACAATAAAATGCCATAATTGGCTTCAAGACATCATAATTGAGTCTATTAGACCCATACATCTCCTTGTCATACTTCCATGGTGTCCTCCAAGTTGTCTTCATGCCTAGTGCCCCTGTACCACTTTCTTCCTTAGCCTTCTTGACATGCTCATGACCGCCATAAATGGTTTCCAGTGTGCAAGGAGCATGAGAATGAATAGGACCATCATGGAGTGTGCAAGGAGCATGCGATTGCATGTTGGACTTCCCCTACATTTCTTGGTAGATTTTGTACATATTGGTTTCTATTTAATATAGGACCTTCAAATCCTTTGGATGGTAGCAATCTAGAGGAAGCATGGACTAGTAAAAAGGTAAATTATTCTTTTCTGAAAACCTTTGGCTGTGAAGCTTTTGTCCATGTTGATAAAGAAAACAAAACCAAGCTTGATGCCAAATCTGAAATTTGTACCTTCATTGGATATGGAATAGATGACTTTGGTTATAGATTATGAGATTTTGAAAATTAAAAAATAATTAGAAGTAGAGATGGTGTACTCAATTAGAAGGTCATATATAAAGAAAAGATGCAAGAAAAGAAGCATGAATAGGTCGAAATGGAATATGTGGGGTGGGATAGTGAAAAATGGAATCAGGTGGTTTAGGACCTAAACCCCACTTTCAACCATACATTGGAATACAAAAGAGCCTAAGGAGATGATTCACTTTGACTACTTCTTGTGAAAGAGAGTCAAGGAATATGTTTAGGGTTTCTATTCCTTTGTTACAATGAAAGGAAGTGTGCAAAATATGATGATAATGATAAACTAAACTAGAAAGATGAATGCAAGCAACTACTTTAACTACAATAATATAAATGTACAAAACTGAAACTAAGATATTAAGTGTAGAGTTAGAAAGAGGATTCATATGTGTACTTGTCACTGGAAATTAGGGCTATCTGAGCTAGATTAGGGCGCTATACCATGGTCCCCTTCACTGTGATGAGCTAGGATCTAAAACCTAGAAATTTGAGATCCTGCACTACTAAACTGTCACAAGAAGTAGGTAAACACAGAGGATTAGGGTGCCATGCCTTGGTCCATGAAGATTGAGGACTGTTTCTACCTTTGAATCTTCACTTGTGTGTTCCATTGATTCCGAAGATCATGCATCCGTTAGATTTTTGTACTTGCACCTACAACTTGGAAAATGGTGTTTTGGGTTTCTATATAGGGTTTTGCCTTAGTCAAACCCCTTGTTTTGGCGATTTCCACCTCCACAAATAGCCAATGTAAAGTTGAAATATGTGTGTGCTAGAACCTTGTGTGTATGCAAGATCCTAAATGTAAATCTAGAGTTCTACTTTAAGCTTGGAGAGAACCCTAAATGAATGTAAATACTTCAAATCATAAATGCAATAATGGATCTAAAGCATGAATGTAAATCTAAAAAGAATTATTGTGAAACTCACTTAGAGAAATGAAAATAACATGAAACCATATCAAACCCTAAGGGAGAGGTAGAAGTGAATCAACAGTCGGTGATCACCTATTATTATTCAATGTCCACAAAGCTTCAACTAATGATGAAAATGATTGATAAAGACTTGATAAATTCTTGATTTTTTGGTTGAAGACTCCACATAACCTGTACTTTCATTTCATAAGAGGCTCCTTCAATTTCTTGTAGATGGATCTTTTAATTGAGGAAAGGAAAGGCTATATATATGAAACCCTAACTTTGTTTTTGAGCATAGTCCAACCTAGAAATGATATTTTTTTCACACCAAGTCAGGTTTAAACATTATAATACCGCCAAAACATGATCCCAAAATTTGGGGAGAAAAAGTAGGGAATGATGTGAATCACATCGGTTTGACCAAAATTTTTCCAAATTTTTAGGGATGCAAAATATTGTGATTATAAGGTGATTCCCATGATGATGCAATGATTTGAGATGTTTTGATATGCAAAATCGGGCCTTGAAGGTCAAAATAGGACATAATTATGGCCTTTGATGAATTAATTCATTGAAAGAATAAAATAAAAGGGGCACACTTAGGTAAAAGGGCCCAAGTTTTATGATGTGTAGAGGGATGAAGGAGGACTTTAGATTTAATTAAATTAATTAATCAAATGCTTAAAGGGAAATTAAAATGCAAAATGCAACACACTAAAGCGGGTGCTAACCTAAGCATGTAAATGTACCACCCAATTAAGGGTGTACAATTTTTGACACTACATGGTGCTAGATGAGATTCCTGAGAATAAAATGCCATTGGTACTTGATGCTCAGCAATAACAAAATATCTCAGAGACTCTTGCAAGTGTTAGACATTCTACGAGGTTAAGTAGACATCCCGAAATATTTTCTCCTTATTTGTATTCTATTTTATTAACCGATTCTGGTGAACCAAAAGGATATGAAGAAGCAATGGAGGTGGATGCCAAACAATAGTGGGAGTTAGGCATGAAAGAGGAAATGGATTCCCTGATGCCAAATTAGACTTAAGACTTAGTCCCGTTACCTATAGGAAAAAGAGTCTTGCCAAATAAAAGGGTTTATAGACTAAAGGAAAAGGATGGAAGAGAGAAAAGATATAAGGCCAAACTCATGGTAAAAGGATTTGCACAGAAAAAGGGTATCTATTTTGGTGAAATATTTTCTCTAGTTGTAAAAATGACTTCAATTAGAACCGTTTTGTCTTGTGGCTGCGAAAGACTTGCATCTTGAACAGCTAGATGTTAAAACAACATTTCTCCATAGGGATTTGGAGGAAGAAATCTACATGTAGCAACAATAGGGATGAGGTCAAAGGTAATGAGGAGTTAGTGTGTAGGTTGAATAAGAGTTTGTGTGGCCTAAAGAAAGCACCTCAATAATGATATTTAAAATTTGATAGTTTCATGGTTGAACAAGGTTACCATAGATGTCATTATGATAATTGTGTTTATTTTAAGAGATTCTATAATGGAAGTTATATTATCTTGTTACTTTATTTTGATGGCATGCTTGTTACTGGGTCTAACATGCAACATATAAATGAACTTAAACATAAACTAGCAAGGCCATTTTCTATGAAGGATTTGGGTGCAACTAAGAAAATCCTTAGTATGAGGATTTCATAAGACAAAAAAATACAACATTAAGTTTGTCCCAAAATGAGTATATAAAGAAGGTGTTGAAAATATTTAATATGCGGAACTCAAAATCAGTTAGTAAAACTTTGGCTAGTCATTTCAAATTGACTAAAGAGATGTGTCCAAAGACACAGGAAGAGGTAACCAAAATTTCTAACATTCTATATTCATTAGATATTGGTAGTTTGATGTATACGATGGCATGCACACAACCATATGTTGCACATGCAGTAGGAGCTATGAGCAGGTATATGAGCAATCCAGGAAAGGAACATTGGAATGTTGTCAAATGGATTCTTGAGTATTTGAGAGGTACTACTACAAAGGCATTATGTTTCAAAGGATCAAAATTTTCTCTACAAGGATTTGTTGACTCTGATTTAGCAAGTGATATTGATACAAGGAGGAGTACTACAGGGTATGTCTTTATTGTAGGGGGAACTACAGTTAGTTGGATTTCTAGACTACAAAAGGTTGTTGTCTTTCAACCAATGAAGCTGAGTATGTGGTTTCTATTGAAGCTAGCAAGGAGATGTTTTGGTTCCAACATTTTCTCGAGGAATTGGGCAAGACATAGGAGGATAGTCTATTGTACAATGATATCTAGAGTGTCATTCATCTTGCAAATAATTATGCTATTCATTCAAGGACAAATCAAATTCAGCTTAGGTACCACTTCATGTGGTTTGTTTTAGAGGATGGCCAATTACAACTTGAGAAGATTCACAATGGACAAGTTGTGAGGAATGAGGCTAGATTGGTTTATAAAGGATATTCTCAAAAGGAAGGAATTGATTATGATGAGACTTTTTCCCTGATAGCTTGGATTGAAGCTGTGAGATTATTTCTTGCTTATGCTGCCCATAAGAACTACAAGGTTTATCAAATGGATTTTAAGTATGCATTTATGAATGGAGATCTTGAAGGGAATTTTACATTGAGATATCTGATGGATTTTCACTTTCAGATGACAAAAACATGGTTTGCAGGTTAAGGAAAGCTTTATACGGATTGAAACAAGCCCCTAGAGCTTGGTATGCAATATTGGATAAATATATTTGAATCTTGGTTTCACTAAAGGAAATGCAGACAGTAATTTATATTATAAGATCATTGATGATGGCATATTGATTGTTGAAGTCTTTGTTGATGTTATCATTTTTGGAGGTGAGGATAAGTTATGTATGGAATTCTCTGATAATATGAAGAATGAATTTGAGATGTCTATGATTGGGGAGATGAATTTTTTCTTAGGTTTGCAAATTACTCATAATGATAAAGGTATTTTTATTGGCAAACTAAGTATGCTAGGGATTTGTTGAAGAAATTTGGTATGGAAAATTCTAAACCGGTTGGTACTCCTATGGTTGCAAGTGAGAAATTGACTAAGATAGATGCATCAACACTGGTAAATCCTACAAGGAACAAGTTTATGATTGGAGGTTTGTTATATCTGACTTAGACTAGACTGGATATAATAAATTTAGTTTGTATTGTATCAAGATATCAAAGTGATCCTAGAGAGAATCATGAGAGTGTGGTGAAAAGGATTTTCAGGTATTTGCAAGGAACAACTGAATATGGGTTTATGGTATCCTAAAAATGATGATTTTACACTATGCGCATATATAGATACAAATTGGGTTGGAGATGTTGATGACTGGAAGAGCACATTTGGTGGAGCTTTCTTTCTTAGAAAGAAACTTGTTTCATGGATCAACAAAAAGCAGTCATGTACCTCTTTATCTATTGCTAAAGATGAGTATGTTGTTGCTGCTACTAACTGTACACAAGTTCTATGGATGAAGCAAATGTTGAAGGATATAAGGGTGGATTGTAATGAACACATAGTTATTCATTGTGATAACTCTGCTGCTATTGACATATAAAAAATTTCAGTATTTCATTCTAAGACAAATCACATATCTATCAAGTACAACTTTTTGATGGAGAAGGTGGAAGCAAATGAAGTCAGACTAGTTTATGTGAACACTAAAGAGAAGATTGCAGATATCTTCACTAAACCTTTGCCTAAGGAATCATTTGAGTACTTCAGAGACATATTGGGGGTTTTTGCTCCTCTGGTAGAGACATGAGTGATGCTGATTGGCATCAGTCTGGTATGCATTTACAAAGCTACTATTCATTCCAGATTGATGTGTTGGTGCTACTACTCAGGGGGAGTAGTCAGCTATGTGGTTTAGTGGATTTATGATTTTTCTTTGATGCTTATGTCATATTTTTGGCATTGATGTCAAAGGGAAAGAGATATATGTCAAAAACAAAGCTTAATGGGGATATCATTCATAGGGGGAGTTTGTTAACTTCATTGTAATATCATCTTATGGGAGATTGTTTCCTATCTTCCTTTGGGGGAGACTTGTTTGGCATTTCTTGGCACTTGGATTTTTTTCACATCTAGTGTTGCCATCAATGCCAAAGGGGGAGATTGTTGGCAAATTGGAGGAATTGATTATGTGTTGCATTTATGTTTTATCATTAATGGCAACACTAGTTGTTTTGGTTGTTATAGGTTTCTGGTAGGTTCTGGTAGAGCGGTTGGATTATGATATTGATCCAATATGATCTAGTATGCTTCAGTTTGTGGAATTGGTTTGGATCTATCATTCATGCTATTTAGATGTGTATCACGATTAGCTGGTTCAAGATTTGATGACTTAGGAGCTATCATTTGTTCTAGTAAGCCTTTTGGTCACCCGTAAGAGTTCTACAGATAAAGATTTGTTGAAGATCTTTTGATGCACATGATAAGTGGTGTTGGCACAATTTCCAGATGGATTTCGGGATGCTGGTGGTTATCTTGTTCGTGTTCCTTTTGATCGGTGGTGTTGGATTTGGGTTCGGACCTAATGCTATCTTATTCAGCTAGGTTATTGATTAGTTTATGTAATGTGTTGGTGGATGGTCCCGATGCCTTTTCGGTTGGATCTATTGATTAGATTATGTTGTTTTGGTCTTAGGCCGACTTGGTTGATCATTGGATTGTAGATTTATGTTATGAATTTATTGTATTATCTTTTAGGTGGCCGACCTAATTGTTTAGGTCCTAGGTTGGTATAAATATGATGTAAGATCTCTTTGTAGATCATGGGCATATTCATGGTTTTTTGGGATATAGCATTATCTATGTGCAAATAAGGTTGTAATCATATGCAGAGGTTTTGGTTGATCATAGGTGATCAAATTGGGTTTGTGAGAGAGGTTTAAGACCTCCAATACTGAGCTTAATTGGAACTATATTCAAGCATAGGAGATTTATTCTTGCAGTTCACTCTTCTTTCCAGATTGTAGTCTGGATTTATTTTGTAGTCAGTGAGGCTCCTTTTGTGATGAGTAGTGTGCTCTAAACTATTGGCCTTTCTATATGTGGATACCCCTCTTTATGTAATCACATACTTGCTACAGAAGTATTATTTGACTATGGGTAGGCTTCCCATTGTGGTGTTTCCTTGTATCGAGTTTTTCACGTACAAATCTTGGTGTTATCTTTTGTGGATGGTTGGTAAATGTTCTATGGTTTATATTTGTGCTTAACTATTATATCTGCTATTCTAGTATTTGGTTTATGTATTCTGGTAATAAGGTTTAAATGCTTAAAGTTCTATAATATGTTAACAATTGATTCACCCCCCTCTCAGTTGTTCACTGGTTATCTAAGCTATCTAACAAGTGGTATCAGAGCTTGCTCACATGTTTGAATCACATAGGTCACAATGAGTGATGCTGGGAGGGGGATTATTGGTAGTGGGCCAGCGTCGCTCATGGGGATTCATGACATGGTTTAACAACCTTCTATGGATTCTATTAGTCTAGTGATTGTATCATACATTGATAGGTTGATCTTTTGGTGCAATGAAAACCCTAGCTTGTAACAATTTCCTCATCATGTTCTATTGGCCTTCTTGACTCAAAATCATGAATTAAGGAATAACCAAGTCCAGGTGTTTTATCCAGTGGGAGATGCAAGTGTAGCAATGTCAGGATCAGTCTCCAAGTGGGAGATTGTGTGGTGTGGAGCTTGATCAGTTTCCAAGTGGGAGATTGTTGGTATGTGGTGACTAATCATGCAATAATTATACATTTGTTGGGTAGAGGTGTTGGCTCGAAGGGCTGCCATAATGGGGAGCTGAAGGCTCCCCCCAAAATTTTCTCATACATGTATGAGAATAAATGTACAAGAATATGAGAATATGAGTAAGAGGAAAAGATTATGAGAATATTATTTTAGGGTTAGGGTTAATTTTGTTAACCGAATTTGTATGTTGCCCTAAATATTGCATGTTATAAGCGGCTAGAATGTAAAAGGCATTGTAATGGTGTTGTACTGATTTACTGGATAATAAGAAAAGATTGGGTGGCTGTGTTCTATGTATGTAGCCCATTTTTGGTGAACCACATTAAATCTCTGTGTTATTTTGTGTTGTGTTTTTTTCTTCATCTATACATATTCAAATCTGCATATAATTATTAATTTGTATTTGCTCCAGATCTGCCTAAACCTTAACAGTTCCAATGCCTCCAATTTCTTAGGATTTTTCAATTCCCCTTGTCCTCTCTCAAGAAATTTTTAATTCTTTTATTCTCTTCCCAAATTACTTGGGGAACTCTTCCCCATGTACTTGAGTTGTGTGGAGATAAGAAATGCCTTTATGACAAATCTCTTGGATATTCCACTTGTCTTCTCAAATCTCCCTCCTCTCATATTAAATCATAGCTCTCCATTCTTCTTCAATCTTGTTCATCCATTTTGGATCCCTCCAATCTATAAATTGGAGTCTCCTCTCCTCTTAAATCATTCATCCTTTCCACATTGTCATGTTATCCATTTGAGTCAAGAAATCACCCATTGCATCCATATTATACCCAAATCTTGCCATAGCTAATCCACATTCCATCATCCCATCCTATCAATTTGTTGTGTAGTGGAGAGAAATCCACATTCCTTAATCATAAGGAGAAAATCAAGTGGATATCAAGGCCACACATTCCACTTCCCACTCAATTAAAGGAGGTTAAGAAATAAGGTATAACAAGATTATTTGCGTGTTTTAATGCTTTATAGTGTTTTCTTTTATATTGCATGTAGTTGATCTTACTAACTTATTTTTCCTCATCCTCATTTTGGCATGCCCAGTGGGACCCCAAGTCCCTTTATTTGATGATTTTGTGATTTTTCTTGTGAAGGTTATCTTAGGTCTTGCTTCATCATCTCTATTTTGCATCGACGTCTATGGCCGCATTTTACTATCTCCACTAGAAAACTGATGTCTCTGCCCTGCAGATTTTGGAGTTAACACTATTTTTTGTAGGTTTTGTATTTCATCATCTACGCATGATAGTTTTGCCATCTTTTTTCTAACATTTTTCTATGCATTTTTTTTTGACTTTTAGCCGTTAAAACATTCAAAAAATAATAAAATTTAAAAATCGCAAAAAACATTAAATTAGTATTTTTTGTTTCTGTTGATTTGGAAATTTTAGGTATCATAGCTTTTTGTTTCTTGTAAATATAAGTTTTATAATTTTTTTTATTTTTTTAAGGCTAACCATTATCTGAAGAGATTGAAATGTCGTGTGCACCTCTTCTTTGACATTTGCATTTCATTGCCTGCACAAACAAACTATCGTCTGTGCCTACTTTTTATTGTCTATGCCATTTTAAATTTTGCATAAGGTTTTTGCTAATCATTTCATGGTTTTGGAGCTTTCCCGATCATCCAAGATAAAAATCTATAAAATACAACACTTTTGTTGTAGATTCATATGTTGAAGACTTGTTTCTAATCACTAAGTGTATGCTAATATTTATTTTCATGCATTAGTAATTATAAAACTTGTTTGTTGTGTTTGCACAAGATAGTAGGTATATGCTCTCCCCTTGCGAAAGATTGGTTGATCAAAAAGTCAAACCTATCCCTTTTTGTTGTAATTAGATCCTGAAATAGTTTTTGGTATTATCTCCTCTTTGATGGGTGAGTATATGACTTAGTATTTCTTTAGAGGGCTTGCCTCCCGATGCAATAGGTGGGTGAGAGGGAATGACCCAAGCGGTATTCTTTTGGTACACTATACAAATATTTTTGAGGGTGATGTTATTATATGCCGATGAATGTCTCCTCCAATGTCCATGTGACATGTTAAAACCTTGTTCAAAGGGTTGGGAAGCCTCTTAATTAAGTGAACCACCACATGTATAGACACTAGTATACCCCAAAAGATGACTAGATACCATTTATAGTAGAGGCCAAAATCCCATTTTCTTGTTGGTGCAGGAGGTAGAACCTCCAAAGTTGCCCCGCATTGTACTATTTACTACCGAGATAGATGTCCCTTGGTTCATAAGATCTTTGGATCTTCAGGATATGATATTTTTGTGTGCCCGAGAAGTGTGTGTCATGTACAGGGAGCCAATGCCATTGAATTTATTTCTATCTTCTTTGTCTAAGTATATGGAGAAATCCAAGTGGGGATGCAACAAGTAGAATCCTCTTTCTAGCCTAGGTAACACATGCTTTCACTTGTCTTCAATTGTACATACCAGTGACTTTGTAACATCGGGCTAATCTAGGGCCCCCATCTCACGCTTGACTCAAGCATCTCCTTGGCCAACATGTATTCCTATTTGGTATCTCTTTTCAAGACAAACAAACTCAACATTCACAAATTTGACCAAAAGTTTTGACCAAATCCATAAAATTTCACATTGTTGCTGTTAGATTGTAATTTGTTGTCTCCACCTTTGTTTTTCTACCGGCGTTCATAAATTATTGTCTGCGACTACAATTTATCTTCTTGGCCTCCGTTTTGTTATCTCTGCCTAAATTAAATTTCTAGTCAATCCTCATCCATGCACCATAGCCAAAGGTCCCTTAAGCATCCGAAAAGGTCAATCTATCATCAAGTTAAGAAAAAGAAGCCGACTCTCAAGAGAATCCTAAAATGCAAAAGCTTCTTATACAAAAATTGTAAAATCCTATTGAAACACCAATCTTTTTGCACCATTTCCATGATTACCTACATGACTTCAACAATGAATTTGACCAAGAACCATTAAGAACCTATTCTTTTAACCAAAGGTTACCTTTATCCCAATAGATGAATAAGAGAGGTTGCATCTCTTTGTCCCTCCTTCCTCACTCAGAGATCACATATTGAGTGCGTTCCCCATCATGGGTAACCTCTGTCCTATCTTTGTCTTTCATCATCAATCCATTCTTCTATTAATTTTCTTCCCATCCTTTGAGGACTTAGTACATCAAACCTATTCAAATAAATTAATCATTAATCCTAAACCAAGGTCAACACTTTGTGAAGTTTGATTTAGATCTTTATCTTTTTTTGATCCCCAATTGGTGTGGTGCTTGAGAAACCATCTATCTCAAGTACCTCGCTTAATTAGTCCTCATAATTTGGGTTGATCCAAATCCTAATCCTTGTCTAATATTGCTTAGGAATTTAGCCTATCCTAAGTAGGAGAAGAGTTAATCAAATTGAATCCTTAATCAAAAGATCTAAATTTATCCTAGCTTGGTTGTTACCTTGTTCTTGGCCAGCATCATTAATCCCTACACCTTTCCTAATCCTAACCTAAGGAACAAGGTGCTATGCAAATCTAAATCCAAAATCAAACTTTTCCTAATACAAGGGTTCAATCTTTCATACAATCCAATCAAACCAAACCTAAATCAAATCCAAAGTCGCTAAGTCCTTGTCCAGATTTTGCATCACCTCATCACTTTCTTGATCAAACCTATCCATTCAATTTCAATTCATCTTCCCATTCTTGCAATTTGGAGGTTACCCTTGTATGCTCTACATGCGTGATAAAAAAACAAAAGATGACCAATAAAAGTAGTGAGTTATCCAATCCCAACCTCTATGTTGATCATGATGTGCAAGTAGAGGAAGAATACATTGACCAACCTGAAAATTCTCCACACTTGGAGACCTTTGTAGAGGATCCTTACAATCAAGAAATAATAGACAAACTCATCAAAATGGATCTAAGCACATTTTTTAAGAATGCTAATCAAACAAGGGGTCTAACTACCCCCTAAATTTGATCGATGCATTCTTGACACACCCATGGAAGGAGACTTCACCGATCAACCTCTCCTCAACCCAATTCTCAATCCACAACCTACCACCTCTGCACCTTCTAGTACTTCTACTCCTCCCACTTCCTAAGCACCAAGAATGGATAACTCAATGATGAGAAAATAGTACCAAACCGGTACTGAGGGGGGGGGGTGAATTAGTACATACAAAATAATTTCTCTTAAACCGGTTTGACAACAAACACTTCAGAAGACTAGCATACAGTGACACCGGTTTGAAATAGAGTGCAACCAGTAAAGCTAAGAATGTCTGAGGCAAGCATTAACTGGTTACTCACTTGGCCTTTCACTCAACTTGAGACTACACTACCAGTTCACCCTTAAGCATAAATAGGTAATCTATCATCAGATCATAATAGCAGATAGTTCAACTTGTTTTATTGATAGGCATAAAACATAGAACCATCATATGCTTGACAAACAATAGAAAAGCATCACAAGATAAAAACATCACACATGACACACATATTTTTCACGTGGAAACCCAATTGGGAAAAACCACGGTGGGGATGAATACCCACAAGCTATTTTTGAACTCTTTGAAAGTCCACTCTATTAGGAGCCTTGTCTGGTTAGAGACATTACAATAGGTTCTGCTAGGAACCAATCCTGTTAGAGATCACTCGGTTAAGAGATGGCTACAATACCTGATTAAGGGTTAAACCCTGTTAAAGGTTACCTTGTTAGAGGATTTCAAGAACTCAATAGCTAAAGGACTTCAAACTCAGTAGCTTAGAGTTACCCTGTTAAAAGATTTATAGCAAGCCGGTTAAGGCTACCCTGTTAAGGGATTTTCCAACTATTGAGGTGGTTAGAGATCAACAAGTATTACTATGATCTAGTAGCAGCACTCAATGCCAATGCAGATCCACTTAAGCTCCTCTTCTCCTTCTACACTTACACTCTGTAGGTATCACTTCTCTCCCTTTGGTCTGGCAAGAAACATGTATCCTTTCTCTTGGATACTCACACACAACTTTTTGCCAACAACCCTAGAAAGAGTCACAACATCGACCTTATAGAAAATAGTTAGGTCGGAAGAATAAACCCTAAACCCTAAACCTAATAGGTTAAGGAATTCAAATGGTTCAATACTGACCGTTGAGCATACTGCATTAATCTCCATCATGCGTTGTCTGTCGTTTTCATGGCGGCTGATAACCCATCACACGTTATCATCATTTTACAATCTTCTCATATTCTCGAGGTAGATAGGCAAGATCTTCTTCATGCACACAAGGCTTACGTGGCAACATGATCTTGTTCTTTGTTATCATGCTACCTCATCGTACAAAGTCACCGGTTGAGCCACATAGACTTGAAGCACTACAACTAGAAACCCTAAAGTTGAGACTACCAACCGGTAGTCATACAATGCTTCCATATGCCAGTTCCCGTAACCATATACCAGTTCATCTTAAACAAGCACACCGC
Source organism: Cryptomeria japonica (assembly GCF_030272615.1). NCBI lineage: Eukaryota > Viridiplantae > Streptophyta > Pinopsida > Cupressales > Cupressaceae > Cryptomeria > Cryptomeria japonica. Next base: position 173,231,434 of record NC_081411.1, on the reverse strand, counting down.
TTCACTTTGGCACAAATGCCGGTTCACACCTTTGCAACATATTGACATCAATGACAACATACAATGTCATTATGTCCTCATACTGATTCTCATAATGCCAACAAGAATATCTCCACCTCTCAATAATTCTGACAACTACATCAACACTAGCTTTCCACCCACCAGTGTCATTTCCACCTCACGCTCTCCAATCACCTCCCATTAAATTCTCACTTCCTCCTATCAATATATTGGTGGTGGTATACCAATCATATCCATACATATCTGATGATCTAATTTAGGTCAACACATCCCTAATGTTGAAAATCAACTAATAGATGCTATGAGGGAAATTCACGACATGAAGGATCTCATTAAGAACTTAAAGGATGACACCCACAAGAAATCATATACCTTTGAGTAAATTTTTCCCCGTCCTTATGATCCCTCCATCTTATTGGCTCAAAACCCTCCTGATTTTTAAATGCCTAAATTAGACAAGTACAAAGGAAAAGGCGACCCTAGGGAACATGTGAGAGAGTTTCATATAGCCTATCAAGAGGTTTCCTATAGTGATGTCTACTTGCAACAACTTTTCCCAAAGAGTCTTAGTGGATTGGCCCTTTCTTTGTTCTCAGCTTTACCTCATGGTTCAATTAAGTCATTCCCTAACTTGGCCAAAAAAATTGTGTCGCATTATGAGTATAACATTGAGAATTATGCCTCTATGATAGACCTATGAAACACAAAGCATAGGACTAGAGAGAACCTCACCAACTTTTTGCAAAGATGGAAACATCTTATTAGAAAGTTTCTATGGGAAAATACCTGATCTTATGAAATTGAATTATTTCAACCTAACCTTGTCCCTAAAATGTCTCATCCTTTGAGTTGTCAGTGTCTTGAAACCTTTGAGTAGGTCGCTAAGAAAGGCTTAGCATTAGAGAGAGTCCTCATAGAGAAAGGTTTCCTAAAGCCTTACAATAAAGATTCGCATGGCTCTTCCTCATCCAATGACAAGTCTAGGTATTGGTCTAAGAATAAGAATGTTGTTAATGATGGAGTCATTGATGCCAAATGTGTCCAAACTATGACCATCCCAACCAAGCCTACTACCAGCAATAACCAATCAAACAACCAATCTGGCTCACAGAACTAATCCAAACCTCATAACAACATTCCATTCCTGGCTGATCAGCCCATCCCAATAATCAAACTCAACGTGAAAACACTGCACTTGTCGAACCCATTGAGGTTGTCTTCCAGAAGCTTGTCAAGGCTAGCATTGTTGTCTTTCCAATGACTCATCCATATTAACCCAAGTAAACTAAACCCCTGTGGTATAATGAAAATAAATATTGTGAATACCATCATGTCTAGGGCCATGATACATGAAAGTGTATGAAACTTAATGGTGCAAGAGCACCTAGTCATGCTTCACTCTCCTTTTTAGTATTTTCATGCTTAAGTGTTTGTGAGTCTTGTAATAGGTTTTTAATGTTGTTATAGGTTGTGTTTAGTCATTTCATAGATGTTTGATATCATTTTGTGCTTGAGAGATCAAATTTTGCTTCTTAAGGTTTGTGTTGTCAGTTTTGTGCTCCTAGGCTAAATAAGGCTAAAAAGTGGAAAATTGCCTTATAGGCTTAGCCATGCTTCGAAAAGCATTGAAACATGTTTAGAAAGTGTTTTTAATCATTCCTAGGTGGTTTTGGAAGGTCGGTTGTGTTAGGTCACTCAAATTGCCACTTGGAGCAACAAAAGTTGTCATTTTGGACACTTTTTGTAAAAAGAAGACAAAAATGCCTTATGTCCGTACAAGACTTGGATTTTGTAGTTTCTATCATAATTAATCAAAATAGCAGCAATTTTCTATTTTTTCTCATGTTTTGAGCTTCATTTGTACAATAGTCTATACTGTAGCTTATCATTTCTGTACTTTACCTTTTGGGTAGTGATATTGGTGTATATTCAATGCACTTTATGTAATTTCTTTGCATGTTGTGCATTGGGAAGTTGGTTTTGTAAAATTATTTCATTTTTGCTCTTTGGCTGCCCTGTCAAGGGTTTTGGCCTCCAAAATGCATCAACTTGTCTAATTCTAGGTTTGGGCTCCCATGGATGGACTTAGACAAGTTTTATTACTCATGTACAGTGTAAATAATTCACGTTTTGGCCAAGGTTGTGCAAAAGAAGTGGTTTTGAGTTCATGCTAGGCAAGTTGGAGATGGATTTGGCTAGCAATGTGAACAAAGACTCAAACAAGTTTGTGCTCAAAGGTCAATTGAGTGAAAAAAATTAAGGCAGAGGTTTGCACTAGTTTTCTTGGAGTTTTACATGCATTTGGTGCTCCAAACAATGTGTATTTCACCTTGCAAGTGTGTGGAGTTATGGCTGGCAGCAAGTGCCTAGTTTTGCAAAATTTAATGTCTTTTGCATCCAAAGTTGATAAATGAACATATGCATGCTTAGAATCTTGTGAAAAGTGTTGAAAAAGTGTTTGGAGATTGTTACATTCTTTGGTTAAGTTATTTATGAATTTCTATCCCTTCAAAGTGCAGCAAAACAACGAATTAGCAATGACAATGCATTTTAACAATCATTTTGTTGTTGTATGACAAATGTTTGATGTAATGTCATGCAGGGTAGAGTGTGAGACTTGTTCTAAATTATGGGGCAGAAGTTCTACAATAATTTAGAATCTTGTTTTGTGGTTTAGAGGAGACATCCTTTGTTACTTGAGCAAAACCCTCTCAAAACCCTCTTTTCTTGCCTAAAATTGTGGACAGTCATTAAACCAACTTCTCAGGAGCTAAGACCTCAAAAATATTTGATTTTGGACCTTTTAGTCACCTTCCAAATCAGGTTCCAAGGTTGGTTTATCCATCGTTGCACTATACAAACAAAAATCACTCCAATTAGGCCTCCACGGGCTAGTAGCCTTTTAGCTCCGTTTTAACAAAAAGTGAACCCGATTGCCCAAATGATGTTAGAACTTTCCAAATTTGTGAAAAATAATTGAAAGACATTCCAAGAGCCTAATTCAATCAAAATTGATCATTTAGATACCATCTTGGGGGTATGGACCTATGGTGGAGGGTTTGAGCAACATTGAGGAAACAAGCTAGAACAAAGTTGTATAACACACAATGGGGTGGTCGTTTGAGAAGAGGTGTGGGTGTTGAAGTTTGTTGTTGCAAAAACTAATTGAAAATAAAGAAAAATCATATCCTTTGGGTCAACTTGATAGATTAAACCAATTTAGACCTATTGAGCAACTTCTCACTCAATCTCCCTATCACTTAAGAACTATATTCAGGACCTTATTGACAAGGGTGACGTTGAGGTTGAGATTGAGGTTGCGGTTGCCAAGCTCAAAAATTACAATGATAAGATCAAGATGCATCAAGACCCCTTCCCTAAGCATGGGAAGGAAAAAGGCTCATCATCTCATTTAGTCCCCTATGACCTTGGTAGGACGCATTGAACCTATTGACAACTATGTTAACACCATCACTATTCAAGGAGATGACCCCACATCAACACCCTATAGACCAAGGGTAACCATTCAAGGGGGCCCTCCTACGCAGTCATCCTGCAGACCACCTCAAGCTAATATAGTCATCTAGGGAGCTTCACCATCCAATTTATCTCCCTAGAATGATTATAATGTCACCACTCACTGAGGGAGAGTAACTATCCAAGAAGCTCCTCCTCCTCCTCCTCCAACTTCCACATCATATGCCAATTGCTACAACATACTTGATCACCTCGACAAGATGCCTACACAAATTTCCATCCTTGAGCTTCTCAAGACTTTGCCTGTCCATAAAGAGATCCTTGAATAGGCCCTACTAGAGTCCCATGTCTCTAACAACATTAAAACTACTGAATTCAAATCCTTGCTAGGAAATCTCCCTGCATAGCATCACCTAGTCTTCACCTCCAAAGATGCTTCATCTGCAGACCCCTCTCATAATAAACCCCTCACATTGAAGCCATTGTACATAAACACAAAATAAAGAGAGTCCTTATAGATAGTGGATCTAACCTAAACCTCTACACATACAAATTAATCAAACAATTGAGATTCTCTAAAGATCCAGTTGATCCATCTAGTAAGATAACAATGAAGGCATATGATGATGCATCATGGGTTTCAGAAGGTATCATCACATTGCCTGTTCAAATGGACCTAACAATATTGGGAACTACTTGTAAAATATTAGAGCTTGATCTCCCCTAAAGTTTTCTCCTCGGCCACCTATGGGTCTGTTCCATTCAAGCCATTTGATCCACCTACCACCAATGCCTGAAATTCCCATACAATGGTAGAGAAATCACAATTTTGGCTGATCCACAACCTTTTCAACATTGCAAATTCCTTGAAGGGAAACATCTCTACCATTGTTCGCTCATCACACTCGGTTTTGTAATACCCTAAAAATGGTCACCTTAACCATGGGCTCCTAATCTCAGCTACATCACGAAGGTAACTAAATTAATCTTGAGCACCCAATTAATTAATTTCTAAATCATCAATGTCACATGGAAAATAAATCATTCTATATTAATTAAATGTTTATTTAATTAATTAATCATTTCAAGAAAATCATTTTAATCAATTATCCTATTTATTTAATTAAATATCCTAGCATATTTAATTAATAAATCAATTTGCCATTAAATCATTAAAAAGAAATTAATTTGAAAAAATAATTAAATTTGGAAAAAGGAATTAAATTGAAAATTTTTAGAAAAGAAATTAAGTCAATTAAATCAATTAAATATAAAAATATAAAAATCTGAAATAAATCAGTTTTTCAGATTTTATCTTAAATTTAGATCAATTTCCTTTAAAGCTGAGAAAAGTATCCAATCACATCAATTCACCTAGATTGTGCTTCCTCTAGGAGAATCTCTGCCGCTCATCATTGATTGATCTTGACCATTGGTCTCTCTCTGGATTTTCTATAAATTCAGACTCTCATCTCTCATTAAAAAAAACCTGGAGATTTATCGTTATTATGTTGTTTTTGCTCTAGGTCTGTTGAGATTTTGTGCATTGAGAATATTGCATATTTTTTAAATCATTTAGCTTAATACTCATTCATAGCTTAATCATGTTAGCCTAATATTCATTAATCTTGCATATCTTTCATCCATTTAGCTTAATTTCATGCTCATATAGATTAAATCCTTCATTTAGGTGTTGTCTAATCACTGGTGTTTCATAAAGAAATCTGAGACCAAAACTAAACTCACATCTACTAGAAGGAAATAGGTCGCTTTGTAATGGTTTTATTATTCATTTATTATATATTTACTAACCATGCATCTAATGACTTAATTGAAGTGTTGTGTATTCAGATACAGATACAGGTCCACTTTTCACACACATAGCTCTATCACCACCATTAGATCCTTCCAATGTTACATCAACCTCCATCCAACCTAAGATCAAGGTCAAGATCATTGACAATAACTATGGAGAATATACCATTTAGGAACATCTTTTATGTGGGACATCCCCCTCCTTCTCTAATGTCTTATGGTAGGCCCAAAGAAATCAAGATTTAAAAGAAACCTACCATGCAATGGAAGAAATCTAGTTTCACAAAGTGCCTTTTGAATACCTAAATGACATATTCACTGACACCTATGTGAACACCATCACCCCTATCACCCCTTCCATCTCATCATACCTCCCACTTGTATAACTCAAACTCATTGACTAGGACCAACAAGGGCCAATGGCTCTTGATATGTGCTCATGATAATGCCCTCTTAGCATTAGTAAACATGTGCAACCTCAATGTTCACATGACTATTAATGAAATCCAAATCAATAGGGAGGCATACTTTGGTAGTTAGGTCAACTCCCTTAGTCACAAAAGTGAAAATAAAAATAAAAATCAAAGGTCCCCTGGTGAAAACATCAATGAGGCACCTTTGGACTCAAAAAAAGTAAAAATAAAGGATGTATCTTCTAATGAAAACCTGGATTAGGTGCTAGAAGATTAGAGACTTGAATTTCCTACCATGGTTCCCCCACTACAGGAAAGATCATCACTTTTGATAGAAGAAACTGACACAGTCAACATAGGCATCGAAGATAATCCAAATAATGTGCTTGTTGCTAAGTCTCTTACATACCAATAAAAGTAGAACAATGTGAACTTCCTCAAAGAGACCCAAGTCAATTTTAATTGGCCCTATGTTCACATGCCAAGCTTAGATCCAGAGCTAGTGGTTCACAACCTTGTTGTCAAGCCAGACGCAAAACTAGTCAAACAAAACTTTGCAAGCTACAACCCTAGATTACCCTAGTAGTCAAAGTGGAGTTACAAAAAATGATTGATGTTGGCTTCAACAGACCCATTGACTATCGATAGCGGGTCTTAAAAAATTTACCTATTGGAAATCCCATCGAGGGCATACACATTTGTACTAATTTCAAATGCCTTAACAAAGTGTGCCCTAAAGATGATTTCCCCTTGCCAAATATTGACATGATCATGGATTTAACAGTTGGACATGAGATGATTTCCCTCATGGATGGTTTCTTTGGCTATTACTAGATCAAAATTGTTGTTGAAGATCAACACAAGACAACTTTTACCATTTTGTAGGGAATATTCTGCTATCAAGTCATGCCATTTGGATTGAAGAATGAGGGAGACACCTATCAAAGAGAAATGACCACCATATTTCATGATCTCCTGCATGATATTATGGAAGAATATGTGGATGATCTTCTAGGTAAATCAAAAACATGTGGCGACCATATTGCAATCTTGGGAAAGATATTTGAGAGATTGGAAAAGTAAAAGCTACAACTCAATCCCAATAAATGTGTCTTCAAAGTTACATCTAGTAAACTTCTAGGTTTCATTGTTTCGTGCAAAGGAATTGAAGTGGACCCTATAAAGGTAAAAGCAATCATGAACATTGCACCTCTGAAAACACTGAATCAACTCTACAACCTACAAGGTAAGCTCCAATATATTTGACAGTTCATAACACAACTTGTAGACAAGTGCCATCCTTTTGCTCACCTCCTTTGAAAAGATACCAAATTTCAGTGGGATTGTTTATGCCAGAAACCCTTCGAAAAACTCAAATAGTACTTAGAATCTCTTCTTGTGTTGATGCCTCCTATTCTTGGGTGACCATTTCTCTTATACATCTTAGCTACCTCAGTGGCCTTGGGGCATTACTAGCACAAACTGATAATCAAGGAAAAGAGAAGATTATCTACTACATCAGCCACACACTAGTCAGATATGAGCTTAACTACACTCGCATAGAGTGAGAATGCCTTGTAGTTATTTTAAATACATAGAAGCTCCTCCACTACATGCTCAATCACAAGACCAAGCATATTGTAAAGATTGACCCTCTCAAGTACCTACTATCAAGGGCTGCCCTCACAGGCCATATAGCTAAATGGGTTATGCTATTAAGCGAAGTCGACATTGAGTATGTGGAACAAAAGGCAATCAAAGGACAAGTAATTATTGATCAACTAGCCACCCCTCTACAAGGAGAACACCCCCTGATTGCAAAATTTCTAGATGAATCAATCATGAAAATCTCCCAAGCTATCAAGTTACAACTTTACTTTGATGGTTCCTGCACACAATATGGATCAAGGACAGGCATCCTATTGATCACCCCTCAAGGAGATTGTATACCCAAGTCTTATAAAATAGCCTTCACATGCACTAATTATAATATTGTGGAGTATGAATCTCCCATTATTGGTCTTCGCCTGCCTATCCAATAAAAGATCACCGACATAATTATGCATGGAGAATCCCAAGTTGTCATTAAACAAGTCAATGATGAATACCAAACAAGGGATGTCAAGTTATTCCCATATTGCCACATGGTGGAGGAATTTAAGCAACACTTAATTTCCTTTTAGTTTGAATAGATTCTTTGGACAAACAATAGAGTTGTGAATGCCATGGCTACTATTAGTTCCCTCTTGTAGATGCTAGATAATAATCAAAAGTGTGAGTTCCTAGTTGAGCACCTCCTAGTCCTAGCATACAATGTCATTGAAAACTTGGTGTGTGTTCTTGTTGGTCCCAACTCTCATTGGTATTAAGAAACCTAGGCATATCTTCATGACAATACCATTCCCCCTCACCTTACCAAAAACCAACAACAAACTTTCATTTGTTGATCCACTCATTACACTGTTCTCGATGATATCCTATTTCGAAGGCACTTTGATGGAACCCTCCTAAGGTGTTTAGACAAAGAGGAGGTTGAATGAGCATCATGCAAGGTACACAAAGGTATCTATGGGGCACACTTAATCGACCTCACTCTGGCTAAGAATGTCTTGCGCATAGGGTACTACTAGCCTACAATGGAATAAGATGCATATCACTATGTCAAGAAATGTGTGCCCTATCAAAAACATAGTGATAAGATACATGCGCCATCTCAAGATCTACAACCATTCATTACACCCTAGCCCTTCTCATAGTGGGGGTTCAGTCTCATCAGTAAAACCCATCCCACCTCATCCAATGAACACAAATTCATAATCATCACCATAAAATACTTCACCAAGTGGGTGGAAACCATATTACTCACCTTTACCACTAGCAAACAAATTGCTAAATTTATCCTGAATTACCTAATATGTTGTTATGGAATCCCCAAGGTTATCATTACATATAATGGTAGACCCTTCAAAAATAAGGATGTTAAAGAGTTATGCCAAAAATGTGTCATCCAACAACACTTTTCCACTCCATACTACTTGCAAGGTAATGGTCAAGTTGAGGCTTCGAACAAAACTCTCATCAATATTTTGAAGAAAAAAGTCAATGAAGTTGGTCATGATTGGTACTTGCAACTCCATCTTGCACTTTGGGCCTAGCACACAATAATTAACACATCCACAGGAGCCACACCATATTCCCTAGTCTTGGGTTCCAAAGCCACTCTCCCCCTTAGATCAAGATCCCCTAACTTTGGGTGTCGCTGCAGAATATTCTCCTTGATGAACAATATAGAGTGGCCAGATTACAAGAGCTTCAATTTTTAGATGAATGATGTCTCAAGGACTTGAATCATCTCTAGGTTTATCAGAATCACCTTTGACTCAACTATAAAAAGAAATTCAGGACCTGAGAATTTGACATTGCTGACGTTGTCCTTATGGGAAATCAAAAAAATCTCCAAGACTGACAAAAGAAGGGCAAGTTAGAGCCTAATTGGTTGGGACCCTATGTCATCACTACCATATATAGTTTCAGAGCTTATCAGTTGGTTGCACCTGAAGGAGAACCCTTGGATGAGACCATGAAAATCCTACACTTGAATAAATTTTACGCTAATCTTCAGAGAGTTCCAATTTTCAAAATCAGAAAAAGATCCAAAAAAAATATAAAAACAAGAAAAATTCAAAAAAAATTGAAAATTGCAAAAAAGAAGAAAAATATTTTTGTCCATCAATGAAAACCACTCTATGGCGCTATGGGCAAGTACCTTGGTGAAAACCAATTCTCAGGTGTCAAGGTAAATAAGTTAGATCCACCATCTCCCTGGATGCTCATTGTGCCTACCTATATTCTCCTGCTTACATCCCCCCTCCATCCGTACACTAGTACAAAAACAACAATAAATGACTAAAAAAACTACTAAAAATTGCATATAAATGACTAATCTTGGTCAAGTGACCATTAGTAGTTAATTTCTGGTCATATATCGCACGACCAAATTTATGACTAAACCATTTTTAGTCATTTATTAGTTGTTTTGATAGATCAATTTAGTAGTTAATTTAGTCATTGATTGTTGTTAACTAGTCATTTATTTAGTCATGATAGTCATTTATTTAGTTATTGTAATCATTAATTGTCATTTGAATACAATTTCATCAAATATAGACTCCTGGAAAGTTCTGGTTAAGTGTGAGAACGTATAGTCAAGTAAATTTATATGAAAAGATGCATACACATAAACATGCTTGAGTTTTATATATAGTCTTCTTTGCAAAATATATGCTTCATATATATATATATAGTATCCTAAATTATACCTAGTGCATTTATGACACTTATGCATTACGCTTGATGGATTTATGATAAAGTTCATGATCAAGATTTCACTTCTTTGACATCATGGGCTTAAGAGACAAAGTTACTGCAATCGCCCTCAGAGCTCATTTGGGACTATCTTGGTATGGATGACAGAGCAATGCATAGATGTATGCATGCTACACTAACATCCCAATAGATTCCCAAATCCAAAATCGCATATCCTACATCAAGCTTTTTTGGGCACATGTCCCTTCACTTGAACACATTTGTAATTTGTATTCCCACTTTTTCTTTGCATTAAAATCTTATTCTCTTTCTCATTGCAAGCTCTAGACACTCTTGTTAAAAAAGCTCTCAAAGAATTACTCTCTCGTGTTCTTGGTTCTCAGGTCTTGGTTCTCATTGTGATCACTTGCCTACTATATTACAACAACAACACTATCTTGAGCTTTGTCACACTCTCATATCAAGAGAGGGGTTTGGTTGGAATGTTTTATCTTCTCTCTTATCTTCTATCTTATATCTCTAACAATGCATTCTTCTCATGGCTGAATCTTTGAATGTATCTATTATCTAGGTGCATTTACTCTATCATTTTATCACATACCTTGCAATAGGGGTTTTCTCCATTAAGCAAGGCTTGTTTCTATTGCAGTCATCATTTATCATTTATCATTAAATCACATGTAGTAGGGGTTTTCCTTCATTAAGCTGGGTTAGTTTCTATTACAGTTATGTTTTTATCCAATCTATCTATATGGTTGTTTGTCGTAGTGAAAACAACAAAGCGAGGGTTTGATTGAGGCAAACCCTTATACAACCCCAAAATTTTCTCCCGTCTCTATGTGCGTAGGTGGCAAATAGGTTTTGCAGGGTTGAGGATGGATTTTGGAATGTTTCTAGTGCATTTGTAGTTCTCTATCCATATAGATGACAAAACGGTGCACATATGTGCCCATGACACACTGGCATCTAGGACTCAGGACCGAGTGGGTCCTCTGGTATAATCTACTTCCCATTTGTGTATTTCAGTAATAGTTAACATTGCATTGTTTTGTTATATGTTTCAATAATATGCAATTTAATAGTTTAATTTAGTGGTTATTTAATCATTGTACTTTCATTCCCTGACTCACCCTTAGTTCCATTTTAAGTAAGGTAGCAATAGATAGTTTTTTATCTAACATTCATCATCTTAGAGGTAAAAAATTCCCACCTCTACATTTTGGTCAACCTGACATAAATGCCTCATGTCAGATCTCTTTCTTTTAGAATTTGATGCATTCAACAAGGCATTCTCTAAGGAATACTTTGATATGTTGGATGAGGTCTTAGAAGAATTCCTAGAACCATCTGCTTCTACCAACAAAGATATAAAAGATGGCCTATCTTTGAATCCCTCTTCATTGAAAGATGAAAAGTTCGTAAATGCCATTGTTGTCTTTGAAGCTCTATGAAAGCCTAAGAGACCATGCATTTATGTGACTACAACTAGTCCCTCTCCTAAGAAAGTTAAAACCATTCAAGGGAGATGCTCCTGATTTGTATACTAAATTTATACAATATAAACAACATTCCTACAATACCATTTCTCATACATATAATACAAGGAGAAATAAATAACATCTCGATGAACCAGAACACTTTTTACCACCTTCTCAACCTAGTCTTCATCAAGCATCCTAGTGACTATGAATTTATTGTCCAACTTAAAGTTACTCCTGCTAAGATCTCACTATGGGAATTGCTTCATATCACCCTGGTGTATTAAGGTATGCTACAAGAAGCTTTGCAAAATATTTTATTATCTTCTTCTGCAAGATCAGTGGATGTAAATGCGTTGATGGATCATATTTGTGTAGATATGCTGAATATTACATTATATCCCCATGAACTCCTACCTCCAAAAGTAAGTAACTTGGCTGATCCATTAATGATAACAATTCAGGTTAATGGTGTTGGAATTGTTAGGATAATTGGTGAACAACTGAGAGGGGGGGGGGTGAATCAATTGTTAACAGATTATAACATTTAATCCACTTAATAACCTTTAAATAGATTAAGTACCGGTAAATAATGAAACTTAACAATTAAATAGATAATCAATGAAAAGAAACCATACCACATAACACCATGATTTGTACGTGGAAAACCCGGAAAGGGAAAAGCCACGGTGAGAAGCCTACCCATAGTTAGATGATACTTCTATAGAAAGTATGTGTTACAATGAGGGGCCTGCACATGCAGGAATACACATTGCCTAGAGCGTACTACTCATTACAAAAGAGTCTCACTGACTACAGAGAGGAAACAACCATCTCAAGATAAATGGATAATAATCTAATAGAGTGAACTGCCATAGATAACATCTACCATACCTGATTACAGTCCTGGTTAAGCTCAATACCGGAGGCCTTTGACCTCTTCCTTAATCCCAATTTGATCACCTATGATCGACCAAATCTCCTTCGCATATGATATTCCATTCCATCACCATGATATTTTTTATTCCCATCCTCTAAAATACAATGAGATCTTACATCATTTTATACCACACTAAGACCTAAACCAATTAGGTCGGCCACCTAAAAGATATTACAATGATATGCCATGTCAACTTAAGACCAAAACAACAATAACCAATCCATAGAACATCTCAAAACATCCTGGTAACGTGTAGAGTACACGTTATCATAATACCGGTCTATAACCTAGATAGGTACTAGACCTATTCTAGGTCCACCATGCCAAAGCAATGTCTTTAAGCAGTTGAAGCATGATCAAGAACATCTTCAACATCCTAAAATCAATCTAGAAGCCACACCAACACCAATTATGCATCCTGTCAAGATTCCTCAGTGAAAGCTCTTCCGGTAAAGCCTTAAACCAATGTGGGTAAGGGTTTACAAGAGTGTATGATAGAATCCGATTACCAAGTCAATACCTACTGACCAAAAAATTCTCAAGGAACATGTAACACATGAAATCAAACATACTCCATTGATCCAAACATGCCAAAAGTGTCCAATAGATAGTCTCTTCTACCGGTAACACTAGATCTTCTACCGGTAACCAAAACCTATCTGTCGGTAACCAACTATAACAACTAGTGTTGAAATAAATGACAAAACATCAATGCAACACATAATCAATTCATCCATAATGCCAACAATCTCCCCCTTTACCATTGATGACAACACTAGATGTGAAAAACATCTAACTACCAAGAAATGCCAAACAAGTCTCCCCTTGTGGAAGACAACTAACAATCTCCTTAATATTAATAGCTCCCCCCCTATGAATGATATCTGGGTAAGGTTTTGAATTTATTTTTTCACATCACTATCTCTCCCCCTTTGACATCAATGCTAGAAATCTAACAAAAATATCAAAGCAAGAATATAAATCTCTATATCTCAAAGCTGACTACTCCCCTCAGTAGTAGCACCACTCATTAGTACCGAAATGAATAATATCTTTGATAACGCATGTCAGACTGATGACAAACTACATCAATCAAGTCTCTGTCGGATGGGCATAAACCCCTAACTTGTCTCTCAAATACTCAAATGATTCCTTAGATAGTGGTTTAGTGAATATATCTGCAATCTATTCTTTAGTGTTCACATAAACCAATTTGACTTCTTTTGCTTCTACCTTGTCCTTCAAAAAGTTATACTTTATTGATATATGCTTAGTCTTAGAGTGAAATACCAAATTTTTAGACATGTCAATAGCTGCAGAGTTATCACAGTAGATAACTACCGGTTCACTACAATTTACCTTGATATCCTTCAACATTTGCTTCATCCACAAGACTTGAGTGCAATTAGTTGCTGCCGCAACATACTCATCTTCTGTAGTAGATAAAGAAATGCATGACTATTTTTTGTTGATCCATGAAACCGGTTCCTTTCCAAGAAAGAAAGATCCACCAGAAGTGCTCTTCCTATCATCAATATCTCCTACCCAATCTGAGTCAATATATGCACATAAAGTGAAATCGTCATTTTTAGAATACCATAAAACATATTCTGTTATTCCTTGCAAATACTGGAATATCCTCTTTACTGCACGTTCATGATTTTATTTAGGATTACTTTGATATCTTGAAACAATACTTACTGCATTCATAATATCCAGTCTAGTCCGAGTTAAATATAACAGACCACCAATCATATAATTATACCTTGTCGGATTTACCAGTGTAGAAGTATCCTTGATAGATAATTTCTCACTTGTTACCATAGGAGTACTAGCCGGTTTGAAATCATCCATACAAAACTTCTTCAACAATTCCCTCAGATACTTAGTTTGATAGATAAAATTGCCTTTGTTAGTTTGAGTAATTTGCAAACCTAAGAAAAATATCATCTCACCAATCATGGACATTTCAAATTCATTCTACATATTGTTAGCAAATTCCATGCACAATTTATCTTCTCCAAAAATGATATCATCAATAAATACTTCAATAATCAGAATATCATTATCAGTGATCTTATAATATAAATTACTATTAGCACCGCCTTTAGTAAAACCAAGCTTAAAAAGATATTTATCCAACCTTGCATACCAAGCTCTAGGAGCTTGTTTCAATCCATTTAAAGCTTTCTTCAATCTTCAAACCATATCTTTATCATCTGTAAGTGAAAATCCATTAGGTTGCTCAATGTATACTTCTTCCTCAAGTTCACCATTCAAAAATGCACATTTAGCATCCATTTGATAAACTTTATAGTTCTTATAAGCTGCATAGGCAAGAAATAGTCTAACAACTTCAATTCTATCTACACATGCAAATGTCTCACCATAATCAATTCCTTCCATTTGAGAATATCCTTTACAAACCAATCTAGCCTTGTTTCTTACAACTTGACCATCCTCATTTAGTTTATTCCTAAAAACCCATTTAGTTCCAATAACATTCTTATTTTTAGGCCGGGGAACTAAAGACCAAGTCTCATTTTTCTCTATCTGATATAATTCATCTTCCATAGCTTTTAAGCAATGTTTGTCCTTACAAGCTTCAATAACAGATGCTAGTTCAATTTGAGAAATAAGACATACCTCTTCATTTGCCAGTCTTCTTCCTATCATAACTCCCTTGTTCCTATCTCCAATAATTTGATCTTCAGAATGATTTAATCTTACATACCTTGGTGTCTTCTGAACTTCAAGTTCACTGCTCTGATCATTAGTCACAATTTTAACTGATGTTTATCCTTACAAGCTTCAATGACAGAAATAAGACATACCTCTTCATTTTCCAGTCCTCTTCTTGTCATAACTCCCTTGTTCCTATCTCCAATAATTTGATCTTCAGAATAATTTAATCTTACATACCTTGGTGTCTTTTGAACTTCAGGTTCACTGCTCTGATCATCAGTCACAGTTGAATTTTCTGATTGTGCCGGTGTAACTGTCTTAGTTTCCAATACCAGTTGAGGCATTGCTAGTTCAATTATGATCATTTCCACTGCCGGTTCCCTGTCATATGATATTGAATGATTTTTGTATTTCTCATCCACTTTCACATTAGCACTCCCCACAATTTTCTGTAATATTTTGTTATAACATCTATATGCTTTTTCTTTGAATTATATAACCAAGAAATATCGCTTCATCACATCTAGGATCAAACTTTCCAATTGAATCATCTCTTTTGATATAGAATTTACTTCCAAAAATTCTGAAATATTTAACAGTAGGTGTATGTCCAAACCATAATTCATAAGGGGTCTTACCGGTTTCACCTTTGATGTGAACTCTGTTGAATGTGTAGACTGTTGTACTCACTGCTTCTCTCCAATATATGTGAGGCAATTTGGCTTCCATCATCATAGATCTTATTGCATCCAAAATGGTTATGTTCTTTCTTTCCAGTCTTCCATTCCGGGTGCAGATAACTATCTCCTGATTCCAATTGTTTCATAATAACTATTAAATTCATAAGAAGTGAACTCACCACCATGATATGATCTTAAACATTTGATTTTAAATCCAGTTTCTGTTTCTGCTTTTGCATTAAAAAAATTTAATTTTTCAAAGGCTTTAGACTTCTCCCCAAGAAAAGTCACCCATATCATTCTAGAATAGTCATCAATAATCAACATGAAATACCTATCACCTTGAAAGCTTCTAGTCCTTGCTAGACCACACAAGTCAGTGTGAATCAAATCAAGTACATCATTAGATTTATCATGTATGCTCTTAAAAGAAGTTCTAACTTGCTTTCCCAATTGACATTCCTTACATACTAGATTATGAGGCTTCATAATATTAGGTATGTCTCTAACTACCTTAGTTGAACTGATCTTTACAATACAATCAAAATTAACATGACACAACTTCTTATGTCATAACCAACTCTCATCAATATGAGCAATCAAACATGTCTTATTACTAGTGTTCAAGTGAAATATGTTACCTCTAGTCTGAATACCAGTTGCAATCTCCAAATCAATCTTATTAATGATTTTGCATTTTCTATCTTTAAACTAAAGTTGGAAACCCTTGTCTACCAATTGACCAACACTCAAAATCCTATGGTTTAAACCTTCTACATAATAGACATTATCAATGTTATTCTTTCCATCCAAAGAAATAATACCTCTACCTCTGATCATACATGCTTTGTCATCTCCAAATATGACTTGATCGCCATTGTATTCTTGCAGGGACAAAATTTTTCCTTTATCTCCAGTCATATCACTTTTTGAAGAAGTTGCTACCAGTGAAAGGTGAGTTTCTGGCTGTAGTGCTTCTAACTCATCTTCAGTGATACCAGTTTGTTTAAGTACATCTTCTTTGATAGCCTTTGCTTGCCTAGATCCTCTTCTTACTATTGCTTCTACCTTCTTTACCCTTTTCTTAGATTGAATTTGATTCTCAATAGTCTCAGCACTACCAAATACCTCTTCTTCAGGTTCCTTGGGTGCTTCCAGAAGGGCTTTTGCATATGTTTCAATTATGTGGTCATCAATTTCATAACCCATTTTAGTAACCCAAATGGTTCTTGGGATAACTGCCTCCATCCAAATCTCATCCTTCTTGATAACAAAGCATATTTCATCCTTATACTTATTTACAATTGCTTGTGATAATCTGACTCTAGTATTCATCTAGGCCTTTAATGCTTGAAAGTACTCATTTATATTCTTTTGTCTGTTTTCACCCATGTTGTTTAGTAAATCAAACAATTGTTTGCCTATCGGTATATCAAAACCAAGATTCTTGTTACCGATACCGGGCACCTGTTTTGTTATGTGCAGCAATAAACAGACAAGTAGGTTTCCAAATCTAAATGTCCCCTTTTTGTCTTTCTTAATCTTTCCAAAATTGTCAATAAGCTCATCTTTCAACGATTCAAACACATCTATTTTTGCATTAGCATTGATCATATCATAGGCACTTTTTATGCATAGGCTAGAGACTGAATTTAACCTGTTTGCATGTGTGGTTTTATAGCCTAAAATTATGCTAATGAATCTGACATTGATGTCGGTTACATCATTTACTCTTAAAGATCTCTTATCAGATGTTGCACCTATTAGGTTCATCACTAGATCATTTGAGACCTTCTTTGTCTTATCAGGTCTGTTACTAGTGGAAGGTAACCCTACCACAACTTTTACTGCCTCTTTAGTGATTTTGTGAACTAATTCTAACCAGAAGAATGCACCATGTACCCTGCTTAGAACTATCCTTATAACTTCCTTAGGAAAATCTGGAAGGCTGAGAATTTCAGTGAATCCTAGGGTTTCAACTATTTTATGTTCAGGTTTCACATTACCGGAATCATCACAAATTTTAGTCTTATACATGCTCTTGATTTCCTCATCACCTAATTCTTCTATGTGACAATGAATGTACATTCTAGGGTCTTCAGCAAAAACTACTCCTTTGGGAATTTGAGAAAAAGCACCAACATTATCATCCTTAGCTATTTTGGGAACTAACTGAAATACGGGTCTAGGGTGCTTGATCACTTCGACTACAGTAGGGTTTGCTATGAATTTAGGAACAGATGAAGAAGCCATAATTATAAATACCTTTCTCTACCTTAGGAAAGATTGTTTGCTGAATTGCTTTGCTTAGAAATTTCACGCTCTTCGAATGTTTGAATGCTTGTTGAAATGAAATTGGAGCCAAAACACTGATTTATAATGTTAATTTTGCCAACCACCACATTTAATGCTTGTCGATTAAGTAATCACTTAACTTATCTGCCGGTATAGAAGTAATTTCAACTTCTTACCATCAACCGAGGGAATAATAGCATGTTTCACATTTGATTGCCAAACCCTCAAAGAATTTTTCTTCAGTTAGATGAAGAGTCTCCTGCCGGTGGAGTGTTACTTTGTTCTGCTAGTGGAGGAGTATTCCTATCCACATTCAGTTCTGATTTCCTGATCCATTGTTTTGAGAATTCCTGCTTAACTTCTTCAAATTTTTCTTTACCTTTCAAACTAGGACCTTTGTTATTTACCGGTGAGGATTTGCTTCTACAAAATTTAGCAATATGTCCAATTTTGTTACAGGCATAACAAGTCACATTATTTTTTTGAATAGCTTTTCCATATCCTATGCTGGTTTGTGTTCTGCATTGATTAGATAAGTGTCCAAATCTTCCACAAACATAAAATCTTACATTTATTCTACAATTTTCAGAATTATGACCAATTTTGTTGGATTTTGAACATTGACCGGTGGGTGTATTGGTATTCTGATAATTTCTGGATCTACATTGATTTTCTCTATGACCATACTTGTTACAGTTAAAGCATTTTCCATTAAATTTATAAGCAATAGGCTGTCTTACCGGTTTGCCATGATCCTGTGTGTTTGCAGTACCAGAGATTTCTCTAGCTTCAAAGCCAAGTCCACAATTTTCACCATTAGGTTTTTGATTCTTCAATAATTCACCAAGTTCTTCTGAGCTTGTCTTGAATTTTTCTTTGTGCTGATTTGCAGTATCCAGTTCTCTTACCAAGATTTCTTTCTGTCTCATAAGTTTATTTGAATCATTCTGTGTATGCATCAGATCTGTCTTCAACAAATCATTTTCATAGCTAAGTCTGGTGTTCTCATTTGCAGCATCACTTAGTCTTCTATTCAAATCTTCTTCATTCTTCTTTTTATCTTCAATTTCCTTACAAAATCTCATAGTCATATCCTGCATCTCATTCTTTGTTGTCATGTTCTCTTGTTTTAGCTTGCTTATCAGATCACTAAGAGTTTCTTTTTCATCATTCTCATTTTGCATCTTTTCACAATGGTAAGATTTTCTTGAAGTCCTATGCAGCCTTTAGATCATCTTCAAGTTTGATGTTTTTCAACTTATTTGCATCATAGTCTAAGAGAGCTGCTTCTAATTGCTTCATCAAGTTTTCCATCTCTACCGGTGTCAAGATCTTCCTCAAGCTGTTAGGCTTATGAAAATAGAGGACCAAGCTCTGATACCAATTGTTAGGATTCCCATAGATACTGAGAGGGGGGGGGAATCAGTATCTAACTGGTATAATGATTTTATTCACTTAAAACATGTAGAACATATTAATATTGTATACCGGTAAACATAAAGTAATGCAATAAACAGAGATAATAGCAACCACATGAAAAACACACCATAACACAATATTTTAATGAGGAAACCCGGTGTGGGAAAAACCTCGATGGGATTTGTGACCCACAATATTCACTTACTGGCCAATAAGAGAATATTACTACTACAATAGGGGCTTGCACATGCAGGAAGGCCAAGTGCCTAGAGCTCACTGCTCAATTACAAAATGGGAAGTCTCACTGACTTACAAAATGGATTATATAAATCCAATGTCTTGTACTGCTTCAAAATAGCATCTACTATGCCAGATCCAGTATCAGTTTATAGCTCTGCTTCTTACATAAACCCTTAACCTATAATTCACATAATAGGTCTGCCTTATTTCACTTAATTACATTCCTCCATACTTACCAAAATGTTCTACAATGATCTCTTATATATATGAGTCATTTTACAATCTGCCAAGTTGGCTTATAGTGATTTTACAATAATTAACAAATTATATTACAAACAAAATTCCTATCGGCCTCTATGCCGGTATGCTTCCTAAATATTGTCAAAATCCTAAGCAAAGAGAAGTCACTTTTCAAAATCTCCAAAGTCTTGGAAAACCATTAAAGGCTTTATGTCCTCAACAAGTTAACCCTCAAAGTCTTCCAAACCATTTAAGGCTCTTACATAGCCATTAATGGTTAACTCAACATCCTTGCATGATTAGATACTTTCTCTCTAACTCAACCCCTATCTAACCCAAGGGTCTCATTAAGCATTAATGGCTTTAACCTTGGTTATCTCTTTAACCCTTGCATAAGAGTTTATCCCTTGGGTAAAAGCTTTATCCAATGGATAACCCTAATCTAACCTTAACCCTTACCTCCTAAGGTAACCTCCATGTCTTCTCAATCATTTAATTCTTCTTCAATCTCCTCTCAAACAACCTCTTGTTGACAATTTTCACCATTTCATTAGTGATAATTGTAAACATGGATTGATTAACTTTCAATCCTAGCCTTTGTTAAGATTATCCAATCTTGACCATCCAGTGCCCTATTTTCCCTATAAATAGATCTTTTATTCTCTCATTTTGATATAGAAATATTTCATGCATCTAATTTATAATCATTTTACTAAGAATCTAGCCTCTCTTTGTTAAAACACATTAAATATTTAGAAGCATTTTTAATATCATAGCATATCCATGTTAGACTAGTATATCTTGTTAGGATAGGATTACTAATCTTTATCATAGCATCATATTCATACTAGTTTAAATCATTCTGGTTTCAATATTATACATGTTGTTGGAATTCGTTCATACTTATAAGCAAACATCACTCATTCTTGGAGTTTTCATTCCTAAGTGACTTTGCTCAATGATCTGAGAACAAAGACATTGACTTCAGGGATCCTGTGAGATAGAGAAATAATGGAACACCCCTTGGGAAGTTTAGCTATTCAATATAGCTCCTATAACTTTCACCAAGAGTCTCATTGGTGTGTGGACACTTTGAAACTAGACTTTTATGTTTATGTCGCCCACATTTCCCACACACATTTCTGGAGCCCACTGTGGGGCTCGAACCCATGAATAATATCATTTCTGCTACAGGAGAAAGATTGCAAGCATGTGGAAAATTTGTTTTAGCACGTTGGAACCTTTCATTAGTGCTTTGGAACCTTTCATTAGCACTTTTGGTAAACTGTTTAGCGCATTAGACCCATCACCTAGCGCATATAGACTTCCTGTTAGCGCATAACATTCTGGTTTTTATCCTGCACATTGGAACAATAGCGTAGCGCATTTGGTAACCAGTGTAGTTCTTAGGGACCTTTAATTAGCACATTAGTAACTTCTTGTAGTGAATCTGTGTTGCAGTCTAGCGCATGACTCTGACAAGGAAAAAGAAAAAAAACTCTAACCAAGGGAAGAAAATTTAGGCTTTTGTAAGCCCACCTTCGATGCTAGTTTTCACTAACTTTCTTCTTGTAGGTAACTAACCACTTTCTTATAGGTTTAGATTAAGTTAGAATAGAAAATTTCATTCTTTCTAACTTTTTTTTCGTTAGATAAAAAGAATTCACCTTTCTTAAAAATTGGAAAAGAATCTCATTTTTTGGGGGGTTTAAAAATTCACCACATCTTCCTTTGGGTTTTAAAAAGAATTTCATTGTTGGATAAAAAGAACAACAAAAACAAACTTTTCATTTTGGCAAGTTAGGCAAAACACTTCAATTTGGGTATAAAAAGAACAAGTAAATTTAATTTTCAGTTTGCAAAGGTATAAAGAACTTCACCTTCCTTTGGTGCATAAAAGGATTCATTTTCATTTTCACAAAGGATAAAGGGAACCTCATCTTTATTTTGGGCAAAGCAAGGAAATTTTCACTTATCGACTTCACTTTTGTTGACCAAGATCACAATTTATTTTGTTGACCAAGATTTCCACTTTCTTATATAGAAAATCATTGCTATAAAGAGTTAAAAAGAATACCATGCCTTTTGGAGAAAAATCTCCAAGTAGAAGTTAGCAAATCATTGCTTTGAAAGATAAAAAGAACTTGTTTTCTCTATCTCGAAAGTGGAAGCTATATGCTCTCCCCTTAACTGGGTGACCAAAAAACCAAACCACTCTTATACTTTGTTTATTTCAAGCATTTAAATCCTTTAGCAGGCATTCCCTCCCGAGTTGCTCTTAGAACGTCATTAATGGTCGGTGAGAGTGGAACGACCTAAGTGGGAAATGACTTTATCGCCAAGTGTTCCAACCCACTATAATCAAATGTGGAGGCTGACGAAAGTCCCCTTCAACAGTTTTGCTCAGTAATTATTCTTCCCCCAGTATCTTTAATATATGTAAAGCCTTTGTTCTAAATGTTGGGAAGCCTCCCAAGGGAGTTTATCACTGAAGACCAAACAAAAGCCTGATTAAGAACCTTAGCATGAGAAACTTTGAGTCGAGTTAGTATCCAAACATTTTCAACATCATAGTGCAAGGGTGTGGAAGAATCCACCACCAAGATTACTCACCATATATCTCCCAAGATAACTACTCAACTGTGAAGCAATTCCCTCTGGGTTAATTTCTAGCAAAAGACAAAAAAACGAGCACCCTCTAGGGGGTGACACGACTACTTGAGCTGACGGAGTATCGAGACTAGTGGGCTATGATGTTGTTAATGAACCTTGAATAAAGAGTCTTCTTGATCTGTATTACTTGTTATCTAAATCAGTGAAAACATTGCGGATTTGAACACATCCTCACAGAACATACACTACTTGTCTTGCATAGGCAAAATTTGTTATCTCTTTCATGTTGTGTTTGCAATTTATTTTTTAGAAAATCATCCATCTAAAATACGTGTTAAAAATCCAAAAATGGCAAAAGTAAAGAAATCAGGGCAACTTCCTAGCACGTGTCAACCTTTCCGTAGTGCATTTCAACCAAATCATAGTGGTCTCAACAATCATATTAGTGCATAAACAATATCATACTAGCAAAAATTTTAGTGGCAGTTTTTGGCACCATCCTAGCGCATTTAAACATCAGCTTAGTGCATCAAAGACATACCTTAGTGCTTTTACCTTAAACGGTAGCGTGTAATCTGAACATATTAGCACGTGAATTTTCCAACCAAGTCAGTTTCAAACAATCTGAGTCAACGCATAGGAGAGGCAGCTTAGCACATAGAGAACCTTTTGTGGTGCATCTAGAATATTCATTAGCATGTCCAGTCTTTGTTTTAGCACATCTTAAAAACCTAAAAAAACAAAGAGCCAATCAGACCTTTTAGGAAAATTTCATCGACAGTCTTGAGTACCCTTTTAGGTCCATTAGCAAACTTAGTAGTCAAAATCTAAATCAAATTATCAGAGAAAATAATTCCAAAATCAACAAGGCATCCTTAGAATAATTTTTTTTAAATCTTAAACTAGCTTGAGATATGACTTCATCCAACAAAATTAGGCAATATCATAACAGTGATCAAGGTTCCACCATCTAACAGATTCTATGAAAACAACATACCTAGTTTAAATCTTAAAGTTGTCAAATCAAGTTTCCATATCAGGAGACTTTCATCCATATTGTTTGACACACTTTGTCATGGAGGGAATCTAACTAAATCTCTACTTGATAAAGTAAACTTGAGTTTTCAAATGAAGTATCCAAATCCAACATCAATGACAACCGTTGATCATTTGTGTATGACTACTCCTCATATTTTGAGAAGAACAAGTATTCATCACAAAACTAAGTTTAAGAAGAGACAACCTAGTTCTAAGGTACTTACAAGAAGCAATAAGTTTCTCTATATCAATCGCCGATTCTTTGCATCACATCACGCATTCTTGTGTCACATGCGATTGTATATCAAAGGCAAAACAAACAAGTTTGACAAGGAATCTTTAAGAAGTGGAGCTTGTTGGTATTTTGGTATGGTTTTGTCATTGATGTCAACACCTACTAACACTTATCAACTCTGGCACTTTGGAGAATCAGCAACATTCACCGACAAGCAAGTGACTTATGCATAGTCATCGATATCTAGCACATCAGTAGGATATAATGTTCATCGGCACTTGGAATAGCATGGAAAACACTTGGCAATGTCGAAGACATCATTTGGACACCTTGTCTTGGAGTTTTGGTCATTAGCATATTTTGTATTTGCATATTTGCTGTTATCGGTAAATAGGTCCAAGATATACACCAATAGGTTTATCTTTTCCAGATCAGCACAACACACTATGGAGAGGTTTTATTATTGTTGTAAATGCATCAAGCTGACATGTTGAATTAGTTATTGCATTAGACATTGTTTTGTTTGTAAATTGATTTTATTGTAATATCCTTTAGAGCCAACCTACTAAAATTGGTCTTAGGTTATGATATAAAATGTAAGATCTTATTTGTAAGATCATGTGTGGAATGCGAAAAAGAATTGTGTGAAGGTATACGTGAGATTAAGTAGAGCTATACACGTAGACATCATTTGAGGGTTGAAGGAAGGATTTTGTGAAGACAATCAGAACTACACCAGTACTGAATCCAGCATAGAAAGATGCTAATTTGAGCAGAACATCCTTATTGGATTTAACCATCCAATTGTAGTCAGTGTGACTCCTATTTGTTTTTGAGAAGTGAGCTCTAGGCGCTTGGCCTTTCTGCATGTGCAGACCCTATTTGTATACACATACTATCTGTAGTAGTATCATCTGATTGTGGGTAAGGTTTCCCACCATGGTTTTTCCCTTACAAGGTTTCCACGTACAAATATTGGTGTTATGTGTTGTGGATGACTTTGTCTTTTTTTTTCATGCATTAACCTTTATCGGTATTATAATTAACTGATAAAACTGTCTACCGACATAAAAGACTAGTTTACCAGTATTAAGCATTAAGTTGGTAAAGTTGTTTTTGGTTTGAATTTGTTAGACAACTGATTCACCCCCCCTGCCCCCCCTTAGATGTCTCTGAGACCTAACAAAGCTTTTATTTAGAAAGCAGAATTCAACCAACACCTAAATCAGGGAGGAAGGGTCAACCCTACTTTATTCCAATAGTTATGTATCACATATAATGAAGCTAGACCTGAACCACCAACACCACCTAGAACTCCCATAGAAGAAAAAGAATGTATCATTACAATAGAAAAGAGATTGTTGGCATTTCAATAAGGATATTGAGAAGGTTGTTGGAGATTATTGATATAACTGAAGAAGGATGATTACTATCTTAATAATATTATTTTGTCATTGATGTCAATAAATTAATTTTTTGATTTAGTATGATGTTGCCATATCTTGAGAAGTATAAAGATGTCGGTAAGTGACACAGAAAGAATGTGATAATGAAGGGGAGAAATAAGTTATTCAATGGGCAACTATTACCGAGTTAGACAATGATGAGATCATGTTGTTTTGATTGTTTTGATATCCTACATATGTTGTTGATTATAAGTTTAATACCGTACTATGTCACCGAGCAAAGAATCTAGTTGGTAAACCCTAAGGTTATCGATATCAGTTAAAGAAGGAAGAATGTCTACTGAGTGAAGTTCAATATTAACCGAGTAACAACCGAGTTATAATAGATTGCATTGGATGAATAAAAGCATTATTTAATGAAGGATGCTGATGAGCTAGAGATGAATAAATGATTGATATGTCGAGCAAGAAGTTTGTTAAGGATCTACAACATCGAAAATACAAGAGGAAGATCTATAGCATAGATTGAATGGTCATAACCTAGCACAAGTTCCAAGGCAAGGTAAAATGTTTTCAGATCGAAGGATACATTGAACCTAGTCAAGTTTGATGACCTGATGGCTAAGATTGATCATGGGAAATGTGATCAAGGAGATTAAGCGGTTAGAAATTGTTTATAAATAAGGAATTATTGATGAACAATGTATGCAGGAAAATGTATGCACAATGATGCTACAGTAATGTTTACCGAGCACAGAAGCTTGAAGATTTGATTGAGGAACAAATTGAGAAGCCCATCAAATCCAACAAGAAGCAAGATAAGTCTTATGACAAGATTGTTTTGAGCACATAGAATCTGCTTTAGCATTTCAGATGTGAAGTTGCAGATATATTTTATTACTGTTATTTATTTTGTAAGTGACAGGAAATCTCTTAACCAAGTGGACTAAACAGTCTTATTTGTAAACCCTCTAGCAAGGTAACATTCTAAATGAGTGTTTGAAATCCTTTGACAAGGTCACTTCTAACAAAGTGCAAGACTCTAACAATTCTGAGGAAAATCCCTTCACCGGGTCACATCTAGCAATGTGTTTGTAATCTTTAACAGGATTAGCTTTTAACCGAGCATACTCTAGAAGGGTATATTTCTTAGTGGGTCCGAAATCCCATAGTGGTTTTTTCCTATTTGGGTTTCCACGTTAAATCTGGTGTTAAATGTGTTATGATGTTTTAAGTGTATTTGTTTATGAGTATTGAATGATTTACAGTCATAGTTGTTGGCATTATGTAAACCAGCATGAAGACATAATGATATTGTATGTTGTCATTGATGTCAATATGGGACATAGTGTGAACCGACACATGTGATAAGTGAAGAGAGAGGAACCAGCATATGTATGAACCAGTTTATATGCCAAAGTGAAGTGGCATATTTGTTCAAGTGAAGTGACATATTTGTTCAAGGTGAACTGGCATGTAGTTATGGGAACCGACACATGGAAGCATTGTATGACTACCGGTTGGTAGGTAGCTTCCACTTCGGGGTTTCCGGTTGGAGTACCTCAAGTCTATGTGACTCAATCAGTGATCTTTGTGTGATGAGTTAGCAGTATGATGAGGGACAGATCGTGTTGACACGTAAGCTCTGTGTGCATGAAGGATCTTGCATGAAGATGACTATTCCTATCTACCTCGGGAATGTGCGAAGTCTATCAAATGGTGATAATGTGTGATGGGTTATCAACCGCCATGAAAATGGTGGATAATGGTTGATGGAGAATGTCTTGAGATCGATTCAAGATTGTTGCATTTAATGTAGCATGATTCAACGGTTAGGATCGAACCGTTTGAATTGCTTAACCTAATAGGTTTAGGGTTTTTGCTACCGACCTGTATGTTTCCTATAAGGTCGATGTTGGGTTTCTTTCTGAGGTTGTTGGCAAAAATTGTGAGTGTGTATCCAAGGAAAGTGATACGTGCTTCTTGCCAAACCAAAGGAGAGAAGAGATACCTGCAAAGTGAATGTGCAGAAGGAAAAGAGGAGCCTAAATGTATCTGCATTAGCATTAAGTGTTGTTAATAGATCATTGTAATACCTGTTGATCTCTAACTACTTCAATAGTTGTAAAATCCCCTAATAGGGTAGCCTTAACTGGCTTGATTCAAAATCCCTTAAATCGAGTGGTCTTAACCGGCTTGTTTCAAATCCCTTAATTGAGTAACTCAAGGCTAATGAGTTCTAAGAAGCTGGAGAAGCTTAGGAGATCCTTTCAGCTATTGAGTTCTTGAAATCCTCTAACAAGGTGACCCTACTGGGTTTAACCCTTAACCAGGTGATCCTTAACAGGATCGGTTCCTACCAGAACCTATTGTAATTTCCTTAATTGAACAAGGCTCCTAACAGAGCGGACTTCTAAAGAGTTCAAAAAGCAGCTTGTGGGTATTCATCCCCATCATGGTTTTTCCTAGTTGGGTTTCCACGTGAAAAATATGTGTGTTATGTGAAATGCTTCTGTCTTGTGATGCTTTGTTTTACCTATTAAGCACATGAAGGTTCTATGTTTTATGCCTATCTATAAAACATATTGAAATCATTGTTGTGAAGATCTGATGGTCAATTTTACTGGTTTATGCATGAGAATATAATGATACTGTAGTATTGAGCTAAGAGAAAATTTTATTGAGTGACCGGTTCATGACTGATTGAGCTATACTGGATGTTACCAGTTGCACTTTGCTTTACCGATATCCCTGTTTGTCAGTCATTTGGAGCATTTGCTGTCAAACCAATTTTTGACTATATTTGTGTTTGTACTGACTCACCCCCCCTCTCAATACCGGTTCGGTACTAGTGGTTCATCATTGACCTATCAATAGTTGCATATCAGTAAAGGCTACTGAGGTTGAATCTGGTGAATATATTGTAGTGTGAAGTTTTTATGATTCACCCACCCCCCCCTCTCATCTTAACTAACAATTGGTATCAGAGCTTTGGACTTCAGAAGAAAAGTTTCAAGGTACTTGAGGCAAGATCCGAAGATGTATAAAAGGGATGCACCAAAACTGAACAAGTCAAGTTTCTCCATATGGTAGAAAAGGATGAAGCTGCATTTATCAGGAATTGGAGAATATGCAACATATTATCTAGAGAATGATTACATAGAACCTAGCACCAACCCGATGACAAAGGAAGAGATAAAGGCAAATCAAGAACATATTCAAGCTATGATTGAAATAACATCCGCATTAATCGACTCAGAGTTTAATGACCTAGAAGGCTGCAATGATGCCAAAGCGATGTGGATCAAGCTTATATCTGTGTATGGTGGTGATGAACATGTTCAGAGAGCAAAAGTAGATAGTCTAAGAGGTCAACTTGAATCCATGAGAATGAATGAAGGTGAGAACATAACCCAATACAATACAAGGTTAAAGGAAACTGTCAATCAAATCAAAGGAGCAGGAGGAACTATTGAAGAAAAGGATGTAACAAGTTGCTTAGAACACTTCTACCTGCTTATGCCATTCGAGTCTCTGCAATCAATGAATTAAGGTTTGTGCCAAACATGCCAGTCTCTTTGGATGCTACTATCGATAAGCTACATGCATTTGAGTTAAGTAATTTTGACAAGAGTGGGTCCTCGATAAATATAGTTGAATTTGCATTCAGTACTTTTCATCTTGGTAAATCTAATGACTATAATGATAGAATGAATAAGTGTTCTGAAGGAAATCACAGTGGAGCAAGTGAAAGATTTCGCAAAAACATGGAAGAGGTACACAAACTATATGAAGAAATCAAAAAGCAAGAAGAGTTTGAAGCATTATTAGCCAGAAGGTTACCGAGAGGCAAAGGTAAGTATAAAGGAAAGTTACCTTTAAAATGTTTTAACTATGATAGAATAGGACATATGGCTTCTAACTGTCCTAATAAAGAATCTAGAGAAAAGGGAGAATACCGAGATGACAAACATAAAGACAACCAATACAGAGAACACCGAGACTTCAGAAGGAAAGATAGAAAGACATGCCTAGTAGCTGATGAGGAATCCAACTATGATAAATCTGATGAAACTAATATAGAGGAAGTTGTTTATGTGGCTATCAAAGATGGATTAGATGAAGAAAGGTATGAAGAGAAAGCCATCATATCTCACATAAATAAAAATGATTCTTGGATCATAGATAGTGGATGCTCACATCACATGACAGGCGATAAACACAAGTTTGTTAAATTAGAAGACTATGATGGAGGATATGTAAGATTTGATAATGATGCACCATATTTGGTGAAAGGTAAAGGATCTATTACACTTCTTGACAATGCTAAATGTGATGATGTATACTGGGTTGAAGGTTTGAAATACAATTTGTTGAGTGTAGCACAACTAAACAATACAGGATACCGAATAGAATTCCAATAGGGATGTGTCAAAGTTCATGACAAACATGGAAAGCTGGCTACTACCGGGACACAAACAAAAGGTAATACATTTCATCTTGACTCAACTCCGAACAAATGTCTATATGCAAAAATATAAGATACCTGGTTATGGCATAAAAGGTTTTGTCATGTAAATTTTGATAATCTAATCAAAATAAGTAAGAAGCACCGAGTAAGAGGTCTACCGAGCTTGGAAAACTTGAGAATGCTATGTGATGAGGATGCCAGATGGGTAAGATGACAAGATCAAGCTTTACAAGTAATTCCTACACTTCTAAATGAATTTTAGATCTAGTGCACACTGATATTTGTGGTCCCATGAAAGTTCAAATTTATTATGGAGATAAATACTTCATATTATTTGTGGATGATTAATCAAGAATGATGTCAGTTATGTTTTTAAAAGAAAAATCAGAAGCCTTTCAAATATTTAAATGGTATAAGGATAGAGTTGAAAAAGAAACAAGAAGACAGTTGAAATGTCTAAGATCTAATAGAGGAGGAGAATTCATTTTTGATGAATTTAACCTATTTGTCAATGATCATGGTATAAAGAGACAAGTGTCTACACCGAGGACACCTTAGCAAAATGGGATAGCTGAAAGAAGAAACAGATCAATTGTAGATTGTGATAGAACCCTGATGATAGAAAAGAGGGTACCTCAAACATTTTGGAGAGAAGCAATCAACACTACAGTTTACACCCTGAACCGAGAACAACTGAAGAAAGGAACTTTGAAGACACCATATGAAATCTAGTATGACAAGAAGCCTAATGTAAGTTATTTTAAAATCTTTGGAAGTAGATGTTATGTTCACAAAGATGACGAAAATGGAAAGTTTGATTAGAAAAGTGAGGAAGGAACATTTCTTGGCTATTCCTCTAGAAGTAAAGCATTTAAATGTCTGATCAAATCATCTAACAAAATAGTAGAAAGTGTAAATGTGAAAATTGATTAATTTGCAAAAAGAAATGATGAAGGAAATTCCAAAGAACCAAAAAATTATCAAGAATTTGTTTATGTTCAACTGAGAAATCCTACCAAGAAAGTTGATGAAGAAAATGAAGAAAATACTCAGTTATCGAGTGATGAAGAAGATCAAATAGAGCATATCGAGCCCATATTAGCCAAATATGTCAGAAGAAATCATGCATCAAGTTAGATTATAGGAGATAAGGATGATCCAGTGATGACAAGAAACAAACTGAGACAAAACACATGTCTGATATCTGAATTTGAACTGAGAATAGTAAAAGAGGCATTTAGTAATGAAGATTGGATAAATGCAATGATAGAAGAAATTGAACAAATCAAGAAGAATGAAACATGGACACTAGTCCCAAGACCGAAGGACAAAAATGTAATCGATACAAAGTGGATTTTCAAAAACAAGCTAAATGAAAAAGGAGAGGGCATTCGGAATAAAGCAAGACTAGTTTGCAAAGGATATGCTCAACAAGAAGGAATTGATTATGGTGAGACTTTTGCACCTGTGGCAAGACTTGAAGGAGTGAGAACATTGTTGGCATATGCTTCTTACAAAAATTTCAATATATATCAAATGGATGTTAAATCTGCATTTTTGAATGGTATACTAGAAGAAGAAGTTTATATTGAATAGCCTGAAGGATTTATTGAAGACAAGAATAAAGATTAGGTATGTAAGCTGAACAAAGCATTATATGGTTTAAAGCAAGCACCTAGAGCATGGTATGAAAGACTGCACTCTTATTTGATCAAGATTGGTTTTATGAGAACAAGTGAAAACAACAATATGTACATGAAGAATGATGAGGACAATGGAATATTGATCTCAGCCATATTTGTTGATGATATTATTTTTTGTGGTAATGACTCCTTATGCAAGAACTTTGGAAATGAAATGTGCAAAGAATTTGAGATGTCCTTAATCAGTGAAATAAAGTATTTTATAGGTTTACAGATACTACAAATGAAAAATGAGATTTTCATTACTCAATCCAAGTATATAAAGGAAATCTTGAAGAAATTTGGAATGGAGGATTCTAAACCTGTAAGCACTCCTATGACTACCAATTGTAAACTATCAAAGAGTGATGAATTTGCATTTGTTGATGAGACACTTTACCGATCTATGATTGGAAAGCTACAATATGTGGTTCACAACAGGCTATATATAGCACATGCAGTAGGAATAGTTGCAAGATTTTCTGCAGATCCCAAAGAAACTCATTTGACAGCAATTAAGAGAATTTTCAGATACCTGAGAGGCACTGAAGATTATGGCTTAGCATATCAAAAGAGAAATGATTTTGACTTAAAAGTCTATACTGATGCTGATTGGGTAGGAAACATTGATGACAGGAAAAGCACAAGCGGTGGAGCTTTCTTTTTGGGAGATAGACTAGTAAGTTGGCTTAGCAAGAAACAAGGATGCATTTCACAGTCAACAACTGAAGCTGAATATGTCATTGCAGCATTGAATTGTACCAATATAGCATGGATCAAACAACTGTTGGAAGGTATGAATGAGAAATTTATCAAGCCAGTAACTATATTCTATTATAATACTAGTGCCATTAACATTTCAAAGAATCTGGTAATCCACTCTAAGACAAAGCATATCTCTATAAAGTATCATTATCTCAGGGAAGAAGTTCAAGAGAAGAAAGTTGTGCTGGAATATATCAGTTCAAAGGAACAAATAGAAGATATTTTCACAAAGCCATTGCCAAGGGACACTTTTGAGTATCTCAGAAGTTAGTTAGGGGTCCTACCCCTATCTAGTACTCACTGACAGAGTTCGGTGAAAGCAAAAATTCTATGAATCTAAAGGATAACTATTTATGAGTTGATGCTGCTTTACACATTTTAGGAGGTTGCCTAAAGTTGTACAGGAAAAAGTGATTGAAGACAAAGATGCTCTGACCATGAATGAGACTGCAAGGAAATTACTTCACAATGGAAGGAATCATGAATTAGTTTTTTCTTTTTGGCATTGTTGTCAAAGGGGGAGAAGACTAATTTATAAGAAACTAACAGATGAAGTTGGGAGAAGACTAATGACAGGGGGAGAAGACTTCAGGAGAAGGTTTAAACAACTCAAGGATAACAGGACAAGTCTAAACAACAATTTGAATCCGAATCGGTTGGAATAAATCAAATTCATATTGCCATCAATGCCAAAGGGGGAGATTGTTGGCATTACAATAGAAAGGAGATTGTTGGCATTTCAATAAGGATATTGAGAAGGTTGTTGGGGATTATTGATATAACTAAAGAAGGATGATTACTGTCTTAATAATATTATTTTGTCATTGATGTCAAGAAATTTATTTTCTGATTCAGTATGATGTTGCCATATCTTGAGAAGTATGTTTTGATAAGTATAAAGATGTTGGTAAGTGACACAAAAAAAATGTGATAATGAAGGGGAGAAATAAGTTATTCAATGGGCAACTATTATCGAGTTAGACAATGATGAGATCATGTTGTTCTATTTGTTTTGATATCCTACATATGTTGTTGATTATTAATATGTTATCGATATCAGCTAAAGAAGGCAGAATGTCTACCGAGTGAAGTTCAGTATTAATCGGGTAACAACCAAGTTATAATAGATCGCATTGGATGAATAAAAGCATTATTTAATGAAGGATGCTGATGAGCTGGAGATGAATAAATGATTGGTATGTCACGCAAGAAGTTTGTTAAGGATCTATGACATCAAAAATACAAGAGGAAGATCTACAATGCAGATTGAACGGTCATAACCTAGCACAACTTCCAAGGGAAGGTAAAATGTTTTCAAATCGAAGGATACATTGAACCTGGTCAAGTTTGATGATCTGATGGCTAAGATTGATCATGGGAAATGTGATCAAGGAGATTAAGCGGTTAGAAATTGTTTATAAATAAGGAATTGTTGATGAACAATGTATGCGGGAAAATGTTGTTGGCAATATTACAAGGATATTGAGAAGGTTGTTGATGATTATGGACATACCTGATTAAAGATGTTTTACTATCTTGATATTATTATTTTGTCATTGATGTCAAGAAATTGATTTTCTAATTCAGTATGATGTTGCCATATCTTAAGAAATATGATATGAAGATTATAAAGAAGTCGGTAAAGACACAGGAAAGAATATGATGAATAAGGGGATAAGTTATTCAATGGGCAACTCTACCGAGTCAGACAATGATGAGATCTTGATGTTTTAGATTGTTTTAACATCATACATATGTTGTAAAATGTAAAGGCTAATACTATACTATGTTATCAAGCAAAGAACCTAGTCGGTAAACCCTAAGGAACCTAGTTGGTAAACCCTAAGGTTATCGCAGTCGGTTAATGAAGATAGAATGTCTACCGAGTAAAGTTTAGTATTCACCGAGTTGTAACCGAGCTATAATAGAATGCATTAACATGTGATATTTAATGAAAGATACTGATGAGCTGGAGTGGATCAATGATTGGCAAGCTGTAGAAGAAGTTTGTTAATGAATCTAAGGCAATGGAAAGTCGGCAAGAAGATCTACAGCTTAGATTGAACCGCATTACCCTAACACAAGTTCCAAGGTGAATGTGCAAGTTCCAAGGTGGGGTAAAACATTTTCAGATTAAAAGATACAATGAACCTCGACAGGATCGAAGATCTAATGGCTATGATTGATCATGGGAAATGTGATCAAGGAGATTAAGCAGTTAGAAGACTGTTTATAAAGAAGGAACTGTTGATAAATAATGTATGTGGGCAAGTGTATGCACAGGGATGCTACATAGTGATTACCGAGCATAGAAGCTTGAAGACCTATTAGAATAACAAAGTATTGATGCCCAACAGATAGACAAGATTAGTTCTATGTCTAGATTGTATTGAACAAATAGGAATATGTTTTAGCATTTTAGATGTGAAGTTGTAGATAGATTGTATTACTGTTATTTTGTGAAAGTGATAGGAAATCTCTTAACCGAGTGGACTTAACAGTCTTATATGTAAATCCTCTAGCAAGGTGACATTCTGATTGAGTGTTTGAAATCCTTTGACAAGGTCACTTCTAACAAAGTGAAGAGCCTAACAGATCTGAGGGAAATCCCTTGACCGGGTCACATCTAGCAATGTGTTTTGTAATCTTTAACAGGATTTTCTTTTAACCGAGCATACTCTAGAAGAGTATATTTCTTAGTGGGTCTGAAATCCCATTGTGGTTTTTCCCTATTTGGATTTCCACGTTAAATCTGGTGTTATGAGGTTTATATTGTTCATATGCTTTTGAGTTTGCATGTTTGATAGTTTTTAATTATATGACTGATATATGTTACCAAGGTTGAATCTGATATTTTTATGGATGATTAAGTTTGTATGATTCACCCCCCCCCTCTCATCTTGTTTCCTATTGGATCTGTACTTATATTAAGTATCAGAACTATCAAATGTATGCACAATGATTCTACAGTAATGTTTACTGAGCACAGAAGCTTGAAGATCTGATTGAGGAACAAATTGAGAAGCCCAACAAACCCAACAAGAAGCAAGATAAGTCTTATGACAAGATTGTTTTGAGCACATAGAATCTGCTTTAGCATTTTAGATGTGAAGTTACAGATATATTTTATTACTGTTATTTATTTTGTAAGTGACAGGAAATCTCTTAACCAAGTGGACTTAACAGTCTTATTTGTAAAACCTCTAGCAAGGTAACATTCTAAATGAGTGTTTGAAATCCTTAGACAAGGTCACTTCTAACAAAGTGCAAGACTCTAACAAGTTTGAGGGAAATCCCTTAACCAGGTTACATCTAGCAATGTGTTTGTAATCTTTAACATGATTAGCTTTTAACCGAGCATACTCTAGAAGGGTATATTTCTTAGTGGGTCCAAAATCCCACAGTGGTTTTCCCCTATTTGGGTTTCCACGTTAAATCTAGTTTAAATGTGTTATGAAGTTTTAAGTGTATCTATTTATGAGTATTGAATGATTTACAGTCATAGTTGCATATCAGTAAAGGCTACCAAGGTTGAATCTGGTGAATATATTGTAGTGTGAAGTTTTTATGATTCACCCCCCCCCCCTCTCATCTTAACTAACAATGCCCACAGTTATGTATCACATATAATGAAGCTAGACCTGAACCACCAACACCACCTAGAACTCCCATAGAAGACAAAGAATTTATCATGGTAGAAACTTACTAAATGCTTGATGTCACTCGCTCTCAGAGAAACAAACAAAGAGAATCACAACCAGAATCAAGTATGGGTCATAGATTATCCAACCCTTTTAATGAGTATGCTAATACGGGTGAAATAGAGATCATCGAGGAACTTCTCCAAGAGTGCCAAGAAAATCCATCATTCCAAAGGCTCATGGAAAGACTTATTGACACAGACAAGGAAAAATATCTACTCATGGTAACTAGCAAAGGAGTTAGACTTCCTAAAGATTTCGATACCAAAAACTTAAGGAATGTAGATGATAGAATTTTTAGAACAAGGTCTAGAAATTACACCTATCAAGACCAACAAAGAGAAGAAGAAACACATGATCCGAAAAACATACACGAGAAAAAAAACACCCCCAAACACAACCATGCCTAAAATTGGGACAATCTTAATGAAAGGGAGGAAGCTTTCCCTCGATGTACAAATGTGCCCATGGTTGCTCTTATACAAAAAATCCAAATGCTGCAAAGGCAAATATAGGACATGCAATAAGGAACCACGGTGCGATACTCCTTGGACGAGATATGTCCTTATCCTTTTCACAAGAGATTGAACATGGTAACTTTTCCCCCAAATTTAGATATACCAAAGTGTGACAAGTATGATGGTAAAAGTGATCCCCATGATCACGTTTGGGAATTTTGTACCATAAGCCTAGAGTTTGCTCATGATGACACTTACTTAGTGAGACTATTCCCAAGAAGTTTTGGAGGGAAAACAATGGAGTGGCTATCTAAACTCACACCTCTCATCAGATCATTTGATGAGTTGGTAAACAAATTTATCACGCAATACTCCTATAATATTCAACACGTCATCATCATGTTGGATGTATGTAACACCAAACAAAAGAACAATGAAACAGTCATGGTGTTTCTTCAATGTTGGGGATTCATGGTTTCAATATATCCTCAAGACGTGCCTGAAAAGGAAAGGATGGAGATCTTTATCAATAATTTAAATAGTGAGATGAGTTATCAACTCAAGCTCCAATACATACCATCTTTTGCCAAGTTGATAGAAAATGGAATCCAAGTGGAGGAAGCCTGCATCAAGAAAGGAACATTGAAGTTCTTTAAGGAAGGAGTTAACTCATCAAACTCTAACCCCTTTAACAATCAAAACAACAACAACACTTTAGACAAATCCAAATTTTGGACAAGGAACAAAAACGTTGTTAATGATGGCATAGTTGATATTAATAAGGTAAAGTCCAAACAACCAGTGTTGGCCTTATCAGGTAACCCACCATCTAACAAAAATAAAAAAAGTGTTAATCAAGGCACTAACACTTTTCCACAAAATACCAATCAAGGACCTTCCATTTCAAACACCAACAATAATACCCAAGGCCAAAACAATAAACAAGGCAACACCAATAACTAAAGCAACAACACTAACCGAGGGAATAATGCAAACCAAAGAGGCAACACCAACACTTTCCTAAATAGATGGATCTACACACCATTAGGGTAAACCTTAGAATCAACATTTTGAGAACTCTTGGCGAACAAGATTATCATATTGCCAGTCGTCAACAACTTTGAACTCCAGTTCAAACCACCTTGGTGGGATGATGCAAATTTTTGTGATTTCCATCGAAACAAAGGACATAACACAAATGATTGCATGAGTCTTAAGAACATCATTTAGGACATTATCAATAGAGGTGATTTGATAGTTGATGGTCTCAAAACAAACGATGACCATAACACCTTTAAAAATCCTTTTTCGAATTACAACAAGGGAGGAGCTTCATCATCAAATGATACCAGAGGAGCTCATATAAATCACCTGTATAATAACACCATCAATCACATATCGACAGATGACAACCACGGAAACGTCCTAAAAATCAAGGACAAACAAGACCATGTGTTGATCAATGTAACCACCAGAGCACAAAATTACGTCTTGAAAGGGCATACATCAACATCCACCACTATCCCCAAGACTCAATATAATTTGGTTGATCAACCACAGAGAAATCCTACTCAAATATCTCTACTCGAGTTACTCAAACTCTCGCCAAAACATAAGGACATCTTAGAGAAAGCACTTGTCGAAATAAACGTTCCTAAAGATCTAGACATTGATAGATTCCAAGTCATGGTGGCTGATATGACAAGGCATCATAACCTTACATTTTCTAAACATGATGATGTCTCCTTCAATCATCCGCATAACACTCCTCTCCATATTGAAATCTTAGTCTATAAACATTGAGTTAAAATAGTGTTAATAGATGGAGGAATTGGTCTCAATATGATATATATACTTTAAAGCTTATACGTGCATTAGGCTTCTTCGAGTAGTCTATTGATCCAAACAAGAAGATCACCATCAAGGCCTATGATGATGAAGAAAGGTCATCCAAAGGAATAGTGATACTACCTATTCAGGTAGGACCAATACAAAAGGACACTATGTGCCAAGTCTTGGACATAGACTTAACATACAATATTCTATTGGGTTGTCCTTGGATACATGAAATGCAAGAAGTGCTTTTGATATACCATCAGTATATCAAGTTCCTACATAATGGATAGGAAATTTCCATATCTACTAATAATAACCCTTTTCAGAATTGCAATGCTATGGGGGCAACTCAAGACAACCTAGTTCCACACAACAGGGAGGCTCAAGATTCCTCAGCATTCGATCATCATCAAGAAACACTCAAGTCTTTATCCATATACTTCAAACAAAAGATGAAAATCAAAGATAAAGGCATGAGGGAATACCCTTTTGAATCCATATGTCTATCAAAATTGCCAAAATTGCCAAAATCTTATGGACAACCTTTGGCATAAACACATCAAGAAACCTAGCCCATCACCAAATTTGATGGCAAATTTATCCAATTGGGCACACTAGCAAATGAATCAGAAGAGAAAGACATCCTTAGTTGGCTATATAAGGATGAGGAAGAGGTCAAAGTTTCTACCCTAGAGGCAGTCATACCAACACAATAATATGGAAAAAGATTCTGGATCATGCAATGGATGGGATACAATGGCAAAGGACCTATAGGCAAGCATCGGGAAGGCATTATTGAACCTCTACAACCTACTTCATAATTTTCAAGAGACAAAATAGGATTGGGATATGGACACAATATACCACCTAGGCAAAAACAAAATAAGTATCAGAAACCTCAGTGGAGAGAAAAGAAGAAATATAATGAAAATTCATGGTAAGAAGCACTACACCAAGCTGGTGAAACGACAAGGAAAGAGCAAGAAAAAGAGAAATGACAAGAGGAATTGGCCATTCAAAGGGACAAAGCCTCTTATAATAAAGTGCATCATGTGCAAGAACCTATTCAAACCAAGGCAGAACCACCACCCATGAAATCCCTACTCCCTGAGGAGAAACAGTGTATGAACAAATGCAAAGGGGACAAACAGGCTCCAATTTTGAATTAGAAAAAACTACAAGATTGGTATCAATTATCAAAGATCTTTTCTCACCCTACAACATACCTGTTAGAAGCAGTGAGAGACTTTGTGATAGTACTTCTGGAACCGATTCTAATGAATATGAATGGGGTAGTTGTTTAGATATTATTGAGGATATCGAGGAAGGTACCATCCACTCATACACACCCCTTTCTCAGGAGGGACAAGGCACAGAGTCTCGATCACTTGAATTCAAACCATGACATATCTATGAGGCTATTGAGAACGAGCAGCAACAATACAAGCAAGTCTACATTGTAGACTATACCATCGAATACCTTGACAACATCATAAACCTAACCAGCATCCCAAACAACTATAATGATACCTGTATCATGACACTTACCGTAGTCGCTCTCAACCCCCCAAATGACTCTCTACCACTTGTATTTCTTGATTTGATAGACTGGGAAGAACCTGAACACCATGATATAGCCATTTTCCTAGATGATGAATCCATTGTCCAGTATCTATGTACAGTTAATCCAGAAACATGCTCTACCAGTGAAAAAAATAACGATATCTACAATCAGGGGAGTACCAAGTCTCTTTATCACAAAAATGAAAGAAACAAAGGGTCTAATACTGAAAACCAGTCAATGGCAGTACTAGATCACAAAAAAGTAAAAATAAAGGATGCATTTGCAGGTGAAAACCTTTTTAAGGCACCTAAGGATGGGAGGCTTAACACTCTTCCTAAACACTACCAAGAGAGGTCACCCATATTGATTGAGCCCACTCAATTAGTAAACATCGGTACAAAAACAAAATTCAAAGCCATACACCTAGCAGAATCACTGGCAAAAGAAGAGCAACCAGATTTTATCAAATTCTTTAAGGAAAAGAAAATCAATTTTGCTTGGTCCTATGTTGATATGTTGGGAATAGATCTGAACCTAATCATGCATCATTTATCCATCACACTAGGAGCTAAGCTAGTCAAGTAGAAATTAAGAAAGATGAATTCACATGTGGCATTGTTGGTCAAAGCTGAAATAAAGAAGTTATTAGATGTTGAATTCATTCGACCTATAGACTATGCTGAATAGATTTCAAACATTGTACCAGTTTTGAAACTTGATGGAAGCATTAGAATATGCATAGATTTTAGAGTTGTCAACAAAGCCTATCCAAAGGATGACTTTACTTTCCCCAACATCGGCATAATTGTGAATCTAACAGCAAGCCATGCAATGTTATCATTAATGAATGGTTTCTCTGGCTATAATCAAATCCAAATTTCCCTAGAGGATCAGGATAAAACTGTATTCACCTATCCATGGGGAACATATTGTTGGAACATCATGCCTTTTGGCTTGAAGAATGTTGGGGCAAATTATCAAAGAGCCATAATGACAATCTTCCATGATATGATGCATACCTTCATGGAGGACTATATGGATGATTTACTAGCTAAATCATTCACCCAGGCAGAACATTTGGGCATATTAGATAAAATCTTTCAACGATTGGAAAAGTTCAAGGTTAGACTAAACCCTAAGAAGTGTGTCTTTGAGGTCACATCAGACAAACTATTAGGCTACATTGTGTCTGCAAAGGGCATTGAAGTAGATCCAACGAAGGTACAGACCATAATGGAGATGCCACCTCCCAAGAACATTAGCTAACTCAGATCTCTGCAAGGATGACTACAGTCTATCAGACGATTCCTAGCCCAACTAGCAGATAATAAGATCTTACATCAATTTATACCAACCCTAAGGCCTAAACCAATTAGGTCGGTCACCTAAAGGATTTAACAATAAGATCATTACGTACATCCATATTACAATGATATGCCATGTCGGCTTAAGACCAAAACAACAATAACCAATCCATAAATCATCTTGATAACGTGTAGAGAACACGTTAACATGATACTAGTCCATAACCTAGATAGGCACTGGACCTAATCTGGGTCCACCATGCCAAAGAAATGTCTTCACTCAGTTGAGGCATGATCAAAGAACATCTTTAGCATCCTGAAATCCATCTAGAATCTGCACCAACACAACTTATACATTCTGCCAAGATTTCTCAGTGAAAGCTCTATCGGTTAAACCTTAAACCCATGTTGGTAAGGGTTTGCAAGAGTGTGTGATAGCATCCGATTACCAAGTCAATACCAACTAACCAAAACATGCTCTAGAAGCATGTAACACATAAAATCAAACATACTCCATTGATCCAAACATGTCAGAAGTGTCTAACAGATAGTCTCTTCTGTCGGTAACACTAGATCTTCTACCAATAACCCAAACCTGTCTATCAATAACCAACCATAACAACTACTGTTGACATCAATGACAAAATATCAATGCAACACATAATAATTTCATCCATATTGCCAACAATCTCCCCCTTTGGCATTGATGGAAACATGAGATGTGAAAAACATCTAAGTACCAAGAAATGCCAAACAAGTCTCCCCCTATGAAAGACAACCAACAATCTCCCGAATATCAATAACTCTCCCCTTGTGAATGATATCTCTGTAAAGTTTTGAATTTATTTTTCACATCACTATCTCTCCACCCTTGACATCAATGCCAGGAATCTGACAAAAATATCAAAGCAAGAATATAAACCTCTGAATCTCAAAGCTGACTACTCCCCCTGAGTAGTAGCACCACTCATCAGCACTAGAATGAATAATATCTCTGATAATGCATGCCAAACCGATGACAAACTGTATCAATCAAGTCTCTATCGAAGGGGTAAAAACCCCTAACATATCTCTCAAAGACTCAAATGATTCCTTAGATAGTGGTTTAGTAAATATATCTGCAATCTATTCTTTAGTGTTCACATAAACCAATTTGACCTCCTTTCCTTCTACCTTGTCCTTCAGAAAGTTATACTTTATTGATATGTTCTTAGTCTTAGTCTTAGAGTGAAATACCAAATTCTTAAACATGTCAATAGCTGCAGAGTTATCACAGTAGATAACTACCAGTTCACTACAATTTACCCCTTCAACATTTGCTTCATCCACAAGACTTGAGTGAAATTAGTTGCTACTACAACATACTCAGCTTCTATGGTAGATAAAGAAATGCATGACTATTTTTTGCTGATCCATGAAACCAATTTCTTTCCAAGAAAGAAATCTCCACCAGAAGTTCTCTTCCTATCATTAGTATCTCCTGCCCAATCTGAATCTGTATATGCACACAAAGTGAAGTTATCATCTCTAGAATACCATAAGCCATATTTTGTTGTTCCTTGCAAATACCGGAATATCATCTTTACTGCACATTCATGATTTTCTTTAGGATTATTTTGATATCTTGAAACAATACTATTGCATTCATAATATTTGATCTAGTCTGAGTTAGAATTAATAAACCACCAATCATAGACTTGTACCTTGTCGAATTTACTGGTGTAGATGTATCCTTGATAGATTATTTTTCACTTGTCACCATAGGAGTACTTACCGGTTTGGAATTATCCATACCAAACTTTTTCAACAATTCCCTCAGATACTTATTTTGACACATAAAAATGCCTTTGTTAGTTTGAGTAATTTGCAAACCTAAGAAAATCTCATCGCACCAATCATGGTCATTTCAAATTCATTCTTCATATTATTAAAAAATTCCATGCATAATTTATCTTCTCCTCCAAAAATGATATCATCAACAAACACTTCAGTAATCAGAATATCATCATTGGTGATCTTATAATATAAATTACTATCATCATTGCCTTTAGTAAAACCAAGATTCAAAATATATTTATCCAACCTTGCATACCAAGCTCTAGAAGCTTGTTTTAATCCATATAAAGCTTTCTTCTATCTACAAACCATATCTTTATCATTTGTCAGTGAAAATCCATCAGGTTGCTCAATGTATACTTCTTCCTCAAGTTCACCATTCAAAAATGCACATTTAACATCCATCATCATAGATCTTGTTGCATCCAAAATGGTTATGTTCTTTCTTTCCACTACTCCATTATACTGAGGAGTCTAAGGTGCAGATAATTGTCTCCTAATTCCATTTGTCTCACAATAACTGTTAAATTCATGAGAAGTGAACTCATCACCTTGATATGATCTTAGACATTTGATTTCCAATCCAGTTTTGTTTCAACCTTTTTCTTTAAAGATCTTGAATTTCTCAAAGGCTTCAGACTCCTCCCTTAGAACATTCACCCACATCATTCTAGAATAGTCATCAATAATCAACATGAAATACCTATCACCTTGAAAGCTTCTAGTCCTTGCTGGACCACATAAGTCAATATGAATCAAATCAAAC
Organism: Cryptomeria japonica; assembly: GCF_030272615.1. NCBI lineage: Eukaryota > Viridiplantae > Streptophyta > Pinopsida > Cupressales > Cupressaceae > Cryptomeria > Cryptomeria japonica. The sequence goes on along the minus strand of NC_081411.1, from coordinate 173,187,730 downwards.
ACATCAATAGATTTATCATGTATGCTCTTAAAAGAAGTTCTAACTTTCTTTCCCAATTGACATTCCTTACATACCGGATTATGAGGCTTCATAATCTTAGGTATATCTCTAACTGCCTTAGTTGAACTGATCTTAACAATATAATCAAAATTAACATGACACAACCTTTTATGCCATAACCAACTCTCATCAATATGAGCAATCAAACATGTCTTATTACTAGTGTTAAAGTGAAAGATATTACCTCCAGTCTAAGTACCGGTTGCAATTTCCAAACTAGTTTTGTTAATGATTTTGCATTTTCTATCTTTAAGCTGAAGTTGGAAACCCTTGTCCACCAATTGACCAATAGTCAAGAGATTATGCTTTAAACCTTCTACATAATAGACATTATCAGTATTATGCTTTCCATCCAGAGAAATAATACCTCTACCTTTGATCATACATGCTTTGTCATCTCCAAATCTCACTTCACCACCATCGTATTCTTGCAGGGACAAAAAATTTATTTTATCTCTAGTCATATGATGTGAGAATCCACTATCAATTACCCATTCATCCTTATCTTCAACTTTTGGTGCCAGGGCCTTTTCTTCATTCATGATAGTCAGTTCTGGTTCATCTTCCTTTAAGGCATAGAACACCCATTCCTTTCCATTGTTGGATCCACTAGCAGAGTATGTCGTCGATTCATCCTCAGAGTCATCACTTACTCCTTCCTCATCTGCTATGTAGCATTGTTTACTTTTCTTGAATCTATATCTATTTTGATTAGGCTTAAATGTTTTCTTAACTCTCTCTTCAAATCTTGCATTCCTTTTAGGACATCTAGATGCAAAATGACCAGTCTTATTACATGCAAAACATTTAAAAGGTACGTTTCCTTCATACTTACTTCTTGTCGGTCCTTTAGGTACTCTTCTAGCAAATAAGGCTTCAAGTTTCTCAAATTCTTCATCTTCTTTCCTCATATCTTCCAATTATTTTGCATATAAGGATTTCCAATCACTTTTGTTGGTAGATGATGATGCATGAAAAGCAGGTTCAGACTTTACAGTTCCAGAAGATCCAAATTATTCAAGCTGAAAACTAGATAATTTCCCAATCAAAATGCCTTTGTTAACTGAAGAATTAGCCATTGTTCTCAACTCATTAATTGCAGTTGCCTTCATCTTGTAAGTGTTAGGATTCCCAAAGATACTAAGAGGTGGGGGGGGGGGGGTGAATCAGTATCTGATCGGTGGTAGAACTTTCTTAGCTTATAACATGAAAAGCATATCAAAACTATTTACCAGTAAACAAGAAATAATGCAGAAAATAAGAACAACAACCACAACATGAAAAGCACACCATAACATAATATTTTAATGAGGAAACCTAGTGTGGGAAAAAACTCGATGGGATTTGTGACCCACAATTATCGCTTACTGGCCAATAAGGGAATATTACTGCTACAATAGGGGCTTCCACATGCAAGAAGGCCAAGTGCCTAGAGATCACTGCTCAATTACAAAGGAAGTCACACTGACTTACAAAAATAGATTATATAAATCCAATGTCTTGTACTGCTTCAGATCAGCATCTGCTATGTCAGATTCAGTACTGGTTTAAGCTCTGCCACAACATAAAAATTTAAACAACAATTTACATATTAGGTTTTCTATTACTTTTCTATACTTCGCATCCTACTTCATCTACAAAAAATGATCTAAAATGATCTCAGACATATATGAGTCATATTACAATCCGCCATGTCGACTTTACAAAAGTTTTTACAATTAATTACAAAATGCATTTACACAAAAATTTTGTCCGCTAGGGTGTCAGTATTCTTCTTTTTGGTGTCGGTGTACTGTATGTCGATGTAGAGTCTACTAGTGTTGGCGCCTATCGGTATCACATGATTGAAAGGTTGCCATTAATGATAATACCTTCAATCACCTACAATTTCTCATTGGAGTATGCATTTTCCAACAATCTCCCCCTTTTGCATTGGTGGCAACACTCATGAGAAAAATTTCAAGAATGTATCCAAAATTTGAAGACCAAAAAAGTTTGCCACAAATTGTACCAAAAATTGTACCGGATGTGTACCCAAAATGTGTGCTTCTCCCCCTGAGATGATGATGTCTTGTTCTGATCATTTTTCTCATCTCACTACTCCCCCTTTGACATGAATGACAAAGGTTGTCATTCACTGTTAGTGGAGTCTTGCTTGAATTCTTGTAACTGATGGGTTACAATCTGAAAGATATCTATCAAAATCAAATTTATACCATTACTGAATGTTTTGTTTTCTTTTATTGCCTCTTGTGTTCTCTACATTGTACTAGTGAGTATGTGCATTTTCTCTTCCGGTGTCTTCAGTCCGGGAACCAGAGCCTCAAATATTTCTTTTCTCAAAGAAATGAGGTATTCTAGTTTTGGACCAAGTCTACATTTCAAGTCCTTTGCTTTATCCTTTATTCTCTGTTTATCATTCTCTAACTTCTTGATTTTCTCTTCTAGCTTTGCAATCTTCTTTTCTATCTCCAAAAATGAATCCGATGATCCTATCAGATTGTCAGCAATATTGTTAATCTTATCTTGTGCTTTGTTGATTTCCTTGTCAAGGTCTTCTATTAAGACATTTGTCTTACAAGTGTCCCTGTACAGTTTCTTGAAGTCAAAAATTATTTCTCCAAGTTCTGGTAATAGGGTATCCATTTTCTCCTTGTTCTTCTTCACAATTTCCTCAAAGAATTTCTCTTTTTCCTTAATCATTCTTTCTTTAAATGTATCCTCATTTATTTGATCAATAGTCAATATGTTATCGGTGATGAACTTAGACAATGTGTCTAGTTGACCTAAAGAATCCTTATTGTCAACAATGCACTTTGGTGCTATTAATTTAAGAATTGGAATTGTATCATCAATAGCCTTATAGGCTTGTGCATTACATTCTGGGATCTTCTTTATTGAATCCAATAAGCCCTCTATTATATTTGTAGGTCAAAATTCTGCCATAGAAGTACCTGAAGATTGTCCAACTGCCTTCACAATAGCCTTGCTACCGGTTGTGGTAATTACCTTTGCTTGATTTGACCTCTGGTAGGTTAGTCTTTGTTTGCATTTCTATAAACAAAGGTTTAGGCTTTTCAGTTTGGGCCGGTGGCACTGTCTCTGTTTGAACCTATGCCTCAACCTCTACTTGTTCTGGTTTTTCCATCTATTTTTTAGAAGGTTTCTCTGAGCTTTTAACTACCATTTTCTCAATGGTATCCTTTGTCGGTTGCTTTGAAGGTTTTTCTATGCTTATCTCAACCTCTGCAGCTGGTGACTCATTAGTCACATCTGTCCTCTTGTCCTTAGTGGTTTCTCTATCAACCACAACATTTACTTCTTGAGTGTCAATATTTACAGTATACAAAACTTCAGACTCAGGATTAGTATCCTCTAGTGGAGTCTCCATACTCTCTGTGGCTGATTTACTATCAGTATTTTGTGCCGGTGGAGTATCTAAAGGAGGTGGGGGCACATTGTCAGTTATTTTAAGGCTTGGAGGACCACCTACTTTACCTTTTCCCTTATCTCTATCCTTTCAATATACCCTGATGGTTTTAGGTCTTTTTAATTCTTCCTCTTTTTCTTTTTCTATAAAGAATATATCCCATCCATCTCCTATATATTCTGTGACTTCTTTCATTCTGCCAGCCATTAGTGCTACATGTCGGTGAGCAGTGGAGAACACTGTCTAGTTTGCTTCACTGATTAGTTTATCTATTTCATTGGTTGAGTTGACTGGATGTACTGCAAGTAATTTCTCAATCTTAATTTTCTTGTCCAACTCAACGATGGCTAACCTTCTAGCTTCTAATCTCCTATATAGATCATTTGGTATTTCATCAACAATTTGCATCAAAAATTTCTTATAAATATCTAAGTGTAAGATTACACTGTTCTCTATGCTTTTCTTGTCATCTGCTGATAGTGTGTTGTATATTTTGCTGATGTTCTTTAATTTTCCATCTTCAGTTATTTCACTCAAGAGTTTATCCAATGGAGCAATATCCTATTTTACCTTCTTTTTCTTAGGAGTCATTTTCTTTATTGGAGGCCTTACTGCCTGTTGTTTTTTCCTTGTTTTCCTGGGTGTAGGTGATGGTACCAGTGAGGGTTTTCTTTTTCTATCTACCCTTTTGAATACTACCAGTATATCACTTTCAAAAGAAGTTCCAACCGGTGAAAGGTGAGTTTCCGGTTGAGGTGCTTCCAACTCATTTTCACTTATACCAGTTTGTCTCAAAACATCTTCCTTGATTGCTTTAGCCTGTCGGGTTCCTTTCCTTACAGTTGCTTCAACTTTATTAACCCTTTTCCTTGATTGAATTTCACTTTCTATTGTTTCAACATTTCCAAAAACTTCCTCAATAGGTTCCTTGGGTGCTTCAAGGAGGGTTTTTGCATAAGTTTCAATAATGTTGTCATCTGTCTCATAGCCCATTTCAGCTACCCAGATAGTTCTAGGGACAACTACCTCCATCCAGATTTCATCTTTCTTGATTACAAAACAAATTTCTTTCTAGTATTTGTCCACAATAGCTTGTGATAGTCTTACTCTAGTTTTCATTCGAGCCTTTAATGCTTGAAAGTATTCATTTAAGTTTTTCTCCCGATTTTCTCCCATGTTGCTCAATAGATCCAACAGTTGTTTTCCTACCGGAATGTCAAAACCAAAATCTCTTTTACCAATACCGGGTACTTGTTTAGTTATGTACAACATTAGACAAATAAGCAAGTTTCCAAATCTGAATGTTCCTTTCTTATCCCTTTAATCTTTCCCAGATTGTCTATCAACTCATCTTTGAGCCATTCACATACATCTATCCTTGTATTATCATTAACCATATCATAGGCACTTTTGATACATAGGCTAGAAACTGAGTTCAACCTATTTGCATGTGTAGCTCTATAACCTAAGATCATACTGATAAATTTGATATTGATGTCTTTTACATCGTTTACCCTTAGAGACCTTTTATGAAATGTTGCACCGGTTAGGTTTATCACTGTGTCATTTGGGACCTTCTTTGTTCTGTCAGGTCTGCTACCGGTGGAAGGTAACCTTGTTACTACCTTGACAACTTCCTTTATGATTTTATGGATTGAATCCAACCAGAAAAATTCACCATGAACTCTACTTAACACAATCCTTATAATATCCTTGGGAAAATCTGGGACACTAAGGATTTCAGTAAAACCTAGGGTTTCCACTATTTTATGTTTCGGTTTGACATTTCTAGACTCATCACAAATCACAATCCTATACATATTTTTGATCTCATCATCACCTAATTCCTCAATATGACAATGTATATACATCCTAGGGTCTTCAACATATACTACTCTCTTAGGAATTTTAGAAAATGCACCTATGCTATTATCTTTCTTTGCAATTTTGGGAACCAGTTTGAATACAGGTCTAGGGTGCTTAACAACCTCAACAATAGTAGGGTTTGCAATAAATTTAGGAGTGGATGAAGATGCCATAGCGATAAATACCTCAATCTACCTTAAGGATGAATTCTTTGATGGATTTCTTCACTTCTTCACTTAGAATGCCTTCGCTCAGGAATTTTCATGCTCTCGAAGATTTGAATGCTCGGTGAATGAAAAAGGAGCCAAAACATTTTCTTTATAATGTTATTTTCTCCAACTACCACATTTAATGCTCATTGGTTAAGTCACAACTTAACTCATCTGCCATTATAGAAGTAATTTCAACTTCTCACCATCAACCGAGGGAATAATAGCATGTTTTTCATTTTGTTGCTAAACCCCCAAAAGATTTTCCTTTAGTTAGATGAAGAGTCTCCTACCGGTGGAGTGTTACTCTGTTCTGTTGGGGTATTCCCTTCAACATTCTGATCTAACTTTCTGATCCATTGTTTTGAGAATTCTTGTTTTACCTCTTCAACCTTTTCTTTACCTTTCAAGCTAGGACCTTTGTTATTTGTCGATGGTGCCTTACTTCTACAAAATTTTGCAATATGTCCAATCTTGTTACAAGCATAACAAGTCACATTGTTTTTCTAAATAAATTTCACATAACCTATGCCGGTATGTGTTTTGCTTTAATTAGATAAGTGTCCAAATCTTCCACAAACATAACATCTTACATTCATTCTATAATTTTCTGAATTATGGCCAATTTTGTTGCACTTAGAACATTGGCCGGTGGGTGTATTAGTGTTCTGATGATTTCTATATATACACTAATTTGCTCTATGACCATACTTGTTACAGTTAAAGCATTTCCCATTGAATTTGTAAGCATTAGGTTGTCTTACCGGTTTGCTATGATCATTATTGTTTGTAGTACTAGATCATTATTTCACCAACTTCAAAGCCAAGGCCATTTGTATCACCATTATGTTTCTAATTCTTCAGCATGTCACCAAGTTCTTCTGAGTTTTTCTTGAATTTCTCCTTGTGTTGATTTGCAGTAGTCAGTTCATTCTCCAAGATTCCTTTCTATCTCATGAGTTCAGTTATGTGATTTTGTGCATGCATCAGATTTGTCTTCAACATATTATTTTCATGACTGAGTCTTGTGTTTTCATTTCCAGCATCATTTAGTCTTCTAACCAAGTCTTCTTCATTCTTCTTTCTATCTTCAATTTCTTTACAAAATCTCATAGTCATATCTTGCATCTCATTCATCATTGTGGTGTTTTCTTGTCTCAACTTGTTCACAAGATCATTAAGAGTTTCCTTTTCATCTTCATTATTCTACATCTTTTCACAAAGTTCTCTTCTCTTGTTTCTTGCAATAGTAATATTTTCTTGAGGTGCTTGAATAATATCTTGTGCAGCCTTTAGATCATCTTCAAGTTTGATATTCTTTACTTTTTCTACATCATAGTTTGAAAGAGTTGTTTCCAATTGCTTACTCAAGTTTTCCATCTCTACCGATGTCAAGATCTTCCTCAAGATGTTAGGCTTTTGAAAATAGAGGACCAAGCTCTGATACAAATTGTTAGGATTTCCAAAGATACTAAGAGGGGGGGGGGGGGGGTGGGGTGAATCAGTATCTGACCAGTGGTAGAACTTTCTTAACTTATAACATGAAAAGCATATCAAAACTATGTACTGATAAACAAGAAATAATGTAGCAAATAAGAATAACAACCACAACATGAAAAGCACACCATAACACAATATTTTAATGAGGAAACCCGGTGTGGGAAAAACTTTGGTGGGATTTGTGACCTGCAATATTCGCTTACTAGCCAATAAGGGAGTATTACTACTACAATAGGGGCCTGCACATGCAGGAAGGCCAAATGCCTAGAGCTCACTGCTCAATTACAAACAAAGTCACACTGACTTACAAAAATGAATTATATAAATCCAATGTCTTGTACTGCTTCAGATTAGGATCTGCTATGCCAGATTCAGTACTGGTTTAAGCTCCACTACAACATAAACCTTTAACCAACAATTCACATATTAGGTCTGCTATTACTTTTCCATACTCTGCATCATACTTCATCTATAAAAATGATCTACAATGATCTCATACATATATGAGTCATATTACAATCCACCATGTCGACTTTACAAAAGTTTTTACAATTAATTACAAAATGCATTTACACAAAATTATTGTCAGCTAGGGTGTCGATATTCTTCTTTTCGATGTCGGTATACTATATGCCAGTGTAGAGTCTGTTAGTGTCAATGCCTATCGGTATCACATGATTGCAAGGTTGCCATCAATGACAATACCTTCAATCACCTACAATTTCTCATTGGAGTGTGCATTTGCCAATAGTAAGTTGGTGGAAGGGCTCTCAAGACTTTAGAAACTATTTCATATTCACTTAGAAATCCTCCATAACATTGAATTCCCATAACAATCACATTTACTCTTTCCATAAACACAAAAATTCTTTCATTATCTTCCATTTTCAAGTTTTCATATCTTACCTGGTAACCATCAAGTTTAGCGATTTTGACAATTGGATCACCTTCATTCAGATTTTTCAATTTGTCCCACATAACCTTTTTCAATGATTTATCAATCAATCCCATGATCTGCTGATCAGTAAGTGCACACAAGAGGGTTTCTCTAGCTCTGCAATCATTTTCAATATCTTTATTCAAGTTTGTAGGAGCAGGATTGCCAGATGTTGGATCATAAGGTGTGTATCCTTTCTCAGTGATCTCCCAAATATCCTATCCAAGACATATAAGATGAGTCTCCATTCAAATTTCCATATCCCATAATTTGTTCCATCAAGCTTAGGGATTTCTCTTCTGAAAAAAGTTGCCAGTGGATTAGAAGTGTTAGCTACCATAGGATCTACCTCAAGTGGTTAATATTTTTCAAAAGAGGACCCAGGCTATGATACCAATTGTTAGGATAACTGGTGAACAACTGAGAGGGGGGGTGAATCAGTTGTTAACAAATTATAACATTTAATCCACTTAATAACCTTTTGATAGTTCTGATACTTAATATAAGTACAGATCCAATAGCCAACAAGATGAGAGGGGGGGGGTGAATCATACAAACTTAATCTTCCATAAAAACATTAGATTCACCCTCGGTAACATATATATCAGTAATATAACCAAAACTGTTAAACATGCAAACTCAAAAGTATATGAACATCATAAACCTCATAACACCAGATTTAACGTGGAAACCCAAATAGGGAAAAACCACTGTGGGATTTCAGACCCACTAAGAAATATACTCTTCTAGAGTATGCTTAGTTAAAAGCAAATCCTGTTAAAGATTACAAACACATTGCTAGATGTGACTCGATTAAGGGATTTCCCTCAAATCTGTTAGGATCTTCACCTTGTTAGAAGTGACCTTGTTAAAGGATTTCAAACACTCAATGAGAATGTCACCTTGCTAGAGGGTTTACATATAAGACTGTTAATTCCACTCGGTTAAGAGATTTTTTGTCACTTTCACAAAATAACAGTAATAAAAATCTATCTGCAACTTCACATCTAAAATGCTAAAGCAGATTCTTATTTGTTCAATACAATCTAGACATAGAACTAATCTTGTCTATCTGCTGGGCTTCTATACTTTGTTATTCAAACAAGTCTTCAAGTTTCTGTGCTCAGTAATCACTATGTAACATCCCTGTGCATACACTTGCCCACATACATTGTTTATCAACAGTTTCCTATTTATAAACAATTAGGTAACCGCTTAATCTCCTTGATCACATTTCCCATGATCAATCATAGCCATTAGATCTTCAATCTTGTCCAGGATCAATGCATCTTTCGATCTGAAAATGTTTTACCCCGCCTTGGAACGTGCATAATAGTCTTGGAACTTGTGCCAGGGTATTGCGGTTCAATTTGAGCTGTAGATCTTCATGCCAACTTTTCATTGCCTTAGATTCATTAACAAACTTCGTTCATGGCTCACCAATCATTGATCAGTTCCAGCTCATCAGTTTCCTTCATTAAATAATGTATGTAAACATTTAATGCATTCTGTTATAGCTCGGTTACAACTCGGTAACAACTCAGTGAATACTAAACTTCACTCGGTAGACATTTCGCCTTCATTAACTGATAGAGATAACCTTAGGGTTTACCGACTAGGTTCTTTGCTTGATAACATAGTATAGTATTAACCTTTACATTTACAACATATGTATGATGTTAAAACAATCTAAACATCATGATCTCATAATTTCCTGACTCGGTAGTAGTTGCCCATTGAATACCTTATTTATCATATTCTTTCCTATGTCTTTTACCGACATCTTTATAATCTTCATATCATACTTCTCAAGATATGGCAACATCATACTGAATTAGAAAATCAATTTCTTGACATCAATGACAAAATAATAATATCAAGATAGTAAACATCTTTAATTAGTTATATCCATAATCATCAACAACCTTCTCAATATCCTTATGAAATGCCAACAATCTTTCATTGTCTGTTATAATGCAATATTGCCAACACCTTTAACCAAATTAAGTACCGATAAAGTAGAAACAGATATTGGTAAACAATGCAACTTAATAATTAAACAAATAATTAATGCAAAGCAACCATACCACATAATACCATGATTTGTGTGTAGAAAAACCGAAAAGCGAAAAACCACGGTGGGAAGCCTACCCACAGTTAGATGATACTTCTACAGAAAGTATGTGTTACAATGAGGGGCCTGCACATTGAGGAAGGCACACTACCTAGAGCATACTACTCATTACAAAAGATTCTCTCTGACTACAAAGAGGCAACAACCATCTCAAGATAAATGGACAACAATCTAATAGAGTGAACTGCCAAAGATAGCATCTACCATGCCTAATTATAGTATCAGTTAAGTGCAATACTAGAGGCCTTTGACCTCTTCTTTAATCCCAATTCAGTCACCTATGATCGATCAAATCTCCTTCGCATATGATATTACATTCCATGAACATGACAGTTTTTATTCCCATCCTCTGATCTATAATGAGATCTTACATCATTTTATACCAACCCTAAGGCCTAAATTAATTAGGTCGGCCACCTAAAAGATATTTCAATAAGATCATTACATAAATTCATATTACAATGATATGCCATGTTAGCTTAAGACCAAAACAACAATAACCAATCCATAGAACATCTCAAAACATCCTGATAACATGTAGAGTGCATGTTATCATAATATTGATCCATAACCTAGATAGGTACCAGGCCTATTCTGGGTCCACCATGCTAAAGCAATATCTTCAAGTAGTTAGAGCATGATTAAAGAACATCTTCACCATCCTGAAATCCATCTAGAAGTTGCATGCACCAACGCCAATTATGCATCCTGTCAAGATTCCTAAGTGAAAGCTCTGTCGGAAAGCCTTAAACCAATGCCGGTAAGGGTTTAAAAGAGTGTATGATAGCATCCGATTACCAAGTCAATACCAACTGACCAAAACATGCTCAAGGAACATGTAACACATGAAATCAAACATACTCCATTGATCCAAACATGCCAAAAGTGTCCAATAGATAGTCTCTTCTACCGATAACACTAGATCTTCTATCGGTAACCAACCATAACAGCTAGTGTTGACATCAATGACAAAACATCAATGCAACACATAATCAATTCATCCATAATGCCAACAGGAACTAGATGAATCCTTCTTGATCTATTGCCGAAGGTTAAGATTGATCTAAATGCCCTAGCAATGTCTTTGTTCATCCGAGGTTTCGATAACAACATAAATAATATTTTGGGAATGGTTATCTTGTCTTTGAAGGTTGGACCACTCACTATTCCAACTCTTGTTCATGTGATGTCAGGTCCTTTATCTTACAATACTCTTGTGTAGACCATGACTTCATGCTTTGGGAGTTGCTTCTTCCATACTTCATGGCTTGGTGAAGTTTGTGGAAAATAATCAAGTGGTTATAATCAAGGCTGACCCTAACGCTATGCATTTCTATCAAATAGTAGTAGTAGGTCAAGCTTCAGTTTCACCCTCATTTTATAATTTTCCAACATTAACATCCATAGTGATGACTTCTACTTCTATCGTATCCCTTGAAAAGGAAGGTCAGAAGAGTGAAGAAGTCCTAAAGAAGGAATTTTATAAGAAGCAAGATTCTTTGAGAAGCACAAAATTTTGAGTCTATCTTTGTTTTACCATCTTCTACTAAATCACTTTATCCATCTAAGGTAAATGCATATCCTCCTTGTATTTCACTAGTTCTCATGTTGGTGAATACAAAGTTGACCCTATCTGCCTAATATTTTCTAAGATCTTGTTCACCTTGGCTATGAAAGATGATTATGCATCCATAAAGCTAGGTGATACCTATAATGTTGATCATCTTTTCTATACCAAACCTCTGACTTTTAAAGAAATGTGTGATATTTATGGTCTAGGGTATAATCTTGTATCAAAGATTGGTTATGATTGTAAAGGTTGTAGACCTAATGAACAAGGTATTCATATTCCTTTGGAACCTAAACCTCGTCATCATAACACTGGACTAGGATATCAACCTACATCTCACAAGGCTAAACCATGGTTGACTCTCAACATGATTTTTGTCAATACTCTTCCTCCTAAGCTTGCACATCCTGAATACATTGATACTGCAATACCATCTAATGGATTTTATTTAGACCTTTTTCCTATGGAAGAGGTTTTAAAATAATTCTTAGGTGTGTTTGTTGAGTTACCTTCTTAACATCATAAATGTCAATTCCCATATTGTTTAAATGCTCAAGCATACTTTGGGGAATTTATCATGGGTGTTAATAAAAAAGATTCCTTATCGCATGATGAGGAGAGCACATCTTTATCTCATTTGGAAGACCATTGTATCCTTCTAAAAGGAGAAACTATTGATGTTGCCATGGATGATAAGGCTCTTGATAAAGTTATAAAAGTTGGAAACTGTTTATCCTCAGAAAAATCTAAGGAATATTTAAATCTCCTACACCATTTTTCTGATATTTTTGCTTGGTCATATGAGGAAATGCTAGGAATTGATGAATTAATTGTGGCTCACAATACTATTCTAATTCCTAATACCAAGATTGTGAAGTAAAAGATACAAAAAATAAACCCCAAGGTAGCCGTGCTAGTCAAGATGAAGATAGAAAAGCTTTTAAAGACTGGTTTTATTTGTCTCATCAACTACTATCCTTGGATTTCAAATATTGTTCTAGCCGACAAACCTGATGGTTGAATATGAATCTGTATTGATTTTTGAGATTTGAATAAAACTTCCCTCAATGATGATTTTCCACTCCTGAATATTGCTATGATCATTGATTGAACTGCAAGTTACACTTTTCTCTCTTTTATGGATGGCTTCTTGGGTTTTAATCAATTTCACATTAACCCAGAAGATCAGTATAAGACTTATTTTACAATCCCTTGTTGGTGTAGGAGCACCTAAGACTTAGGCTATTAGTTTTTCTCAATTTTGGCTTATACTGTCGCTAGCCAAGTTAGGTAGTGAATAAGGACTCCAGGAGGGTCCAAGAGTGAGTGAGATGAGTAAAATGTGTTGGCATTTTTGATGATTATGTTGTGATTGTCATTGATGGACACACACTTGCATTGAGATCACTTTTGTATGTATAAGTTAAAGCTCAACCGGTACTTGTTCCAACCGGTATGATGCATTATAGTCCTTAGACTATTGGTGTTTTGCAAAAAGTGATTACCGATCTGAAGCGGTATGTTGACCCCAAGCAGTTCGAGGATCTCAAGTGGTACGAAGGATCAAAGTAGCGAAACAAATATTTCCTAGTCTTCATTTTGTCAAACCGGCAATCGGTATTTTGTATGAACCGGTAATACTCTGTGATGAGTTACCAACCGACATTTTGTGATGAGTTACCATCCACTGATTGTTTGACAGTGCCGAAACTTTGACGGTGCTTTTAGTGTCATGTTACAGAATATGTCTAGATGCATTGAACCTAGGAAATTGTATTGTAATCCTATTGGACCGACATGAAATCAGATTCCTTTATAAGGACATCATGTCTAGGGTTTTAGGTTGTTGTTGTTGTTGTTGATAATGTTGTTGCTAGGGTTGAAGGTGGTTTATGAGTTAGAGAGAGTATGAATGTGTAGAAGACTGAAGTAATGTTGGAATGCATTAGGAACGAGCTATCAAGGATCTAATCAAGCAATTTGTGCTATTAGCTAGATCACTCACTTGTTGATTACTCACATCTTTGACAAGTATGTAGCCCTTAATAAAGTAGGCCCAAAAGCCTTTTGTAAATCCTCTAACAAGGTGGTTCACATCTGTGGATCTAAAATCCTCTAGCAAGGTAGTCTTTAATTAGACTTATCTCCTAACAAAGATTGAGATTCCTAACAGGATCTGTTCTAGTAAAGAACATTGTATGACCTTAACCAATCTGATCTTAACTGGTCTGGTTTCTATTCTACAGATAGTTACTTGTGAGTTCCATCTAACCGTGGTTTTTCCCATTTGGGTTTCCACGTCAAAATCTCTTGTGTTATGGTGTTTGTGCTTCTGTGGGTGAATGCATTATTTGCTATTCGGTTTGCATGTGTGTTAACCGGTTTGTCTGCTAAACTGTTTTACTGGTTTACTGTTAGTCTAGCAAAGTGTTTAAGTATAAAGATTTCTGGCATACTAATTCACCCCCCCCCTCTTAGTATTCATCACAATGTAGGCCTAGATTGAGTTAGTTCTTCTTAGGTTTGTATTTTGTGCATAAGTAGTGGTTTGAGTGGGTAGATGACCTTCTTGATGGTCAAAAGTGTCAAAAATTGGTATAAGCATTAGGGAGCATTAAATTAGTCTTATAAATTCTTTAAAATTCATGAGTGATGACTTAGAATAGGTCTCATAGATTGAGAAGGCCAAAAATGCAAAAAGTCCAAAGTTGCAAAAAGTTGTCATGACAACTTTTGTCCTAAATTGCTTAAGTGATGGAGTTAGGGATTTTCCAACACCCTAAAATGACTCCACATGTGGGGAATGCTATAAAAACCCTCTCTTGCATGGTTACCAAGGTTAGAGTCTTATTTTGTAAGCTCAACAATCTGAAACTACTCATTTCCAGACTGTTTGAACAATTTTGGCTTTATTTGCTCATTTTGTGAATACAAATGGATTGAGTTTCTTTAGTGTGTTACAGAGTTATTTATTCCATTTCAATATTTTTAGTTACATTGTATTAGTGTTTACTTGTTTTGGTTTGCAAACAACCAATTTTGGCTTGTATATAGCAATTTTGTATAAAATGGTTGCCCCATGAATTCCCTTCGTGCTACCATCATGGAATATTGGGAGATGGAAGGAAAAAGCTTTTAAAATGTACATATGTAGGGACAAGTTCTGGAGATAGAGTTTGATATGACTGTCACCTTGTTCTAGGCGAGTCCAGGAGCAACCCGGCTAGAGGAGATAGGGTGAATTTGGTGTGCAAAGTGCAAGGGTGAATGCCAAACCATAATCTAACCTTTTGGAGGGGTTCATAAAGTTAGTATAGAATTTCATATTAAAGGGGAAGCCATAACAAAACCATTTGATGCTCATTTTCCAAACTAGACTAGTCACTGTCGGTTAGAAACCCTTCAAAACCCTCATTTTGGGGTTAGGGCATTGTACGGTGGGATAAGGAACCAAAACCACAAAAATAACTTGAGGTTAGGTGAGTATTTGAAGAAAATCCAAACTTTCTATGGGGTCTTTTGGACCATTTTCTTCCAAGCCCTAGAAAACCGGATTTTGGAGGCTTAATAGGGCTAATTCCTTGTAGCCCTTTTCTAGGTAAAATGGTGAAATCGGTAAGGAAGGAAATGGTTGCAACCCTCAAATGGAACCAAAAGCTATTCAAAACATGTTATAAGCCACCTCCACAACTCTGCATCAACTCACAATAGTAGAAGTTCAATTTGACAAGTTGAAGCCAAGACAACCATAATGAGCACATGGGAAGCATTGTGAATTGGTAGGGTTCCTAGCTAAAACACTTGAAGAAAACAACTTGAAATGGATAAGAAGAAATCCATAGAAGAGATTGAGAATGACTTGGAGGTCTAGAGTGCAACTAGGCCTGGAGAGTTGGTGAAATTGAGCAACACCAACTAGGTGAAGTGTCAGCAAACTAGGTGAACCCCATCAAATTGGTATCATAGCCTATAAGATTTGGGCTAGGTGAGTAGATGTCCTTAGTGGAATCTGTAGGAGACAACAACATGGTGACCAATCTAGAGTTGGAAAAGAAAGTGGATGATCAGGAGGAAGATAATAGACTCCTAAATGAGAAGTTGCTAGAATTGGAGAGTAACCTTGGTGAGATTGAAACCAAGGTAGATGAAGTTTTGGTAAAGGTTGAAGGAGCAGAAGGGAAGGGTAAAGAAGTGTCAGAGATTGACAAAGTGCCTGAACCTAACCCTGTCCTAGAACAAGAACCTTTCTTGAAGGCATTGAAGGCCTTAAGTGGTAAATCACTAAAAGGATTGACATTGTTCACTAGTAAGATGGAGGTAGAAGTGGTCCTAGAATGGATAGAAGGCATGAAGAACCATTTTGAGTGTGAAGGCATAATTGAAGCCCAAAGAGTCAAGGTATCCAAGTCAAGGATTAGAGGAGTTTCTCTCACATGGTGTAAATTTGTGCAAGATGAGGAAGAAAATGGGCAAAGCACCCATCTCTTCTTGGAAAGGGATGTTAGTCAAAATCAAAGAAGTCTATCTCCCTAATGACTATGAAGTACAAATTCATAGGAAGAGACAAAACTTAAGACAAAAAGACCTTGATGTCAGTAGTTATACGAAGGAGTTTCACAAACTTAGTCGTAGGTCTCATGCAGTGGAAGAAGAGAGCCTCAAGGTTTCTAGGTACCTAAATGGTCTACAATGGAACATCCAAGAAGAAATCAGTCTATTGAGCCCAAAAATAGTCCATCAAACCTATCAACTTTCCCTTAAGGTGGAGGAAAAACTGAAAACAAGACATGACTCAGGGACCAATAGGGGCAGAGGTAGAGGAAAAGACAATAGAGGCCATAGGGGAGGCTTTGAAGGAAGAAGTTCTGAACAAAGGACACAAGGTGAGTCTAAACTAACGAAGCGGCAAGAGAGTGACACTAGTAAAGGAGGATTCAATAGAGGAAGGGGGTCAAACAATGGTTTTAGAGGAAGATCTAGTGGACAAGGTAGAGGTTCCTCATATTTTGTAACAATGAAGTGTTACCATTGCAACCAACTTGGTCATCCAACATAAAGGTGTCCAGAGAAGGGATCATCATCACAAGGTGTGAAAGAAGAGTGAACTATCTTCAAGAAGAGTCTTCAAGCAGCAAGACTTCAGAGGTTGCCTTAGAATCAGAGGTAGGTGACAACTTGATGATATGGAGAACTTTGATCAAAGAATCAGTCAGAGAAGAGCCAAGCCAAAGAAGGTCCTTATTTAGGATCAAATGCAAGATTATGGACAAAGTTTGCAAAGTGATCATTGATTTAGGGTCAACAGACAACATTGTGTTAGAAGAGGTAATGAGTAAACTCAAATTGAAAAGGATACCTCACAACAACCCTTATAGAGTCAATTGGTTGAACAAAGGCCAACATATCTTAGTTAATGAGCAAGCATGGGTGGATTTTACCATTGGGAGGTATAAGGACAAGGTGTTATGTGATCTCCTACCCATGGATGTGTGCCATATTCTATTGGGAAGACCATGGAAATTTGATAGACAAGCTATCTATGATGGAGCCAAGAATGCATACTCATTCAAGAAAGCTGGAGTCACATTGAAGATTTAATCTATCCTTGAAGAAGGTGAAAAGAGGGCAGCAGGTCCTAATGTTCTTTTGGTGAGTGAAAAAAAATTCTTGAAGACACTAGAGGAAGGTGAAGGTATAGGATTTGCACTAGTAATGAAGCCTAAAGAGGAAGACAAGAAAGACAAGCCAAATTTTCCAATAGAGGTTCAAGACTTGTTGAAGAAGTTCAAAGGCATAGTGAGTGATGGACAACCAACCACCTTACCTCCTAAAAGAACCATAACCCATCAAATAGACTTCAATCCTGGAGAATCCTTACCTAACAAGGCAGCTTACAAAATGACTCCCCAACAAAATGTTGAGATTGCCAAGCAAATCCAAGAGCTCTTAGACCAATGCCTAATTAGGAAAAGCATTAGCCCTTGTGCTGTCCCTACTATGTTAGCCCCAAAGAAAGGTGGTACTTGGAGATTGTGTACTGATTCTAGAGCTATAAATAGGATCACCATCAGATATAGGTTTCCAATTCCTAGAATAGAAGACCTAATGGATTGTTTAGGAGAAGCCAAGTAATTTACCATGATTAACCTTAAAAATGGATGCCACCAAATTAGGATTGAGGGTGATGAGTGGAAAACTACATTTAAGACTACTAAGGGTCTTTATGAGTGGCTTGTAATACCATTTGGCTTATCCAATGCTCCAAGAACCTCCATGAGACTCATGAATGAGGCGATGAAGGACTTCATAGGTAAATTTGTGGTGGCATATCTAGATGATATTCTCATTTTCAGTAAGGATATGGCAGATCATATTAGTCATTTGCAAGATGTACTACAAAGATTGTATGATGAAAAGCTAAACATGAACTTGGATAAGTGTGAATTTGTTAAGAAGGAGT
The DNA here is from genome assembly GCF_030272615.1 of Cryptomeria japonica. NCBI lineage: Eukaryota > Viridiplantae > Streptophyta > Pinopsida > Cupressales > Cupressaceae > Cryptomeria > Cryptomeria japonica. The sequence goes on along the minus strand of NC_081411.1, from coordinate 173,169,564 downwards.
TGGTTTACCTTGGGTTTGAATTGTCTCAAGGAAACCTCAAGATGGATCCCATCAAGGTTGAATCCATTGTAAATTGGCCTACTCCTAAGTTAGCAACAGAGGTGAGAAGCTTCCATGGACTAGCTCAGTACTACAGGAAGTTCATTAGGCAATTCAATACTATGTGTGCACCAATGTTAGACACCATTAGAGGTGGAATGAAGGAAAAGTTTCAGGGGGGTGAACAAGAAAACAAAGGTTTTGAAACCTTGAAGGAAAATATAGCTACTCAACCGGTGCTAGTGTTGCCTAGTTTGAGAAACTTTTCATAGTATAATGTGATGCAAGAAATGTTGTAGTAGGTGTTATCCTAAGCCAAGAAGAAAGACCGGTAGCTTTTCATAGTAAGAAGATAAGTGATGCAAAGAGGAAGTACTCCTCTTATGACTTGGAACTATATGCTTTAGTGTAGGCTTTGAGGAAGTGGATACACTATCTCCTTCCTAAGGAATTTGTAGTCTATATGGACAACAAAGCACTGAGTTTTCTAAACTCACAAGAAAAAATCAGTCACAAACACATGAAATGGGTGGAGTACATGCAATCCCACACATTCACAATCAAGCACAAGAAAGGACAGTTAAACCTAGTTGCTGATGCATTAAGCAGGAGACTTTTGATAGACCAAGAAATCCAATTGAGAAGCATAGGAGTTGACAGTTTTAGAGACTTATACTCAGAGGATGAAGACTTCTCAAATTCCTACAAGGTGTTTAAGGAGTATCAAAATCACTTCCATAGTGAGTATTCTGATTTTACTTTGCAAAATGGACTATTGCTTAGAGGTGGGCAACTTTGTGTGCCTAAAGGCTGAATGAGAAAAAATCTCATACAAGAGATGCATAATGGAAACCTTAGTGGAAATTTTGGAGTCAATAAGAATCAAGAGTTGGTTCAAAGGTATTACTATTGGCCAAGGATGAATCAAGATGTCAAAAAGTATATGGAGACTTTCTTAGTTTTCCAAAAGGCCAAAGGTACTTCTTCAAATGTCGGTTTATACCAACCTCTTCCCATACCAAATAGACCTTGGGAATACATTAGTATGGATTTTGTAGTAGGTTTACCAAGGACAAAGAAGGGATTTGACAAAATTTATGTCATTGTGGATGGATTTAGTAAGATGGCCCACTTTGTGCCTTGCAAGACTACTCATGATGCATGCCAAATAGCTCATTTTTTCTTCAAAGAAGTAGTGAGGATACATGGTTTACCCATGAGCATTGTTTCAGATAGGGACTCAAAGTTTATGAGTCATTTTTGGAAGACACTTTGGCAAAATCTTAGCACCAACCTATCTTTTGGATCAGCCTACCATCCTCAAATCGATGGGCAGACCGAAGTGGTGAATAGGAGCTTAGGGAACTTATTGAGGTGCCTTACCAAATAATATGGTCAAACATGGGATCAAGTACTTTCACAAGCTGAATATTCATACAATGACACCATAAATAGACTACCGGCAAGAGCCCATTTGAAGTGGTCTATGGTGTGCACCCAAGATGTATTTTGTAGTTGAGAGATTTAGGTAGTGCAGCAACAAGAAGTGGATATGTAGAAGACTTTTCTCAATCAATGAAGGAGGTACATGAATCAGTCAAGCAATCATTGATGGAGAACACAAGCAAAATCAAACAAAAAGTTGATGAAAGAAGGAAGAACCTACAATTTCAAGTGGTAGACCTTGTCATGGTGCACCTAAACAAAGCAAGGCTACAAAAATGAGTGCCTACCAAGTTTCAAATGAGAAGGTTGGGTCCATGTGCCATTCTAGCCAAGTATGGAGAAAATGCATACAAGGTGGACCTACCTAGTAACATAGGATTGTCACCAGTTTTCAACATAGCAGACTTAGTTGGCTATGTTGGCATTTTGATGATGTTTTGATTGTCATTGATGGACACACACTTTCTTGATGTATGAGTTATGCTCAACCGGTAATTGCTCCAACTGGTATTGTGTATTATTGGATGTATAGTCTTTAGACTATCAGTGTTTTGCAGAAAATGGGTTACCAGTCACAGATTGTTTGATGGCCACAAGTGGTACGAGGATCCCAAATGGTTCAAGGAGTTCAAGCGGTACGAAGGAACCAAGCGGTAGCTCACTTTGATTGGAACACTACGATCTACCAGTCTTCATTTTTGCCAATCGGTAATCGGTATATTGTATTAACCGGTATTACTCTATGATGAGTTACCAACCGGTATTACTGTAATGTGTGATGAGTTATCATCCACCGACACTTTGGTGGTGCTTTTGTGTCGTGTTACCAAATGTGTCTAGATGCATTGAACCTAGGAACTTGTAGTCTAATCCTATTGGACCGACATGAAATCAGTTTCCTTTATAAGGACATCATGTCTAGGGTTTGCATGCAAGATATGTAATGTGTGAGACATAACAGAGAAAAGGTTATGTGTGATCTTTGAAGAGAAGATTAAGTCTATGTGAAGAGATAGTGTGTTGAGATATTGAAGACCGAAGTAATGTTGAAATGCATTAACAATGAGCTATCAAGGATCTAACCAAGCATACTGTGCTAGTATCTAGATCACTCACTTGTTGATTACTAATATCTTTGACAAGTCTGAAACCCTTAACTGGCTAGGCCCAACAAGGCCTTTGTAAATCCTCTAGCAAGGTGGTTCACAACTATGGATCTGAAATCCTTTAAAAAGGTAGTCCTTAATAGGACCTATCTCATAACAAAGATCTAGATTCCTAACAGGATCTGTTCTGGTGAAGATCATTGTATGACCTTAACCGGTTTGACCTTAACTGGTCTAACCTTAACCGATCTGGTTTCTATTCTGCAGATAGTTACTTGTGAGTTTCTGCTCACTGTGGGTTTTCCCATTTGGGTTTCCACGTCAAACATCTTGTGTTATGGTGATTTTTCTCTTGTGGGTGAATGATTTGTTTGCTATTTGGCTTGCATTTATCTTAACTGGTTTATTAGTGAATCTGTTGTATCGGTTATCTTCGAAACTGTTTAAAAGTTTGTTTACTATATTTTTTGGTATGCTAATTCACCCCCCCCTCTTAGTATTCATCAATTGGTATCAGAGCCAACCTTTCTATAAGTCTAACCACTTGGAAGGAGATATCAGGGAATACAGTGTGAGGTAACTTACTCATCGTCTCACTCAGACTAAGAGAGCCTATGATGAACTCAAAGTCAAGTATAAAGCCTCTTTGGCCAAAAGAAGAGAGCATGTTGAAAAAATAATGTAACTTACTGAAAATAGCTCTTCTGATGAAGCTAACATGGGTGCCCTAGTTCAAGAAGTTGAAAAACTGAAAGAATCTAAAGCCAATATGAGAAAAGAGTTGGAAGGATTGACTATCAGAATGTGTCAAGAGCTTGAGAATAGAAGGAAAGCTGAAGATCTGGTAAAAGAAAAAGATCATGAGATCTCCAAGCTGAAGTAAGAAATCAGTGCCCTTACCACTCACCTCCAAGAAAGTAAAGTGGAAAAAGAAGAAATGCAAGGTGAACTAAACATGGCTATTTCTCAGAATGCAACCTTGATGGAATCCAATGTTGCTATTTCCAAGGAACTTACTGAGTCAAAGGACATACTTGCCAAATTCAATCAGAGTACTACTAAGCTAGAGAAAAAGCTAGAATCGACAAAACTTGTAAAGAATACCACTGGACTTGGTTTCTCTGGGTATGCTGAAGGTGAGACCTCTAGAACAAAAGATGAAGCATCAAAGAAGCAACCAACATCCAAGGATTAAGGTAAGAAAAAATTTAAACCTGTTTGCTTTAATTGTCTCAAAGAAGGACATACTACTAATGTGTGTAGAAGCAAGGCCTACAACAATTTTCCTTATTTTCAAAACAATGTTCCTAGATCCAATAGATTCAATGGAAACTATTATGTATGCAACAAGTTTGGGCATAGAGCATTTGAATGCAGGTCAGTTTTGCACAACACTAGGAGATATCCTCCAAGGACTCGAGGAGTTATCCCAGAACCTTCTGTGAACTGGAATCCCAACTGGTACAATACCTATGACCATTAGTCAGGTGGTTATCAAGCGGCTACTAGTTGGAGAGCAACTTGTTTGATCTGTCGTGGTAGCGGTCACACTGCTGCAACATGCAGAAGGAAGAATGAAAGTATGAATAATGGACCATGGAGAACACCTGGAATGGTATGCTATCATTGCAACAAACTAGGAGACACGGATAGAAATTGCAAACTGAGAAAGAACCTATCAGATGATATACTGATCACTCCAGAAGGGAAGATTGATGTTGAAACCGTTCAAATCAAAATGAATAAAACTTGGAAAAAGAAACCAGAAGAAGTGTCACAGGATGAACCTAGTGTAGAAGTCTTTGAACCGGCAAACTGAGCTTCAGAAAAGCTTAGGGGGAACATATCAATGAAATATTTCGAACCCCCAGTTTATATCAGTAAAGACCTTAATCAGTCTATGTTACCTGTTGAAGTGGTAAAAGGCAAAATTAGGGTTTGTGCCCTAACGGTGATGCATTTATTATGGTAGGTGAGAGTTTTTTAAAAAGGGTTTTCATCGTCATTTTTCACTTATCTATTTTTGAGAGAAGAATTTTCAAGAGAAGAGCAACAAAGAGCGATTCGTCTAGTGATTCAAAGTGAATTCAAAAATCTTGCAGAGGAATCCAGAGATCTTTTTCAATCTATCAGTAAAGAACACTAAGTGGTAATCTTGCAAAGTGGTGTATTGTGGGTGACATTTCCAAACCCTAAATTTCAGATTGTGAAGGTATTTCTCAAAATTCTCTCTTATCATGGTTTCTGCATCACACTCTAGTTCTAGTGCACCTGTAGATTCAGCTGAATTTCTTCAAAAGAAAATGAAATATAATGCCCTATCTCAAATACCCACCAGAGTTATCATTGAGGGAGATGTTTTAGGGTATATAGACTATAAATTGGAAGACTTGGGATCCCTAGTGATTCATTCCTAGCTAAGTCTGTTCTATGGGGATGACAAGAAGATCAAACCTGAGTACAGTGTCCTTGAGAAGATGAAACTGCACAATGCGGTGTACTTGCTGGAAGAGTTCACAAAAGAACATATCCGCATCATCCTCAACAGAGTACATGGTGATAAGATGTATCTCGAGCAGATGCATGACATCACACCGAAAGCAATTCATGTCATCACTGGTTTCTGCAATATTGGAGAGGTACCAGCTCTACAAAAGGTCACCAAAATGGAAATGACAAAGCTCACCAGTTCTATGAGTGACCAATGGACGATGACCATCAACACCATCAAAGATGATTTGGTGAAATATGCTTGCATGGTGATTGGTTACCGGATATTCTATGCCAGCAGAATGAATTTTGTCCCTACTGCTGCAGTGAATGCTACTTATAGAATGATTAAGGAAGACACTACATTTGACCTATGTACCTGTCTACAAAAGCAATTGCTATTGAACCTGAAGTCCATCAAACATGACAATTCTCTAAGGTTTAGGTTTGGACAACTTCTAGTCAGCTTATTCTTTTATTTTCAAATTTATTTCCCCGGAGTAGGCGATGTTCAATGGTCTGCTGACCTATCGGTCTCCAGACAAATCAAGGAAAGTCTACAAGTAGTAGGAACTAGATATACCGAGGTTCTAAAAAAGTATTTTAATGAATTCGAGTGGAAAATGAACTAGAGAATGAGGATATCTGATGATATTGTGAAGGAATATAAAGATGACATCTGCTTCACAATAAAGGTAGATGAATACATAATGGAAGCAGTGGAACCAAGAAAGGAAGTAGTTGAACCTATGGGTTATGAAGTGGCGAATGACCTATTGATTGGGTATGCCTCTACCCTACTTGCCTCACCACTGGATGCAAAGAAAAAGAGAAATGGTACCTACTTAGAGAGGGTCACACCGGTTGAAGATCCAAAACAGAAAAAGGACAGAGCAGTGCCATCAGTATCTGCATCAGTTACCTCTACCAGTCTAAAAGTGACCAAGCGGTTACCAGCTAAGAAGAAACCTGAGGTTATTCCAACAAAGGTATTTGAGAGGAAGCGAAAAACCAAAACCAACTCACCGAAATCAGAGGACACTGAACCGAAGATCCAAACAAAGAAGACAAGGAAATCAAGCAAGAAGGCAAAGTCTACCAGTAATGTTCCTGCAACTTCAGCACCGGTAAATATAGATATTTCCTCTTATAAACCAATGACACATGGTCAGAGGACAATTAATGATATTAGGAGAAAAGTGCTTGATGATTTAAAGGAGTATTTTGATGATTTTAATGATAATGAGAAAGAGGAGGTAGAACAAGAAGTAATCAAATATTTATGTGTTAATGATCGGTCACCATCTGAGATTAGATCAGTTACAACAGATTCTTTGTATAATTATTTAGATAACAAATGGCGCATTTCCATTGAAAGAGAATAGGAGATCAGGGAGAAAAATTTTGCACAATATTTTTCTGATGCTTCTAATTCTAAATTATTTGAAATAATGGATAAGAACAAAGGCATCTTCTTCATGAGAAGGAGAAGGCTTAGGCTACTAGAAGGTAAAACATTTGAAGTGGAAAAGGATACTCACATACATGTGAAAGCTACTGTCAGAATACACCAAGTATCTGAAGCCAATAAGAAGGTTGAACAAGAACCTAACCTATCATCAGGCAAATCAAATGAAGTATTTGATAGTGAAGGTGAAAGAGTGACAGAGCAAATTGACACTATTGATGTTGATGCCTTAGATAATGAGGATGTCACTCCTGATAAGGAACAAGCTGAGAAAGAAAAACAAAAAAAAGAACAAACAAAGAAAAAGCAAGAAGAAAAATCAAGGTAGGAAGAAAACAAGAGAAAAGAGGAAGAGAAAAAGAAAGAGGAAGATAAGAGGAAAGAAGAGGAGAAGAGAAAAGAAGAAGAGAAGAGGAACAAAGAGGAGAAGAGAAAAGAAGAGGAGAAGAGGAAAGAAGAGGAGAAGAGGAAAGAAGAGGAGAAAAGGAAATAAGAGGAGAAGAAGAAAGAAGAAGACAAGAGGAAGGAAGAAGAAAAGAAGAAGGAGGAAGAGAAGAAAAAATAGGAAGAGGACAAGAAGAAAGAAGAAATGGAGAAGAAGAAAGAGGACCAAAAGAAGAAAGAAGAAGATAAGAAAAAAGAAGAAGAGGAGAAGGAAGCAGAGAAGAAGAAACAAGCAAAGACTCCTAAGGCAACTGGTGATCAAACCAAACAAGTTGATACCACCAGTCTTATTGATATTCAATCAATAGATGAGTCTGAGCTGCTTCAAAGCATCAAACTTGCATAGGAGAGACTGGAAGCATTGCGGAGGAAGAAAGAATAGGATGTCATACAAACTACGGTTGACACCCTTACAAGTCTAATTCTCGGTACCAACCTCCCCAGTATCGATTCCTCTCTCTCTAAGCTCAAACTTCTTTGTATTGTAGCGGAGGACTAGGTACAATACTTGGAAGATGTTGTTGAAACCACCACAAAGAAGAATCATGAAAAGTCACTCAAAACTACCTTAGTCAAGAAAATGAATGAGCTCCAGACACAACTACTGAAACATTAGAAGGATATCAGTGTTGCTATGGATGAGGGCAAATTACTTTTGAGTGAAATCTGCCAACCCCATCTATTTTGTGACGATGTGCTTAAATAGAAAGCTCAACTCCAATTGGAGTTACAGGCTTATGTCAGCAATTTCAAGATGCCCTATGATCTCTTCACTACATATGGGCAAATAGTTCATCCTTATTAGCAACAGACAACCAAGATGGACTCAGAGATCAGCAACCAGACTAGAGATTTGCAGGAGCTTCAACTGCTCCTATTGCCAAGATTGTAGATTCTTCAGAAATGTTTGCTCAACCTGGAAGCTACCACGGTAACTCAAGAGATGAGTACCATTGATGCAATGGAAGAACTAGCATTCCAGACGAAGACTGAAAGTGAGGTTGCTACCTCATTACTTGATTCATGGACATTGGCCATGAAAACTTTTATGCAAGACTTTAAATATGTTTTTGATAAATTTCATTCCTTATTGTCATGAACATTTACTCTCTTTTATTATATAAGGAAACATGGGTTATTTTGCATTACTTTGTCATTGTTGGCAAAGGGGGAGTAGTGTACAACAAAAATTTGGTGAATGTTACCATTTCATGTACTTTCGTGTTACCACTTTAGAGAATAGTGTACATTGTAATTTCTACAAAAGGGATAATGTATATGCTTAGGGGGAGTAATTTTAATTATGGCATTTTTGTTGTAAAAACACTTAGATGTCAAAATTTTCCTAAGTGTTGCCATCAATGCCAAAGGGGGAGATTGTTGGCATTTTGATGATGTTTTGATTGTCATTGATGGACACACATTTTCTTGATGTATGAGTTATGCTCAACCGGTAATTGCTGCAACCGGTATTGTGTATTATTGGATGTATAGTCTTTAGACTATCGGTGTTTTGCAGAAAATGGTTTATCAGTCATAGATTGTTTGATGACTGCAAGTAGTACGACGATCCCAAGAAGTTCGAGGATTTCAAGTGGTACAAAGGAACCAAGCTATAGTTAACTTTGATCGGAACACTACAATCTACTAGTCTTCATTTTTGACAACCGGTAATCGGTATATTATTGTAGACACCTAAAAATGGTCAACGCTTGCGGAATCATACTTTAACATTTGCGCATTGCCTCATTTTAGGTTTTTGCATCACATTAACATTTCTCCTATGTCACACGCTTGATTTTTATCATTTGAGAGCATCGAGTCATTCTTCTACATTCTTCATTCATCTCTCCTTCAAATTTGGTCTTGTCGACAACACTATCCAGTCATGATTTTGATCGATCTTATCCTATCGCGTCAATGTGCGTGCTCATTTGTCATCATTTTGGACATTGTCAATCCTAATTAGGGTTTTGTCCTCTTTTCAATTTTGTCATCTTGCAATCGATTTGTCATCAATCATGGTCATTTTCACTCTTGTCGTCTTGCAAGCTATTTTGTCATCGATTCTTGTCCTCTTGTCGATCTTGTCATTTTGCGATCGATTTGTCATCGATCGTTATCTGTCTCAATTATGTCAATTTGGATCAATTTGCCATTGTTCCTCGTCAATTGGCGCATTTTCTCAATCAAATCATTTATCACATTGGTCATTTATCAATCCAAAATCAAATCAAATCGAGTCAATTATCTTTCAAGACCTAATTCGTCTTCTAGGGTTTCGTGATTTAATCATTTAACCTTGTGTGTGTCATTTCTTCCTTTAGGATTAATAAATTGTTTATTTATCCTAAGTCTTCTCATTACAATTAAATGTTCATTTAATTGGCTAATTATTCCTCTTTATGAATTAATTAATAAATGACACATTATTAATTAATTTACCTAATTTCTAATTTCATTATTTCCTAATTTTAATTTCCACCTAATTAACTTGTCTTTAGTGCTCCCTATTTTTGTGCTTCATGCGTCATACTCTTGGCATAGCAAGATGTCATAGGGTTCTAGTCCTCTAAGCTTTGTATTGGCAATATGTCATAATTTATGACATAGAAGGTGTCATAACCTTCTTCTTTTCACTCATTTTTCCCATTTGGAAATCAATTGCTTCTAATATCCATTTCATGCTAAATTTGATCTTTTCTCCAATTTATCTATAAATTGGATGATCTTCATCAATCAAAGCTAATTGGTAATTAGACTATCGAATTTCTAGTACTCTTGATCAATAATCTTGTCTACTTGCTTTCAATTATGTGTGTGCACTTGTAGGTGAGATCCACAATCCAACCATTTGAAGAGGAAAGAAGAATAATGGAGCCGCATGAAGGAGCATTCAAGTCTGCATCTGGTTTGCACAATCATTAGTTTTGTATGCTTTGTTTTCATGTCTCTATTGAATGTTGTTTAGGATAGATCATTGCAATGTTGTGTTTCCATGATTGAGCTAATGATTAGTATTTTGACTTGTTTGTGATGATTTCCTATTTCCTAACGTACAATTATATTAACCGGTATTACTCTGTGATGAGTTACCAACCAGTATTACTATAATATGTGATGAGTTATCATCCATCGACACTTTTGCGGTGATTTTGTGTCATGTTACCAAATGTGTCTAGATGCACTGAACCTAGGAACTTGTAGTCTAATCCTATTGGACCAACATGAAATCAGTTTCCTTTATAAGGACATCATGTCTAGGGTTTGCATGCAAGATATGTAATGTGTGAGACATAACAGAGAAAAGGTTATGTGCGATCTTTGAAGAGATGATTAATTCTATGTGAAGAGATAGAGTGTGGAGATATTGAAGACTGAAGTAATGCTGAAATGCATTAACAATGAGCTGTCAATGATCTAACCAAGCATACTGTGCTAGTATCTAGATCGCTCACTTGTTGATTACTAATATCTTCGACAAGTCTGAAACCCTTAACCGGGTAGGCCCAGAAAAGCCTTTGTAAATCCTCTAATAAGGTGGTTCACAATTGTGGATTTGAAATCCTTTAACAAGGTAGTCTTTAATAGGACTTATCTCCTAACAGAGATCTAGATTCCTAATAGGATTTGTTATGGTGAAGAACATTGTATGATCTTAACCAGTCTGGTTTCTATTATGCAAATAGTTACTTGTGAGTTTCTGCTTACCATGGTTTTTCCCATTTGGGTTTCCATGTCAAATATCTTGTGTTATGGTGATTGTGCTCTTGTGGGTGAATGCTTTGTTTTCTATCTGGTTTGCATTTATCTTAACCTGTTTATTAGTGAATCTATTGTACCGGTTATCTGCTAAACTGTTTAAAAGTTTGTTTACTGTATTTTTTAGTATACTAATTCACCCCCCCTCTTAGTATTCATCAAGCTACAAAGGAGAAATTCAAGGTTTAGATTGCAGTCACTCAGAGGTATCAGATGATGTGAACAACCTTCAACTACCGGCCAAACCAAATCCAAAGGCCAAGAAGGTGTTAAGCTCAAGGATCGCCAAGAAGACAAGGCATCATATCTATTAGTAGCACCTGATCAAGTGGAAGGGTATGAATGATTCTGAAGCTACATGGGTGCTTGACACAGAGTTTAAGAAGCTAGGCATTGATCAGAATCTGATTCCCAAGGAGGTGACATGATTTTCTTTTGTTTGGGAGAATGGAGCAAAAGCACCTAGGACTTAGGCTATTAGTTTTTCTCAAATTTTTATTGTACTGACCCTAGCCAATTCAAGTAGTGAATAAGGACACTAGGAGGGTCCAAGAGTGAGTGAGATGAGTAAAATGTAGGCCTAGATTGAGTTAGTTCTTCTTAAGTTTGCATTTTGTGCATAAGTAGTGGTTTGAGTGGGTAGATAACCTTCTTGATGGTAAAAAGTGTCAAAAATTTGTATAAGCATTAGGGAGGGTTAAATTATTCTTATAACTACTTTAAAATTCATGAGTGATGACTTAGAATAGGTCTCATAGGTTGAGAAGGCCAAAAATGCAAAAAGTGCAAAGTTGCAAAAAGTTGTCATGATAACTTTTGTCCTAAATTGCTTAAGTGATGGATTTAGGGATTTTCTAATGCCCTATAATGACTCCACATATGGGGAATGAATAAAAACCCTCTCTTTCATGGTTACCAAGGTTAGAGTCTTTGTTTTGTAAGCTCAAAAATCTGAAACTACTCATTTTCGGACTGTTTGACACAATTTTGGCTTTATTTATTCATTTTATGAATACAAATGGATTGAATCCATTGATCCAGCAATGGATTGAGTTTATTTAGTGTGTTAAATATTTATTTTTTCCATTTCAAGCTTTGTAGTTACATTGTATTAGTGTTTACTTGTTTTGGTTTGCAAACAACCAGTTTTGGCTTGTATATAGCAGTTTTGTGTAAAATGGTTGCCCCATGAATTCCCTCCATGCTACCATCAAGGCCTATTGGGACATGGAAGGAAACCAATTTTAAAGTGTACATATGTAGGGACAAGTTCTAGATGTGGAGTTTGATATGACTGTCACCATATTCTAGGCGAGTCCAGGAGCAACCCGTCTAGAGGAGACAGGGTGAATTTGGTGTGCAAAGTGCAGGGGTGAATGCCAAACCACAATATAACCTTTTGGAGGGGTCCATGAAGCTAGCACAGAGTTTCCTATGCAAGGAGAATCCATAACAAAACCATTTGATGCTCATTTTCCAAACTAGACCAGTCACTACCGGTTAGAAGGCCTAGAAACCCTTCAAAACCCTCATTTTGAGGTTAGGGAATTGTACGGTCGGATAAGGAACCAAAACCACAAAAATAAATTGAGGTTAGGTGATTCTATGAATAAAATCCAAAATTTCTATGGGGTCTTTTGGACCATTTTCCTCCAAGCCCTAGAAAACTGGATTTTGGAGGCCTAATAGGGCTAATTCCTTGTAGCCCTTTTCTAGGTAAAATGGTGAAATCGGTAAGGAAGGAAATGGTTGCAACCCTCAAATTGACCCAAAAGATATTCAAAACATGTTAGAAGCCACCTCCACACCTCTACATCAACTCACAATAGGAGGAGGTCAATTTGACAAGTTGAAGCCAAGACAACCATAATGAGCACATGGGAAGCATTGTGAATTAGTAGAGTTCCTTGCTAAAACACTTGAAGTAGACACCTTGAAATGGATAAGAATAAATCCCTAGAAGATATTGAGAAGGAATTGGAGGTCTATAGTACAACTAGGCTTGGAGAGTTGGTGGAATTGAGCAACACCAACTGGGTGAAGTGTCACCAAACTAGGTGAACCCCATCACTTGGGGTACCTTTTTTATGTCATCATTCTATTTGGGTTGAAGAATGCAAGAGAAACCTACCAATGAGACATGAATCTCATATTTCATGATTTCATTCACAAGATTTTAGAATATTATGTTGATGATATCTTAGTGAAGTCAATTATCCACCAAGATTATGTCAAGAATCTTTGATCAATCTTTGATCAATCTTTGAAAGGCTTTGATTGTATAAAATGAGACTAAACCCTCTTAAGTGTGTTTTTGGCATTGATATTGGAAATTTTTTTGGGTTTATTGTCTCTCAACAAGGAATCAAGATTGATGCAAAACAAATCATTGCGATTGTCAACATGCCTCCATTAAAGAACAACTCTCAACTTTGTAGTTTGCAAGGGAATATTTTGGCCATTCGTAGATTCGTAGCTTAATTGGGTGATCGTACCCTTCCATTCATGCAACTGATGAAGAAATATGTACACTTCAAGTGAAATGAAGAGTGTCAGAAAGCCTTTGATTCTATCAATAATTAAATTATTTGGCTAATCTGCCTATTTTAATGCCGGATATGTTAGATAGACCCTTCCTTTTATATATCTTTTTCTCATCTAATGCTCTAGCAGCCTTGTTAGCTCAACACAATGATGATGGTTGAGAAAGGGTGGTATATCATATTAGTTGTGTTCTTGTTGAATATGAAACTTGATACTCAATAATGGCAAAACAATGTTTGGCTCTTGTCTTTGCATCACAAAAGCTAAGGAATTATATCCTTCATGTGAAAACAAGAGTGATCATTAAAAATGATCTTCTTAATCACCTCTTTTCAAATTTTGACCTCTCGGGTAGGCTAGATAAATGGGTAATGTTGCTTTCTGAGTTTGACTTAAAATTCGTGACTTAGAAGTCAATCAAAGGGCATACTATTGCCAACCAGTTAGTTGAAGCCCCTTCTCTTAAATCATTTCCTACTTAAGACCTCTTCCTTGACAAGTATTTATTAACAATTAGTCAAGACCCCATATGGAATATGTACTTCGATGGTTCAAGATGTCAGACTAGTTCGGAAGTAGGTGTTGTATTAATCTCACTTGAAGGAAAACCAATCCCTCTTTCTTTTTGTTTATAATTCTATTGCACTGATAATATCACTAAATATGACGCCCTTACTGTTGGCTTATGTGCTGCAATTGCAATGGAAGTAAAGCATATTTATACTCATGTAGACTCTGAACTTACTATAAATCAAGTCACATGAGTATATCATGTCAAGCAGTTGAAATTGTCTCATTATAAGGATCTAGTCATGACCATACTAGAATATTTCACCACTTACACTATTCATAGCATATCTCAAAGAGAAAATACTCATCTAGATGCAATGGAAAGCACTGCTTCCCTTGTAGGTTCGAGCTATGGTCAGAACACGTACCATTTTGTGGTACAAGTTCTTAGCTCTCCTATTCTATCTGATCAACTTGAATTTCATAGTTTTATGTGTGCTCATGTAGATTTGGAAGAGTGGTTTGCACATATCTATAACTATCTTAAGAGTGGAAGTTTTCTTGATGATGCTAGTAAGAGTACATGTTTCCAGATTCAAAAACTTGCTACTTGTTGGTTAACAGATTTTCCTTCCTTTAATATTTTTAATGATGACTCATGCATACCCCTAATGAAAAGAAAAAGAAACCAACAGTTGGGTGAACCGAGAATTGGTTTACCCTCTGTATAAGAGTGTAGCTCCCCATATGATATCCAAAAATTTTTTATACAAACTAATCACAAAGAACACACTTTTTACTAGAAAGAGAGAAAGACCTCCACATCCACTTGTCAACACAATATGAATGCTACAAAATAATTATTCATAAATGTAAAGGACAAAGACTTAAACATTGAATATTTCACATTTATGTAAAACTTATTTCACCAAGTATACTCAATGTAGCATAAATGTTGATCGATACTCACTCATGCCTCAAAGGACAAGGGGGATCAAAATTGTTTAAACGAAAACATACGACTCATTTTCTTAATTAATGAATTCACATATTTATAATAAGTTGATAACCAATGAAGTAAAATATTCTGCACACAAACATATATCCCAACAAAGATTCTCTCTATCATTCAAATGCACAGATTTGAAGGTCGTGCAAAATATATCATTTTATTCATATATAAAATGTCTACACTGAACATTCAAAAGAAAACTAAGTCTACCAGTTCAAATCAATGTTTTTTGAACCCTCAATAAAGCTTGCTTGATTACATATGTGGCCTCTAGGCTAATAGTTTTTTTTTGAAAATAACCCAAGTTCTTAAACTCTATCCTAGAGTTAAAAGAAATTGTTTGTTTAAAACTGGATAAAACTTAAATGACCAAGAGCCATAGACAGAATGACAGCTCATCCATAAACTGATCAGGACTCCAATGTGGTAGAGGAAGCTACTAATTTGTCATGTTTTGCCACAATACCACGTACACTCCACCACTCCAAGTGTGTTGTTGACAAATTGAGGATGACTTGATAGTGCGGGAGTCTAATATGCAGAATGCATTGATTCCAGACTTCTTTATCCATGTTCACCTACATGACTTTAGTTTTATGTGCTTCTAGATGATCAAAGCAAACTGCTAACATTGATTCTATCCTAGACACCTTGGAGAAGTCATTTGTAGTTAGAGACTTTGTTTCTTTAATGAGATGCACCCTCTCCTTAAAGGTTTTGACCATATCTGCTACTAGTTCGATCATTTGTCCATCATCTTTTAGGAGCTGTATATTGATGCATTTCAAATCTTTTTGCATCGTATCAATGAGCTCTTTTAATCCTTTTAATAATTTAATGGATTCTTCATGACCCTGTTTAATGATTGAGTTTCTCCATTCAACATTTTTTCTTACACATACAATACATTGTCATTCAAGTTATCCATAGGCTTCTCGACAAGAAATTTCATGACCCCAAAATTTTGTACATCATTCATTTGCACTAAGACTACTACCCATTTATTTCTTTCTTTGTCCCATGTTGTAGCTTCCAACTCCAACTCTTTAATCACAGTTATAGCATCATCATGTACCTTGATTAGGCTAGCAATGTAGTATGTACCTTGCTTAGGCTAGCAATGTAGTATGCACCTTGCTGCACTATGGAGTGAAGCCACTCATCAAAAACCTCAGCTATCATATGGCTTCTTTGGACTTGATCCAATAACTTTTGATTTATTGGTGATTTAGGATCAAAAGATGATGTCATCTATATTAGAGATCGAGGACTCGGGTGATGTATGGCATTGATATATTTTGCCATCTGTGTAACAACTTGTTTCAATTCCCCTTTGTCATTCTCAATTTTCCAGGTTTTGGGTATCATTCTTTTGGTGGAGGATTCTAAATGTTTGGCATCCATAGCTCTTGAAGCAACTCCCAGGTCAATTTTCTCAACAATAAAATTATTTTCAGTGGCTTTTGTTGGGTCTTTATCTAAGACGGGCTTATCTACTTCCACCACCCAGTGCCCTGTTTCATCATCGACCTCCATCATAGCCTCTATTTTAAGATTTTGGGGTTTGGATATTTTACCAAGGAACTTACTAACCATATCCTCAATGGGAATGGTAATAGGAACTACACTGCATTTCTTTCCTATTTCAGATCCATGCCATTGAGAAGTACTAGAAGTTTCTTTGGGAGGAGGTGTTTGATAATCGGGTTGATTGACAATAGTCATGGTGCTCATTGGATTTGAATTTTCATCAAGTTTTTTTTCTGCATCCACATCCTATACTGAAGGATTATTTAACACTTGTTCATCCATGGTCACCTGGCCTTCTTTGCTTGAATCTAAGTCTAGGACAATCTGATCCACCACTGGTTCCCTATTTTTCTTTATGCTCCTAGAACGTGTGACTCGAACCACTGAGGAACTCAATGGGGATTTCTTTGACCGCTTGGTTTTAACCTCTCCAATTTTTGGTCTTGTGGCACCTGCAACATCAACAATTACATTAGAGGAGGAAGTAGGAATCTGTGTTGTAGCATGAAGTGGACCAACTATTAATTCTTTAGGACTAGTAATTGGCTCCTTTCTAAATTTATAGTCTCTTAACCACTTCTCTGTTCTCCTTATGACATTGAAGGACTTGGCTTGGATAATTTCTTCTTCTCTCCTATCCCAATCAATTTCAAGGATGGGTTTCCCTTGAACCCTTACATTGAATTCAGGATCCAATACATCTTCCCCTTCCTCTTCTTGTATTCTTGCCACATTAATCGATAACCTCATTGTAACGATCTATTGCAAAGTGAACCTTGACCACAATCTCCTTCTCACTTCAAATTCATCACAATAATTTTTTGAATATTCTACTAATTGGGGTTCATGAAAGAAATTGACATCAACATTTAGATGTTCTACCACATAGCCTTTGCTATCAAACTTTCATCGGGAAATGGAGGGCTGTAAATTCAACTTTTTAAACTCTAACTCTAGGTTCAAAGCATCAGAAATAGACTTAATAATATAATATCCAAGTTCATTTGGGAAGGCAACTCCAGATTTAATCTTCGCCCCTAACCTTTTATCAATGTGGGCAAGCTGTCTACAAACTTCAATAAGCACACAACTATCAAAGGCATACCTGGGAAATTTGAATGGTTCACCTTCAAAACTGCCCACTATAATGTAAGTAAATCTGGGAAATTAGATAAAATAGCTTCCATATATACTGACCAACTCCTTGGCCTCACCTGAAATTCTTTTATTTGTGTCTCCCTACAGTTCAAGGACAAGTCTTCCTGTAAAAACATCATTCCATCTTGTAACATTTTCTGCATATCTCTGTTGTTGCAGGTGTGGATAATAATCATAAACCTTCATGCCATCCATCCAAGGCTCGTGATGCAACCCTTTCCACTCTCTAGTACAAGCCAATATGTGAAATAGATATGAGGACATATAAAAACTGGACATTCCAACAAAATTACTCAAACCTTCATGAAGCCTTTCAACAATAACCTGTGCCCAATCAAGATATTTCTCACTAGCTAACAATACCTGGATGTTAAAATACATCCAATCCTCCCAGTAGAAAGCATGTGAATTCCCTTTGAGTCTATTTAACAATATCATAATATCCTGCACCTTCGTTATGAAATGCTCTCTTGTAAGAGGTTTGGGTAATCGAGACCCCCCTTTCTGAACTTTAAGAAGCCAATTCCTTGCAATGATGCTTTTATAAGTACTTTTTTTCTCAGAGAAAAATGCATATGAGGTCCCAATGGACTAATCTTCATACGACTCTTTATGAGGGATTCCAATTGCAGCCATCACTGTTTCTCTATTAATTTCTACTAACAATTCACCACTGCTAGTCCTAATATAGCCGCTACCAACATCATACCTATTCATACATGCTATCACCAATTCTGGACAACAAGTGACAGTTGGGAATGCAACAACTTCAATCAAGCCAATTTTAACTATTCTTTCCATTATTGAGTTATCATCAGGGTTTCTAGCTCTTTTTAAAAAATCTCGTAAGTCAGCTTGGGCCAAAGAAGTGTCACCTAGTTCTGGAAGTGTACTTACTAAGCATGATGTGCGACCAAGTTTTGGAAGAGTTGACCTCATAATGGCCAATTTTGCATTCATCAAACAGTTTCTAGAAAGAACATAATTCTATTCCAAAACAAAGATTTTTTCTATACTGACTTTCTGAGCTAGTAACACAATGGAGAAATTATCAAAACTCACCTGTTACCACCATCAAATCTATGAAACCCTTGGAAGTATGGATTTGAAATTACCTTCAGCATCCTATGCTTCTCCAACAACAACAACTACCACTTTCACAATTTAAGAATTCACATATTAAGAGGCGGAAAAAAACTGAGTAATACCTACACACGCCTCATGATAATTCATCCGAACGTGTGAGGTAACCCATGATTTGATGGGATACTGACAACTTTCTTTATTATATATCAACTCCGCACAAAAAGCTTGAGTTTTCATGATTTCATTCCATAATTAGAATTTTAAAATATAATATTCCCAGAATATTCCTTTTGCGACGCCCCCTTTGTGTTATTACTGTCCTCGGTGCCAACTTGAAATGAACTTTTGAACTTTGAGCAATTTAACAATAAGTTCAATGGTTCAAGTTCAATCTTGGGAAAACAAAAGAACTTCTGGCTAGCAGCTCAACACAATACTGGGAACGAGCGAAGACTTTTAACAAACATAAAGAAAGACTTTGAACTTTGAACCTTTAACCGCTATAGGAATGATTCAAAAGTTCAAGTTCAAAACCGACTTAACACATTCACACTCACTCAGTAAACAACAAAACAAAGTCGCGACATGCATGAAGGCACCGGTTGAACCTTGAACCTCAAACCAAGATGCAAGTTTAATCTACAAGTTCATTGGGATAGAAAAAGAGTGAAATATAAAGAAAAAGGTGTATAGCCAAGGATGGATCAAATTGAATGAGGAAAGCAACATTAAATACACATTATTTTGTTCAAGACAAATAATGGGGTAACATTGGCTCTGACTAGGGACCGAGACTGAGAAGGACCAGGAATGGAACTTAAAATCTCATATTTTGCACGCAAGCGGAGAAGGACAAAGGTACAAACACAACAAAAACCTATGTACAAAGCATGAAAAGATTTGCTTATAACTGATACAACTTTAAATCTTTCCCATTATAGGACAAGGGCAATGAAACTCCATTAGGGTATTCAAGTTTAAATGAGTTAGGACCTGTAATAGGGAATTTGAGCATAAGATTCATAACCTATATTAGCTAACCACAAAAAAATAACAAGCTATGAAAGAAATCCCAGTACATTCAATAGAGCTATGAAGACAAAGCACTTAAAACAAATATGCAAACCATAACGAAGTACTTCCTCCATGATTCTCCATTGTTTCTCCTTTTCCTCCAAATATGTGGGCTTCACCTACAAAATGCAAGTGTGAGAAAGAGAGCAAGATTGCAAATGAGTTCGACAATGTGAGGATATTCAAGAAGTGGTTGAAAAATGAATGAGAAATGAATCCAATTTATAAAGAAATTGGAGAGATTGATCAAAGATTGGAATAAAATCAATAAAATTTGCAATTTACTTCAATCAAGGGAAAAATCAAATTGAAAAAGAAATGCCATGACACATTTTCCCATGCAAGAGGATAAGATCATGTCAAGATAAGATTTCCAAATCCTTGCATTTGAAAATTATAGAAATAATATCTTCCAAAAAAATCCATAAAATAGGATATATTTTAGGAAGGATATTAGTTGGCAAAATCAAAATAGAAAGTTGAGGAACTAGTTGGTTATTGATGAATTAAAATTTGGAAAATGAGAAGAAATTAAGAATTAGAAAGTTTTGAAAAAAGGAAATTAGAAAGAATCAATAAATAAATATTCCTTATTCATTAATTCATAGTTAGGCAATTAAATAAAAAAAATATTTAATTGTGACAAAGGGACCTAGGATAAAAGAAATAAATTTATTTAACCTAGAAGGATAATGACAAAATGATTAAATTAGAAATCCCTAGGAGATGAATTAGAAATGCAAGAATGACAATTAGGTCTTGACAAAAGATAATTGATGTAGGGTTGATATGATCATGATGAAAATTGGACAATTGATAAAGCACCCAAGTTGATTGAACAAGATCAATGACTATTTGATCAAAATTGACAAGGATTGCAATTGATAGGTGCCAATTGACGAGGACCAATGACTAATCGATCCAAATTGACAAGAAATGATAAAATTGATGATTGATCAAGACAAAAGCCTAATTCGACATTGAGAAGGGTTGACAATGCCCTATTGACATGATAATATTGATAATGATCAAAGATCACAATTGATAATGATAATGTTGACAAGACCTAATTAAGGATGCGACAAATGAAAGAAACACAAAAGAATGATGAAATGTCGACAAATAATAAAGATCAAGTGTGCGACATAGAAGAAATGTTAATAGGATGTGAAAACCCTAAAATAAGGTCACACAGACATGTTAAAGTATGACAACACAAGTGTTGACCATTTTTAGATGCCTACAGGACCCAACACCTATTTGATCATGAATGGTCCTTTCCATAGAGAATCAAATTTCTTATGAGCTCCTTTTGGTTCCTCACGTTCGTCCCAAAGTAGGACTTGATCTCCCAGCATAAATTGTCATGGTCTAGCTCTGTGATAAAATAAAATTCTTTACCTTGGCCTGATGTCCAGTGATGTGATCCACAAACTCTTGCCTTTCTTCTTCAATTTTTGAAAGGTACATAATTCTATTTTCCAGAGCACTTTGAAAGAATTCATATTTGATTACTTTCTGCAACCTAGTAGATGATAATTCCATGGGTAAGGACAGTTGATCTTCTACTCCGTATACCAATTCAAATGGTGTCATACCTATGGCCCTTTTAAGCGAGGTCATGTCTGCCCATAGTGCTTCATATAGCCTTTTATACCAATCCTTTGCATTCTCAACCACCAATTTTTGCATTATAAAAATCAGATTCTTATTGCTGGATTCGGCCTGGCCTTTTCCTTGCAGATAGTGACTTGAGATCTGTTTAGATCGTTTCATTCTATGTAATGTGTTTGGACAGTCAGATTTGGACTGCTTGAAATTGTAAACCTAAAATACTTAGGTTTTAAGGTTTATGTTACTAACCTAATTCTTGTCTATAAGGTCGATGAGTTTTGATATTGTTGTTGTTGGCAAATGTTGTTTTTGTGTCTGCATGTTGAGATTCTTTCCAAACCAGAGTATGAAACCTGCAGAGTGTGATTGCAGAGGAGAGGAGCTGAAAAGGATCCGCCTTAGCAAGTAGTGTTGTTATCAGATCAAAGCTTTACCTATTGACTTCTAACCATTTCAACAGAAGGGAAATCCCTTGATCGGGTAGCTTTAATAGGCTTGTTGTAAATCCTCTAACTAGGTGACTCAAGTTCATTGAGTTCTTTAAATCCTCTAGCGAGGTAACCTTTAACAGGGTTTCAACCTTTAATGGGGTTTATAGCCATCCCTTAACCGAGTGATCTCTAACAGGGTTTATAGCCATCCCTTAATCGAGTGATCTCTAACAGGATCAGTTCCTAACAGAACCTTATTGTAAAGTCTTTAACCAGACTGGGCTCCTAACAGAGTGGACTTCAAAAGAGTTCAAAAAAATCTTGTGGGTATTCATCCCCATCGTCATTTTTCCCATTTGGGTTTCCATGTGAAAAATCTATGTCATGAGTTGTGAATTTTTCATGGGATGATTGAGTATTCTTTGTTTAGGTGAATATGCATGCAAAAGCTAATGGATATGGTATTACTGATACAACACTTGCATGAGTATATTGGTGAATTAGTTATCAAGTGTTGAAATTTATTTCAAGTATTTAGCTTTATTGGTTTTGATATTTGAAGTCTTACTATGTTTAACCGGTATTCCCATGGTTAAGTTTAGTGATGAAGACAACCGATTAGCATTTTTTTAATTCGATAAAGTGTTGAGAAAGTTTTTTTTTGTACTGATTCACCCACCACCACCCCCCCCCCCCCCTCTCAGTACCAATTAGGCTATCATTTGTTCATCATTATTCATCAGATCTTCTGGGGTACACCAAACCTAGTCAAGATATTTTCTTTCAAGAAATTGCAAACAATTTCTAAAGTAGTCTTCCTAACGAGGACTGCTTCTACCCACTTTGTAAAATAATCTGTAGTTGTGAGGATATGAGTATGACTAGCACTTGATGGGGGATTCAATGAACCAATAAAATCTAATCCCCACTGTTTGAATGGTTCATTTATAATTACCGGCCTTAATGGTAATGCAGCTAATTGGGGTCTTCCTGAGAATAACTTGCATTTCTCACAACATGCAACCCATTTATATGCATCTTTAAACATACCTGGCCAATAGTAACAACTCCTGAGGATTTTGAAAGTCGTTATAGTAGATGAATAGTGTCCTCCACATGCCTCATTATGAAATACTTGTAAAAGCTTCTCCTATTGTTCCTAATCAGCACACCTTAAGAATGACCCATCTAAGCCTTTCTTGTATACGATATCATCCACAATCACATATTTAGCCATCTTCAATCTTAAATTTCTCTTTTCTTATGCAGTTAAATGCTCAGGGCATTCTCCATAAGTCAAGTAATGAGCCACATCGATGAACCATTCATCTTGCAAGATAACAAATAAAGTTAGTGGGATTTTGTCTTCCTCTTCCTTGTTTTCAGCTATTAAATGACATAATCCTTGCCCCCAGACTAACTTGGTCGGTCAGATATCCAAATCAAATTCCTGAACCTTTGAAACCCAGGTTGCTCTATTATTCATTCCCACCTCTTACTGTGTCAAGATACTTTTCATAGTGGGATTTGGTAGAAAGATAATTGAATGGGAATGTAGTACATAATACCTGAAATGCTTAACATATTTAACAACTGCAAAGGCCTGCTTCTCTACTAATGAGTAATTCAATTCATAATTTTTGAGCGGAACGCTCATGAACGCAATAGGGACTTCTTCATTGAGTTCATTCTTTTCCAGAAGAATGTTAGACATTGTGTGTTCTAAAGCATAACAATACATGATAAAGTCTCTCTTAAAATTAGGATTTATTAATATCGGAGCCTGAGCATTTGCTTCTTTTACCTCTTCAAAGGCTCTTTTTGCTTCTTCATTCCATTTGAAAATCTTCTTTTCACTCATCATCCCTATAATGTGTTTGGTAATTTCAGCGAAGTCTGGCACGGACCTTCTGAGGAAACTCACTTGCCCAAAGAAAGATTTGACACTACTTTTGTTTGATGGCAGACTTAATTGCTGAATAGCTTTTACCTGATCAGGATCTATTTTGATACCATCTTGTGAAACTATATGCCCTAATAGCCTTTCCTCTGTAACACAAAAAATTGACTTCTTTGGATTGAGAGAAATACCATGGTCTCTGCATCTTTGTAGCATAGTCTCCAAATCTCTTAGGTGATTTTTCCTTCTTTTAGAGAAAACTGTCAAAACATCTAGATAGATAACTATAGTCTTACCAATAAGGTGACTGAATGAGAGATTCATCGCCCTTTGAAAAGTTGTTCCCGCATTTATAAGGTTGAAAGGCATTCGATTATAGGCAAAAGTTCCCCAAGGTGTTGTGAAGTTTGTTTTGTACCAGTCCTCTTTTGTTACACTTATATGGTTATAACTAGAGAAACCATCAAGCATCGACATCATTTTTAATCCAACAACAGTTTGGAGAATATGATCCATCACTGGCAATGGGTAATTATCTTTTAAACTGGCCTGATTCAAGTTTTGAAAATCCACACATATCCTTATTTCTCCATTTTTATTGCAAACCGGAACAATATTGGCCACCCATGTAGAATGGTGAATAGGATAGATGATCCTTTCCTGAAACATCTTGTCTATTTCTTTGAAAATAGCATTTGTGACCTTAGGATTATAATTTCTTAATTTTTGTCTAAAAGGAGCCACTTTGGGCTTGAGAGGGATATGATGTTGAAATTGACCATTTCTAAAGTCTTTCAAATCCTCATAAGACCAGGCAAAACATTTAAAAATTCTATAGCAGTTTAGTAAACAAATGTCTTTCTTTAGGGTTTCAACACTTGCCTAAATTGACCATCTTTGGGTTACTTTCATCACTTAAATTAGTCTTTTCATATTATCTCGATGTGTTAGCAGTTTGAGAAACATTTTCTTTGACATACTTGTCATTGTGATCAAAGAGGTGATTTAAGGATACCAGGCCTTTTGGAATTCAATTTCCCTTCAACTGAAAAAACTTCCTTTTGAGAACCCCCCCCTGTATCCGAACAAAACTCATTACATTCATTCTCAGACCCTTTGAAGAAAGAAGAGGCAAACATTTCAACATTTTGCAAAAACTAATTGATATGTTTATCATTTCCAAAAACTTGCCAAAAATTTGAATTGTTGGGTACATTAGGACGATATATAACTTCAATCTCTTAAACATCTACACCAAAATCAAGATGTGGGAGTAATAAAGACACTGACACTGCCAAAGAATCTGCACGAGAATTTGATCTCTAGGAATAGCTTCAATTGAGAAAGCATCAAAATATTCAATCTCATCCTAGACTTTGTTTCTGTAATGTCTAAGCCTTTCATTCTTAACCAAAAAGAGACCCCATACCTATTTAACAATTAATTATGCATCACCTTTGGTGCTCAACAATTTGATTCCCCTTTTCCTAGCTTGCTCTATTCCTAACAACAATGCCTCATATTATGTTGTATTATTAGTGTTTTTAAATTCTAATTTGAATGAAAAAGAATTTTTTTTCACCTTGTGGGGAAATGAGCACCACTCCAACACCAGATCCAACTGATGCACAACTACCATCAAACTCCATTTCCCATAATCCTGTAGTAGGATCCACTACATCTTGTGGTGTGCCTTTCTTATCATCAAAGGAGAAAATAGTTGCCAAAATCACATTCTTGATACAATATTTGATATTTTGGGTCATCAGAGGAAAAAATGGTATATTTGGACTTTGGTTTAGGTTGAAGAGCAAATTTTTCCTTACCAATGGAAATTATTTCCTCAGACCAATCCATTTTAATTTCTCCTCCCAAATCCTTGCAAAAAGTCCTACTTAACAACATTCCATAACTTGCGGGAATATCAACAACCAAAATAGTCAACTTCACTCTTTTGTTATGATGTACCGCTAGAGAAACTTGTGCATCTTTGATTTGATGTAGTAAAGGAATTTTCTTTGAGTCTATTGAATAGCATTTACCAAATGTTTTAGTCAGTGAAAGCCCTAATGCTTTAGCGATTGCAGAAGGCATAATATTATCGGAGGCTCTGGAATCAATAATGCAATTATTAAGTTTAAATCCATTGATAAATAAAGACATATAAAATGGTTCGGGCCTTTGGTCAAGTACTAATGGTGATTTAATTGGTTCATTAGCTAATGTCTTTAGAACAATACTAGACAACTTTGTAGATTTGGTATCTTTTTCATCCTGTAATGATTCAAGATTAATCAATGGTATTTTGGTGTATTTCAACTGAGAAGTTTCCCCCTATACATATTTAATTAGCTTTTCTAACTCTTTAGGATTTAACCTAAGATATTCAGTGGGAGAAATCTGAATTTTTGATGCCTTATAAAATTCAACAATATCAAAAGAAGTATGGGGGTCATCACGCTTCATCTGAACCTCTTGAACTCTTGAACCATTCTCTGAGTTCCAATTCAAAGGTTATTTACCTTTAGCTACAGTTTACCAATATATCACCTCCTTTGTCTAAATCTGATTCATACTCTAGGAAGTGTATTCCAGAGTTGCTAGGTTGCCCATGGACTTCTTCTTCTGGACCAAGTTCACTTATAGCCTCTCTTGTATTTATCATTTGTGCATATCGCGCCATCTCTAGATAAGAATTACCATCATGATCATCAATGAGATGGAAAACACACATATTCCCCTTAAGTGGTGGAGCTTCAATTGCTAGTCTTTGTTGAGTCGGAGGCAATTGTAAGGCTTTATTCCTAGTTCCCATAGACTGATTTGTAATCCTCCTTGGTATATCTTTATAAGGTTGTGGGTCAGATGTACTAGCCTTGGGTAACTATCTTTTGAGTGTTATGACATCATTCATCAGTCTTTGAATTACATGGTCTAAAGACGTAGAGGGTTGCACATTAGCCACTTGCACTTCCCTTTTACATTTTCCCACAATAATTAAGTCATATTCTAACTCAACAGTGAGTGTTTTAACATCATTCAGAGTTGCAACTCTCTGTCTCTAAATCAAGAAACTTATCTCTGAGGGCATAGAGTTTATAAAAAAATATTTCAAGTTATCATTTGAGGGTTTCTGATTTGCAGGAATTTTATGGACAATTTTATCAAACTTGGCCACGAAATCTCTCATAGATTTAGGGATCTCTTTTTTAATTGAGCTAACTAGGATAAAAGGGAATGCTCATCCTTTGCTACCTTAAACTTTTCCTCAAACCTATTTTTCAAATCTTGCCAGATTGTTATTACACTATTTGACAAATGATAAAATCAATCTACAGTTGCCTCAGTTAATGCCTGCACAAACAACCTTACTACAACATCTTCATGTTGGATAGATATTACACCACATGCAACATTAAATGCATTTAAATGTTCATCGACTGTGACCTTCCCATCACCATTGAATCTAGGCAAATCATCCCTCACTCCTTTGGGTAAAGCATTCAAATTTAGACCAAGATTTAACAGACCCACTGCAGCCCCCCAAGAATTGTTGGCTACCATCAAAAGAATGATATTAAGGGATGTTGGTTTGATTACACTAGGTAAGGTAACACCATGCAAGGTTAGGTCTTGACAAACTGAAGATACAAGGAATGAAGGGGAAGGAGAAGGAGGTCTACTTCTTTCTCATCTCTTGGGTGAAAAGGAAGGCTGAAAATTAGGATTTTGTAATTCCTGAAAGACAGGGTCAAATATCCCTTCATGCCTCTGAGACATAGTATATGTTTTTGGCTCCACCTTGTTCACAATGCACAATTTCGGTAGAACTAGATAGAATTTTAAAAGTTCACAAGACAATTCTATATATCCTGTAATCGGGTGACCAATCTTATTATTTGACTCCCCAACAGAGTCACCAAAAATATGTTGGTTAATAGATTTGTCTTACTTTAATATTTTTAATGATGACTCATGTATACCCCTAATGAAAAGAAAAAGAAACCAACAGTTGGGTGAACTGAGTATTGGTTTACCCTTTTCATAAGAGTGCAACTTCCCATATGATATCCAAAGAATTTCTATGCAAACTAAAGAACACACTTTTTACTAGGAAATGAGAAAGGCCTTCACATCCATTTGTCAACAAAATATGAATGCTACAAAATAATTATTCATAAGACTTAAACTTTGAACATTTCACTTTTATGTAAAACTTATTTCACCAAGTATACTCAATGTAGCATAAATGTTGACTGATACTCGCTCATGCCTCAAAGGACAAGGGGGATCAAAATCATTTAAATGACAACATACAACTAATTTTCTTAATCAATGAATTCACAGACTTATAATAAGTTGATAATCAATGAGGTAAAATATTCTGCACACAACCATATATCCCAACAGAGATTTTCTCTATCATTCAAACGTACAGATTTGAAGGTCGTGCAAAATATATAATTTCATTCTATATGAAATGTATACATTGAAAATTCAAAAGAAAACTAAGTATGCCAATTCAAATCAACATTTTTCAGACCCTCAATAAAGCTTTCTTAATTACATATATAGCCTCTAGGCTAATAGTTCTTTTTTGAAAATAACCCAGGTTCTTAAACTCTATCCTAGAGTTAAAAGAAATTGTTTTCTTAAAACTAGATAAAACTTAAATGACCAAGAGCCACAGACAAAATGACAACTCATCCATAAACCGATCAAGACTCCAATATGGTAGAGGAAGCTTCTGATTTCTCCTATTTTGCCGCAGTACCTCATACATTCTGCAACTCCAAGTGTGTCGTTGAGAAATTGAGGATGAATTGATAGTGCGAGAGTCCAATATGCAGAATGCATTGTTTCCAGACTTCTTTATCCATGTTCACCTACATGACTTTAATTTTATGCACTTCCAGATGATCAAAGCAATCGATAGCATTGATTCTATCCTAGCCACCTTGGAGAAGTCATCCATAGTTAGAGACTTTGTTTCCTTAACGAGATGCACCCTCTCCTTAAAGGTTTTGACCATATCTGCTACTAGTTTGATCGTCTATCCATCATCTTTCAAAAGCTGTATATTGATGCATTTCAAATCTTTCTGCATTGTATCAATGAGTTGTTTTAATCCTTTTAATAATTTGATGGATTCTTTGTGACCCTGTTTAATGATTGAGTTCCTCCATTCAACATCTTTTCTTGACACATACAATACATTGTCATCCAAGTTATCCACAAGCTTCTCGGACAGAAATTTCATGATCGTAAATTTTTGTACATCATTCATCTGCACTAAGACTGCTACCCATTTATTTATTTCTTTGTCCCATGATGTAGCTTCCAACTCCATCTCTTTACTCATAGTTATAGCATCATCATACACCTTGATTAGGCTAGCAATGTAGTTTGTGCCTTGTTGCACTATGGAGTCAAGACACTCATCAAAAACCTCAGCTATCATACGACTTCTTTGGACCTGATCCAATAGCTTTTGATTTACTGGTGATTTAGGGTCAAAAGACAATGTCATCTGTGTCAGAGGCTGAGGATTCGGGTGATGTATAGCATTGATATATTTTTCCATCTGTGTAACAACTTATTTCAATTCCCATTTGTCCTTCTCATCTTTCCAGGTTTTGGATATCATTCTTTTAGTGGAGGATTCTAAATGTTTGGCATGCACAACTCTTGAAGTGAATCCCAGGTCAATTTTCTCAAAAATAAAATCCTTTTCAATAGAATTTTCTAGGTCTTTATTTGAGATAGGCTTATCTACTTCCACTAACCAGTGCCTATTTCATCATCAACCTCCATCATAGCCTTTGTTTTAAGTTTTTTGGGTTTGGTTATTTTCCCAAGGCACTTACTAACCATATCCTCCATGGGAATGGTAATAGGAACTACACTGCATTTCTTTCCAATTGAAGCTTCAAGCCCTCGAAAAGTACTAGAAGTTTCTTTGGGCGGAGATGTCTAATAATCAAGTGGATCGACAATAGTCATGGTGCTCATTGGATTTGTATTTTCTTCAAGTTCTTTTTCTGCATCCGCATCTTGTACTGAAGGATTATTTAACACTTGTTCAACCATGGTCACCTGGGTTTCTTCACTTGAATCTAATTCACCACTGGTTCCCTATTTTTCTTTCTGCTCCTAGAATGAGTGATTTGAATCACTGAGGAAATCAATGGTGATTTCTTTGACCTCTTGGTTTGAACCTCTCCAATTTTTGGCCTTGTGGCACTTGCAACATCAACAATTACATTAGAGGAGGCAGTAGGAATTTGCGTTGTAGCATGAAGTGGACCAACTGTTAATTCTTTAGGAGTAGTAATTGGCTCCTTTCTAAATTTATGGACCCTTAACCACTTCTTCATTCTCCTTATGAAATTGAAGGACTTGGCTTGGATACTTTATTCTTCTCTCCTATCCTAGTCAATTTTAGGGACGGGTTTCCCTTGAACCCTTACATTGAATTCAGGATCCAATACATCTTCCCCTTCCTATTCTTGTATTCCTACCACATTAATTAACAACCATTGTAATGATCTGCTACAAAGTGAACCTTGACCATAATCTCCTTCTCACTTCAAATTCATCACAAAAAAATTCCCAATAGTATTCTAATTGGGGTTCATGAAAGAAATTGACATCAACATTTGGATGTTCTACCGCATAGCCTCTGCTATCAAAATTTCGTCGAGCAATGTAGGGTTGTAACTTCAACTTTTTGAACTCTAACTCTAGGTTTAAAGCATCAGAAACTAACTTACAACTATAATATCAAAGTTCAATTGGGAAGGCAACTCCATATTTACTCTTCGTGCCTTACCTTTTATCAATATGGGCAAGTTGTCTACAAATTTCAATAAGCACATAACTATCAAAGGCATACCTAGGCAATTTGAATGGTTCACCTTCAAAGCCCCCCACTCTAATGTAAGTAATTCTAGGAAATTGGATAAAATAGCTTCGATATGTACTGACCAACTCCATGCCCTTGACATAAATTCTTTTATTTGTGTATCCCTATAGTTTAAAGACAAGTCTTCCTGTAAAAACATCATTCCATATTGTAATATTTTTTGCATATCTTTGTTGTTGCAGGTGTGGATGATAGTCATAAACCTTCGTGCCATCCACCCAAGGCTCATGATGTAACCCTTTCCACTCTTTGGTACAAGCCAATATGTAAAATAGATATGAGGACATATAAAAACTAGACATTCCAACAAAATTACACAAACCTTCATGAAGCCTTTTAGCAATAACCTACGCCCAATCAAGATATTTCTCACCAGCTAACAATACCTGGATGTAAAAATACATCCAGTCTTCTAGTAGAAATCATGTGAATTCCCTTTGAGTCTATTTAACAGTATCACAATATCTCGCACCTCCATTATGAAATGCTCTCTTGTAAGAGGGTTGGGTAACTGAGACCCCCCTTTCTGAACTTTTAGAAGCCAATTCCTTGCAATGATGCTTTTATAAGTGCTTTTCTTCTCAGAGAAAAATGTGTATGAGGTCCCAATGGACCAGTCTTCATACGACTCTTTATGAGGGATTCCAATTGCAGTCATCGTCATTTCTCTGTTAATTTATACTAACAATGCACCACTGTTGGTCTTAATGTACCTTCTATCGATATCATACCTATTAATACATGCTATCGCCAATTCTAGACAAGGAGCGACAATTGGGAATGCAATAGCTTAAATCAAGCCACTTTTAACTATTCTTTCCATCATCGTGTTAGCCTCAGGGTTTCTAGCTCTTTCTAAAAAATCTTCTATGTCAGCTTGGGCCAAAGAAGTGTCACCCAGTTCTGGAAGTGTACTAACTAAGCATGATGTGCAACTAAGTTTTGGAAGAGTCAGCCTCATAATGGCCACTTTTGCATTCATCAAATCGATTCTGGAAATAAAATAATTCTATTCCAAAATAATGAATTTTTTTATATTGACTTTTTGAGGTAGTAACACAACGGAGAAGAAATTATCAAAACTCACATGTTACCACCATCAAATTTGTGAAACCTTTAGAATTATGGAGTTGAAATTACCTTCAGCGTCCTATGCTTCTCCAACAACAACAACTACAACTTTCACAATTTGAGAATTCACATATTAAGAGGCAGAAAAAAACTAAGTAATACCTACGCACACCTCATGATAATTCATCCGAACGTGTGATTTAACTCATGATCTGATGGGATCCTGACAAATTTCTTTATTACATATCAACTCCACACAAACAGCTTGAGTTTTCATTATTTCTTTCCATAATTAGAATTTTAAAATATTATATGCCCAGAATATTCCTTTTGTTGTGCTGCCTTTGTGTTATTAATGTCCTTGGGGCCAACGTGAAATGAATTTTTGAACTTTGAACCAATTAACGAGAAGTTCAATGGTTCAAGTTCAATCTTGGGAAAACAAGAGAACTTCCACCTTGTGGCTCAACACAACACCGGGAATGAGTGAAGCGTTTAACAAAGATAAAGAAAGACTTTGAAATTTGAACCTTGAACCGCTATAGGAATGGTTCAAAAGTTCAAGTTCAAAACTATCTTAACACATTCACACTCGCTCGCTAAACAAAAAAATAAAGCTGTGACATGCACGAAGGCACCGGTTGAACCTTGAACCTTGAACCAAGATGCAGGTTCAATCTACAGGTTGATCAGGACAGAAAAATAGTGAAATATAAAGAAAAAGGTGCATAGCCAAGGGCAGATCAAACCAAATGAGGAAAGCAACATTAAATACACATTATTTTGTTCAAGACAAATAATGGGGTAACACTACTCAATATATTGTTTTATCTAATGTTCTTTATCAAACGTCATACAATGGTCTTCTTCTTGATTGTTTGACTAAATCTAAGATACCCCTCGCCCTTTAGCAAGCCTAGTTAGGCTCTAGAGGTGGACACTTCAGAGGTAAATCTTTGGTTCACAAATTAATCTACATGGGGTATTATTGGTAAACAATGGAATAAGATTACTTCGCCTTTGTCAAAAAGTACCATTAATGTCAACAACATAGTAACCTTATTTGAGCTCCTGCATAAGAGCTCTAGGATCGAGCCTCTCCTCACCCATTTTAAAATTAGGGGCTAGATATTATTAGTAAGATATATCCCTCTTTTTTTATAAAGGTCATACCTTCATCATTATTGCTACAGATTACTTCACAAAGTGGGTTGAAG
The DNA here is from genome assembly GCF_030272615.1 of Cryptomeria japonica. Taxonomy (NCBI): domain Eukaryota; kingdom Viridiplantae; phylum Streptophyta; class Pinopsida; order Cupressales; family Cupressaceae; genus Cryptomeria; species Cryptomeria japonica. Next base: position 173,136,737 of record NC_081411.1, on the reverse strand, counting down.
CTATACCTCTAGGATCCACCACTACTGATGTAATTTGTAGGTTTCTTTTATATAATATCATCTCTCTCTTTAATTTTCTTGCTACCCTTGTGTTTGATAATGGTACACCATTTAAGAAAAAGGAGGTGTAGTTGTTTTTGAAAAAAATTCATATACTATATTGTTTTTCTACACGATATTATCCTAAATCTAACGGTCAGGTGAAAGCTTCTAACAAAACTATTGAACGAATCTTATGTAAAACCATTAGTAAACAATAAAGATTGATGTACTTAATTGATCTATGCATTATACGCCTATCGTATAAATGTACGTATGACTATGAGAACAATGCCTTATAATCATGTGTATGGCGCTAACACGATCATGCCATTAGAGTTGGAAATTTCTTCATTGCGGATTTTCCTTAAAGGGCTCATTGATGATTACTCTTATCATACCCTTCACCTTAACCAGCTTGAATTGTTAGATGAGCACCATCTAAAGGCACTTAAACATCTCCAATAAAAAATATTTATCCAAATAGTATAACCAAAGTGTCCTTCCTTAAACCTTTGAAAATAAGTGACCTAGTTCTTTATGAGAATCAGAAGAATGTTAATGTGTCACCCAACCAAAGAGGGAAATTTATCCTGAATTGGTTAGGTCCATACATAATCACATCTATTTATGGCTCTATTTCTTATAGTCTATCTCATATGGATGGTACACCTCTTAAAGAGCATGTCAATGCTCTCTACCTATGTTGATACTATGTGCATAAAGGCTTTATGTGTCACAAGCTTGATGCTTAGTTCTCTAAGGTTGTTTTGCTATGACATTTCTTAATCAACACAATTACATATATATTATTGGCAATATGTTGGATTTGGTTAAGTGTTGTCATTGAAGTCAACACTATATCCCTATTGGAGACTATCCCAGTTGGACCTATCCTGATTAGTCTTGGTGATCATCTTGGTTTTGGCTATGATTTTGATATAATATGATCAGATCTCTGGAATCGGTTTTGGATCCTTACTCTGGATGGTTATATGCTTGCTATATTTTTTTGGATCATGATTTGGTGCTTTGGCTATTATCACTTTTGGTATTTACCAGTATGGGCTAGCTTCTAGCTTTCCCAGTTAGCTTTATCGGTAAGTGATATTTGGTGTTTTGGTCAGATGTTCTTGGTCTGACTTATGGAATCGGTTTCTATCATGCTAAAGGTTCTTCTTGATCGTATTCTGAGTGTTTGGTGACTTCTCTTTGATTGGCATGCTATTATGGTGGTCCTATTTGGATCCGGTTAGACTTTCTATGTTACTTCACTAAGGATTTCTATCGGTTGGTGAAGCGTGTTGGATTTTGGTCTTAGAGGAATTTCTTGTGGATAAAATTGTTTGGTTACTTGATTTAAGTCCATGCTATGTAATGTAAATCATAATATTGGTACGGTGATACCGTGTAATGTAATTTTTGTTGTTATGGGTTTATGGGTTTAGGGTTTAGCTGACCTTGTCAATAAGGTTGATGATCTATATTTATAGGTGACTTATTCATGTAATTTGGATGTCGATGGGATGGATGGTTATGTCTGCATTATCAAAGGAAGGTTTATGTGTGAACAAGTGGTATATCATTTGCTGAAGGTTTTTTTATTGTAGGGCAGACATCTATGCTTAATCAAAACTGTATCAAGCATTACAAGATGCTAATGTAGACGTATACAAATGACCATATTCCTAAATGAATATTTTATGTTCATTTTATTCTATGAGATTTTGCCAAGATCAAGAGCTCAATGAAATGTACAAAATAGAGACACAATATAGGACAAGAATAAATTGTATTCTCATCAATAGAAAATGATCAATAATCAATTACATATAATGTAGATGAGCCTACTTATATAGGCAAGTCTAGGGATATGTGAGCACACAAACATGACATGTGGCTCAATAAGAAACAAGGGTAGGTAGGAAATAGGTGTGGGTAGGTAGGAGAAATAATATAATAGTCCACATGAGGTGGATTACCCACTGAATGTGGAGTGTAACAACAAGAGTGGAGTGTAACAACAAGAGTGGAGTGTAACAACAAGATCAACACCATAAAAGGTGGAATTTCTCCTACACACACTATCCCTATGTGGCACAAACACCCAAGTGTCTCATACCCAAACTATTATGAAATGCATTTCCTAAGTAAACTTAAGTAAAGTATAATAATATCCAAGATGAATAATTATTTACACCAACACCCCCCCTTAAGTGCAACTTAGGGGAATGCACTTAAGTCTACAATGCAACTAAGCAATGCAAGATGGGTCCCGGCTATTAGGCCATGTTAGGTACCCATGTACAAATGCAAATGCATGCAAACCAATGCAATGAAAACTCTCACAAAGTGGGGAAAGAGAGAAAAACCCAATGGGAAAAAACCCTCCCCCAAAAGAGAGATGAAAACATACTAGAGAACTCTCATAGAAGAATGTGAGGAACAAAACCTCATGTGAGGAAAAAGTCCCCCCAATATGAGAGAAGAAGAGAAGCTAGGAAGCCCCCCCTCAATGTGGAATCTGCACCAATGATAGAAGCGTGATGTATGAAGAAACTGCTCCACGAACATCGAACAACATTCCTCCCCTTAGGAAGAAACAAAACCAAAGGTGTATCCATGAAGTCTCCCCAATCATGAAGGGAAGATGTATGAAGAAAACTCATGATGAATGGAATCTCTAAAAATTGCTCAAGTGTCCCCATGTTGATGCTAAAAGATACCCCCTCCAAAGGTGGTAAACTATGCCACACTGCTAAGAAAGGCACTTCAAGATATAGTGGAGATGGATGTAGAACATTTCCCAAAGACTCGCATGTCTCCTCAAAAAATAAAGAGACCTCCTCCAACTGCTGTACATAAGTATCCACAATCATGTCAACCTCGAAAGAATGATCATGTAGAGAATGAACAAGAGGGTCAGAGTGTGCCCTCGCAACAATCGAAGAAGGATCATCTTCATCAAAGAGAAGATGAATGTCATCAATGATGTCTCCCAAATCTGCAATGTAGGATTCCATAAACAAACCTGTAATATCTGTCAAGTAATCATCCCATGAATCTGAAGCTGGAAGACAATGAATATCCTGCTGCACTGAATCATATGAAGGCAAAACTGTCGCACTATCTACATCATCAGGTGCAATAGGTGATGTGATATCAATATGAGGAGATGAAATACAAGACTCAAGAATGGGGTCACATGTGAGAATCCCCATGTTCAAATGCCCAAAGTTCTCCTCAAAATCTAAACCATCACAAGAAGTGTGATCATCATGTGTAGAATCATCAAATGTGAAATCATCATCATCAACAAAATCTGAAAAGGAGTATAACCGAGATGCATGATCAACCACCCCAGTCGCAATGATAGCTCTAGTATCCAAGTCTCTAATGAAAACTGAGTCAGGTGTGAACTCCACAACTCTCTTAGTTGCGCCATGTGTGATTTGATAGATAGAAAGGAGATTGTTTGTCAAGTGGGGTACACACAACACATCATTGAAGGAGTTATCCCCAATGTCAATAGATCCTTTCCCAATCACATCCATGTATGTATGATTGTCCATCAAAATCTGTGGCATGGTGCAAGGCTCAAATGTAGAGAACATAGACTGTGAAGATGCCATATGATGAGAAGCCCCTAAATCTAGAAGCCATCTCTCTGAATCATGACTAGTAGTAGCACATAGAGCTTTTCCTTTTCTTGTTCCAAAGAGTGATTCTTCCCACTTGTAGAAGCCATGAATGCTTGCCCTTTTCCTTTTGAATGTGAGGAAGTGGAAGTTGATGAATCATCCTTCTTGTAGACTTTAGGTAAATCAATGTTATGCTTTTTGATGATATGTGTGAGCTCATCAATCTTCTTAGAATGGCAATGATGCTCCTCATGACCAATCTTTTTACAATAAGCACAAGTAGGTCTCTCCCTCTTTGGTGAATTATCTCTCTTGGAAGAGGATGAATCTCCTTGTTTTGGAGAAGATGGTGCTTTGTCCTTAGGCTTTGATTGCCATTTCTTCTTGTTTGAGTTGTCCTTTCCTTGATTTCCTTTGTTCCCTTGATTTGCCACTAATGCTTGAGACTTAGAAGCATTAAGAATGCCCATGCTTATCAACTTAGTTTGTTCCATCATTAACATTTCATTGAAAGCATCAAATGTAGGCTTTTTGCAGCTTGAACCCATTGTCATCCTATGGGTTTGGAAACTAGAAACAAATGCTGCATATTCTTGTGGAAGCTTGCCTATCAAGTTGAATATCAATTGAGTATCCTTCTTATCAATGCCACAATCTTTGAGTTGTGCCCTCAACTCATTTTCCTTAGTGACATAATCTTGTATAGTATCAAAGTTCTTGCGATCTAACATGGTGATATCACTATCAATTTGATATCCCCTAATCTCATCAACTTGACCATACAAGTCTTGAAACTTTTGCCAAGCATCCTTGATTAGAGTACATTTCTCAATATGAAAAATGAGATCCTTTGATACATACTTTCTTAAGGTACCAATTGCCATGATATTTTTAGTGAGCCAATCCAAGTGACCAACTAGATCAACCTTAGGATCAGTGGGAGAAACAATAGTTCCATCAATGTAATGAGTGAGTCTTTTTTCCATAAGTTTACTCCATGCATCAATTTTCCAAGTGGCATAATTATGTGGAGTTAAGAGAGGAAACTTAGAAGAACCCATAGCAGCAAAAAGGAAGGAACACAAGAGCACAAAAGAACAAGAGACACCCCCCCAAATTCACTCAATCAAAGTACCCCCCCTAAAGTGATGATTTTGGCACTTTATACTTAGTGCGATTACAATGAGCCACTTGCAAAGCAAGGAAAAGTGGACTTATGATGCAAATTTTACAACTTTTCAAATGAGAGACAAGAGACTTCAATCAATAGTGCAATGAATCTAACTGAGATTCAAGCAAATATACAAGTACCAAGAGAGCCAAAAATGGTGAAAATCTGAAAGTACAATTTTTACTTACAATGGCATCAATCTAATAGCATCATGTGAAAGTAGATGAAAAAATATGCACTTTCAAAAAAAATGGCACCTAAAAAGGAGGTCGTATGACCCCAAACGAAGCCTCTGAAGTTGCAAAAACTGGGATTACTCAGGTACAGTCACCAAAAACTGCATTTTTTGAAAAATACATGCATCAAAATCAAAAAAAAATTTCACCACTACGGAGAGCATGAAATTCTTACCCATTTCAAAAAAAATTGCACCCAAAAAGGAGCAAAAATGAGCAAGTTATGGCCATTTGAAGTTGAACTGCAAAATCAAAAATGTAAATGAGAGGGGCCTGCTAAATTTTTGAAAAATGATGATGTGGCACTGACATCATCAAGTCACTATGCTAAATTTGATGATCGTATGACCGTCACAAAAACTTTGCCCTCTGCTGACTGGGCGTCTGTACTGTATGGACTGTTGACTGTGCAAGTGAATGTGCAGTACAGATGCTAACGTGGCAAGCTAATTTGGCTGCTGATGTGGCATCCGTATGGATGTCTGCGTGGCACAGTGACTATGTGTAGGGAAGCTGACGTGGAAGGGTTTGTACCCACAGGCCAGTGGCCGCCTGCCACGTGGCGGGCGCGGGTCCTCCAGTCTGGGTGGTCGCCGGCGAAGGAAGCGGTCGGAGCCAAGGGTCGGCGGCGACAGGGAGCAGAGGCTGCCAGCGGGAGAGTAGAGCGGCTGGTAGCAGGAGTGAGGATGGGTGCGGAATGATGCTGCAGACTTCAGCGACGACGGGTACAACGTGTAGGCGACGACGATCTGGTAGGTACGGGCTACAGCGAACGGCAGACGTGGCACTACGGTAGGTGGTGTACACTGCGGACCTACAATCTGCAGACTGCGGGGTCACAGGGGGGGGGGGGGTCTGCGGACCCCCCAAAAAATTGCTTTTTGATTTATTTTTTTCGACTTTTTCAATTTTTTTTTTGATTTTGATTTTTCAGAAAATGAATTTTTTTTTTTTTTTTCGAAAAATATAATTAAAAAATTTTGAAAATCCATATGATTATAGCAAAATTGGCGAAAAAATTTTTCTCACCAAAATAGGCCGACTTTATAACCAAAATTCATGGAAACGGCCTTCTGGACGCAATGGCGGGGTCAGATCTGGTCTAGGACACCTCCAAAAGATGCTGCTCCTCAGATCTACCTCTTGACGTCACAATAATGCCTCTTCAAGATGAATCAATGAAGCCCCAATGGCTATGATACCATGTGAGATTTTGCCAAGATCAAGAGCTCAATGAAATGTACAAAATAGAGACACAATATAGGACAAGAATAAACTGTATTCTCATCAATAGAAAATGATCAATAATCAATTACATACAATGTAGATGAGCCTGCTTATATAGGCAAGGCTAGTGATATGTGAGCACACAAACATGACATGTGGCTCAATAAGAAACAAGGGTAGGTAGGAAATAGGTGTGGGTAGGTAGGAGAAATAATATAATAGTCCACATGAGGTGGATCACCCATTGAATGTGGAGTGTAACAACAAGATCAACACCATAAAAGGTGGAATTTCTCCTACACACACTATCCCAATGTGGCACAAACACCCAAGTGTCTCATACCCAAACTATTATGAAATGCATTTCCTAAGTAAACTTAAGTAAAGTTTAATAATATCCAAGATGAATAATTATTTACACCAACATATTCTTATTCCTCTATTTAGTTAAATCTAATTTAATTAAATCACTCACATTCTTCTATTTAATTAAATAAATTATTCAATTTATTTAAATTCACTTAAGCCATTTACATCATTTAATTGAATAAATCATTTTATTTAATTAAATCCATTTTCTATACTTTTTAATTAAATTTACATTTAATTAAATAGTTTGCCCTAAATTAAATAAATCTAATTTATTTAAATTCCCAATTTGCAACCAAATTGAAATAAAGCAATTTATTTTAATTAATCCTATTATCCCTCATCCACTTGCATTTTCCTACATCTCCCACTTGCATCCTGACCCTATTCCTAATTTCTTCTAGAATCCATGTAATCCTAATCAATTAGCCTAAACCCATTCATTATCCCTTTTCCCTAAATTTGAGGAGGTCACTTCTCAAATTTGGAGTAAAGTCTTCAAAAGGCATTAAAGCCTTTATGCCTTCAACAATCCAACTTGTTGAATACCCCCAAATTTGGAAGGACTCTTACAAATTTGTCCCCAAAGTCTTCAAACCATTAATGGTTAACTAACCCTTAGTGGCATGGTTAGAGACTTTTTCACTAACTTAACCTCCTTCTAACCCAGGGGTCTCATCAAGCTTTCATTGCTTTGACCATAGTTATCCCTTTAACATTTGCACAAGAGTTTATCCATTGGGTAAAAGCTTTATCCCTTGGATAACCCTAACCTAACCTTAACCCTTACCCTCTAAGGTAACCATGAGGTCTTCTCAAGCATTTAATGCTTACATCTCCTCTCAAGCAGTCTTATGTTGACAATTGTCACCATTTCATTGGTCAAAATTGTAAACTTGGATTGATTAACTTTCAATCATGGCCCTTGATAAGATCATTCAATCTTGACCTTCCATTGCCCTATTTTCACTATAAATAGATCTCCGATTCCTCCATTTCAAGGATCCAAGCTTTAGTATCTCATTTATGCTCAAATTTATCAACACATCTAGCTTCTCTTTGTAATAGGAATTAATCTAATAAACATTTTAGAGTATTTCCTTTATCATTAGCTTAAATCATTAACTAGTATATCATGTTAGGATAGTATTGTTACTAACCTTGTCATCTTATAATCTAGTTTACTTCATTTGTAAAATCATGCATAGATATGATGCATTTCATGTTAAAATTAATCTAAAGCATCCCTCGTTCTTGTATTCGTCATCCCTAAGTCACTTTACTCAATGATCTAAGAGCAAAGACATTGGCTTGAGGGACGTTGTGAGATAGAGAACCATGGAACCTACCTCGGGAAGTTGAGTCATTCTTCATGACTCCATAACTTGCACCAAGAAGTCCTGTGGGTGTGTGGATAAGTCCCTTTGAACATATTTTTCACATTTTAAGTTTAATTAACCCGCTTTTCCCACACACATTTTTGGTGCCCACCGTGGCACTCTACCCTATTAATCAAATTGGTTTTTAAAAATAATCACTTTTGCAGGTACGTAGGAAATAGGAATCAGCACATGGGGAACATCCCTTAGTGCATCTGGCTAACATTCCAGCACATTCGGCTCACTGTTTAGCATGTGGGACTCATTCCCTAGCACGTGCAGACCATCACTTAGCGCATCAACGTTATTAACATTTTCCTATAGGTCTCGGCGCAGGAAAACAAGAAAGTAGCGCATCTTGAAAATAGTTTAGCGCATAGGGTCTGTCGGATAGTGCATCCTAGTCATCTTGTAGCACATATAGTCCTTTCTGTAGCGCATCACAGACAGAAGGCAAAAATTAAAATTGTAACTAAACCTAAAATTTAGACTTGTTGAAGTCCACAAAATCCTGTATTTTTCTAACTATTTTGGTTGGTATTTTGCAGGGTCTTTAACATTTTCTTGCAGGGAGGAGAGTAGTCTTATTTTTAGAGTTACAATAGTTTAAGTTTTTACTAACTTAGTTAAGTTAGTTAAAATTTAAAGTCTTTAATTCTTATTGAATAAAATTGAACTCACCTTATTTTGGGCACATAAAAAGAACCACAAAAATAATCTTTTTTGCTTTTCCTAGGAAGACAAATTTTCACTTTGGGCTCTAAAAAGAACATGACAATTTTTCAGTTTTGCAAACAAAGGGGCTTAAAAAGAACCTCACCATCCTTTGGTGCATAAAAGGATCCACTTCAAAAAATTTATAAAGTAAAGAATCACACATGTCCAAATTCATTTACAACTAAAGAGGGAAGATCTTCCCCTTTTGATCAATTTCTTTTGTTGACCAAACATCAAATTTGCTTTGTTGACTAGGTTCTTTTTCTAGATTAGAAAATCATTGCTTTAAAGGGGTAAAATAAACACCATGTTTTTATGGAGAAACATCTTCATATAGATCTTAGAAAATCATTGCCATGAAAAGTTAAAAAGAACCTTGTTTGCCTTGTCTCGAAAGTGGAAGGAATATGCTCTCCCCTTAACTGGGTGATCAAAAAGCCAAACCACTCTTATGCTTTTAGTGATATTACATTAAAACCTTTAGCAAGCTTTCCTTTCCAAGGGGTTGAAAAACACTTAAAGCCATTTTTGGCCGGTGTGAAGGGAACGACCTAAGTGGGGAATGAATTTGAAGCCAAGTGTTCCAACCCACTATAATCAAAAGTGGAAAGTGACGAAAGTCCTTTTCAACGGTTGCGCGCAGTGATTAGCCTTCCCCTAGTATCCGTTGAGATACATAAAGCCTTTGTTCTAAAGGTTGGGAAGCCTCCCGAAGGAGTTTATCACTAACAGCCGAACGGGAAGCCTAATTACAAACTTTAGAGCCGAGTCAGTATCCATACATTTGTAATATTATAGTGCAAGGGTGGGGAAGAATCTACCCCCAAGATCGCTCACCATATATCTCCCAAGATAACTACTCAATTGTGAAGCAATTCACTTTGGGTTAATTTCTGGCAAAAGGCAAAAAAATAGGTGCCCCCTATGGGGTGACACGACTGTTTGAGCTGACGGAGTATTGAGACTAGTGGGCTATGATATTACTTATGACCCTTGAATAAAGAGTCTGACTAAATTGATTGTTGTATCTAAACCTATTAAAACATTAGGGATTTGAACACATCCTTGCATAATATACACTCATTGTTTAAATTAAGCAAAATGGTTGCTTCTTTTATGTCATGCATGCATTTGTTACTTTAGAAAATCATCCATCATCACTGAAAACTAAAAACAAAGTTCCAAAAATAGCAGAAAAACAACCAAGTCAAACTATCAGGATAGTTTAGCACGTAAGAGCAACCTCTTAGCGCATGGAAACCATCTTTTAATGCATTCAACCTTCAACTTAGCGCATTAAGTCTTAACATTGGTGCTTCATCAAAATCCAAAACTAGCAGTCTCAAGTAGCACATTTTGTAAATAGTTTGGCGCGTTGAAGCATCAGCTTAGCACGTGGAGATCAATGGTTAGCGAATTGGTGGCCCATATTAGCGCATGAACTTTTAGACCAAGACAAAATCAAAACAAAACCAGTTAGCGCATCATAGGGAGCAGCTTAGCGCATGGAGTCTTTTCTCTAGCGCATTGAGGACTTTCTATAGCGCATTGCGTCTTTGTCTTGGCACGTGGCAAAAACCAGGAAAACAAGGGGCAAAACAAAGGTCATTTTTGAAAAGTTTGAAAAAAATTTAGGGAGCTTTCCTTCCTCAGCCTGAATTTCATCAAACAAAAAATCAAAACAGAGTATCAAAAATTATTCTCAAAACAAGTTCTCCATAGAACAAAGTTGCCAAAATCTGAAAACTAGTCACAAGATAACACATCTCTTCTATCAAAATTAGGAAACCTCATCACAAGTATCAAATAGGTCCTTTAATCAAACGGATTTCTATCCAAAAACACACTTGTTTAAAAAAAAAAACTCCAAGTTGTCAAATCGAGTTTCCATATCAGGAAAGCTCGTATTCCATATCATTTGATGCACTTTGTCGTGAGGGGGCATCTAAACCTTCATTTGATAAAGTAAAACTTGAGTTTCCAAAACAAGCCAGCTAAATCCAAAACAAATCAAAGGAAACCATTGATCACTTGTACATGACTAATTGTCATATTCTGAGAAGAAAGAGTATTTATCATAATACTAAGTTGAGGAAACAACAACCCAGTTCTTTGAAACTTGCCAAATGGAATAAATTTTTATACATTAATCGTCAAATCTTCAAATCTCATCGAACAATCTTGCATCACATCCACTTGTATCTTCAAGACAAAACCAACAAATTTGACAAGGAACCATTGAGGAGTAGAGCATTCAGTCAACGCATAAATCAAGGGGGAAAGATCAATCCAGATTTCTTCCCCAATGAGTGCATCACTTACGACATACTATGGTTTAAACCACCAACCCCTAAGCAACACACCAAAGAAGAGTTCATTCCCTTTATCACATAATTTTTTTACTAGATGGCCGCTGTTACTCGCTCTCAACAAAGCAAACAAAGTGAAATGCAACCAGAGTCCAACATGAATCGAAGATTATCAAATCCTTTCAAGGGTTTGCATCTAGAGGACACCAAAGTTTCTAAGGAACTCCTCCAAGACTGCCAAGAAAGCCCTTCATTTCAAAGGCTTGTGGAAAGGCTCATGGAAAATGACAAAGAAAAATATTTTCTCATGCTCACAAGCAAAGGCGTTAAACTTCCTGAAGATTTGGACAGTAACATTTTTAGAACAAGATCTTGACATTACGAATATCAAGAATGACAAAGAGAGGAAGAAGTGCATGACCCTAAACAAAACATACATGAGCAAAATCTACTGGAACAGAACTTGCCAGAGAAAAACATCCCTGAGCAAGACATCCCCGAGAAAAACATACCATTCCAGACACCATTTCATCTTATAACTAATACAAGGGAAGAACTCTTCCCTCGACAAAATAATGCACCTTTGATTACTCTCACTCAACAAATGAAAATGTTACAAAGACAAATGCAAGACGTGCAACAAGGGACAACATTATAGTACTCCTTAACTCAAATTTGTCCTTATCCTTTTGATAGATAATTAAACATGGTGCCTTTTCCTCCAAACTCAGATATTCCCAAATTTGACAAATATAATGGGAAAAGCGATCCTCATGATCATGTTCAAGAATTTTGTACCATGAATCTTGAATTCACCCATGATGACACCTATTTGATGAGCTTATTCCCAAGAAGCTTGGGAGGACAAACAATGGAATGGTTATCTAAAATCACACCTCCTGTCAGATCATTTGATGAACTAGTCAACAAATTCATAACTTAATATTCCTACAACATTCAACATGCTATCACTATGCTAGATGTCTGCAACACCAAATAGAAAAACAATGAAACATTCATGGTATTCGTTCAACGTTGGCGGTGTATGGTTTCAAGATATCCTCGAGATGTGCCTGAAAAAGAAAAGATGGAGATATTCATTGACAACTTGAATAGTGAGATGAGTTACGTACTCAAACTTCAATGCATACCATATTTTGCTAAATTAATTGAAAATGGCATCCAAGTAGAAGAAGCATGTGTCAAGAAAGGAACATTAAAATTCTTCAAAGAAGGAACAGGTTCATCCAACTACAACAACCCAAACAACAACAACTTAGACAAATCTAGATTTTGGACCAGAAATAAAAACATTGGAAATGAAGGAGGAAATGAATCAAATGATCCAAAATCCAAGCAACCCGTGTTGGCTTTATCAAGTAATCCTCAGGCTACAAAAAATCAAAAGGGTGCTAACCAAGGCACTAACACTTATACACCCAATACCAATCAAGATCCTCTTAACACAAATAACACAAATAATGCAAACAATGCCAACAATACCCAAAGCAATAACACCAATCGAGGACCTAATCCAAACTCACGAGGTAACACCAACAACTTTCCAAAATGCGTTTACACACCACTAGGACAATCACTAGAGTCGGCATTCAGAGAACTCCTAGCAAACAAAATTATCTCCTTACCAGCAATCAACAACTTTGAACCACAAATCAAACCACCCGGGTGGAATGACTCACACTTTTGTGAGTTTCATCGCAACAAGTGTCATCAAACAAATGATTGCATGAGATTGAAAAACATTGTGCAAGACATGATTGATAGAGGCGATTTGACAATTGATGGTCTCAAAACAAATGGTGACCATGGAGCCTTTAAGAATCCTCTTCCAAACTACAACAAGGATGGAGCTTCAACCTTAAATGATACATGCGGGGCTCGTATTAATCACATATACAATAACACCATCAATCATATATCAGCTGAGGACAATCAAGTAAACATCATCACAATCAAAGACAAGCGTGAACATGAATCTGTCAATATAACAACCAGAGCTCAAAAATATGTCTTGAAGGGCATACGTCAACAACAAACACCATACCCAAAATTCAATATGATCTAGTCAGTCAATTGCACAAAACTCCTACTCAAATATCTATACTGGAGTTGCTGAAACTTTTTCCAAAACACAAAGACATCTTAGAACAAGCACTTTTTGAAACAAACGTACCTCAAGATCTGCATGCTGACAAATTCCAAGCCATGGTGGCTCATATGACAGGACCCCATAACCTCACTTTTTTTGAGCATGATAATATCTCATTGAGCCATCCACACAATACTCCACTCCACATTGAAGTCTTGGTCTACAAGCATCGAGTCAAAAGAGTATTAATAGATGGAGGAGTTGGACTCAATATCTGTACCTTGAAACTTATCCGCGCATTGGGATTTTCTGAGCAATCTATTGATCCACGCAAAAAGATCACTATCAAAGCATATGATGATGAAGAGAGATCATCTAAAGGAATAGTAATGTTGCCAATTCAAGTAGGACCAATACAAAGGGATATGATGTGCCAAGTCTTAGACATAGACCTCACATACAATATCTTATTAGGTCGACCTTGGATACATGAAATGCAAGCAATACCTTCTACTTATCATCAATGTGTTAATTTCCCCTACAATGGGTATGAATTTCTATATCAGTAGATCGTAACCCTTTTCAACATTGTAATGCTATGGGGGCAGCCCAAGATAGCTTGGTTCCACATAATAGAGAAAAACAAAGTTACTCAGCACCAACTATTCAGCAAGAAAAGTCTAAATTGCTATCTATGGATTTCAAACAAAAAATGAAAATCAAAGAGCAAGGCATGGGAGGATAGTCTTTAGAACCCTTGTGTTTGGCCAACTTACCAGCATCACCTAAATCTCATTGGTTACCTGCACCATCAACACATCAAGCAACATAACCCATCACCAAGTTTGATGGAAAATTTATCCAACTAGGCACTCTAGCATATGAATTAGAAGAAAAGGACATCCTTAGTTGGCTATACAAGGATGAAGAGGAAGACAGAGTGGCTACTATGGAGGTAGCTATAACAACACACTTGTATGGAAAAGGTTACCTAATCATGCAACGAATGGCATGCCATGGCAAAGGACCTATCGGCAAATGCCAAGAAGGCATCACAAAACCATTAGATCCTCCTTCACAATTCAGTAAAGACAAAATAGGATTGGGCTATGAATACATTCTACCACCAAGGAAGACACCAAGAAAATACCAAAAACCTCAGTGGAAAGAAAAGAATAAATACAAGGAGGACTCTTGGTAAGAGGCACTATTTGAGTCAACAAAGACTATATGCAAAGAATGTGAACATGAAGAATGAAAGCAACATCAAGAGAAGGCCATCAAACAAAAGAAGGAAGCATCTACTGTAGAAGCACATCATATTCAAGAACCAATATCTGACAAAGAGGAATCACCTCCTAGTAACATCATTCCTCCCTGAAGAAAGACAATATATGAACAAATGCAAAGAGTAGAAGCAGGATCTGACACAGAATCAGAGAAAACTATCAAACTTGTATAAATCATCAAAGACCTGTTCTCACCCTACAACATACCAGTCCACAACACTACTAGAATTTGGGATAATACCTCTGAAACTGATTCCAATGAATATGAATGGGGCAGCTATTCTAATGTTACTGAAGATATTGCCACAAATGATAGTCATACACCCATCTCTCAAGAAGAACATGACACAGAACCTAGACTCCTTGAATTTGGTTCACAAAATATTTACAATGCCAAGGAAAACGAGTAGCGACATTACAAGAAAGTCTACATAGAAGATGATACCATCGAAGACCTCGATGAAATCCTTAACTTCTTCAACACCCCATCCAACCATGATGATACCTCCATCCTGACACTTACAATAGCTAAACTTAATTTGCCTAATGACTCCTTACCACTTATCATTCCTAATCTCATAGACTGGGATGAACCTGACACTCCTGATATACCAATTTTCCCAAATGACGAATCCATTATCCATTACTTGTATACCGTTAACCCGAAAAAAGACTCTACCAGTTAACAAAGTAACGACATCAACAATCAGGAGAGTACCAAGTCTCTCAGTCGCAAAAATGAACAAAATAAAGGATCTATTGCTGAAAACCAGTCACTGGCAGCAAAAGATTACAAAAAAGTAAAAATAAAGGATGCATCTGAGGGTGAAAACCTTTTTAATGGACCTAAAGATGGGAGACTTGACACTCTTCCTGAACATTATCAAGAGAGATCACCCATATTGATTAAGCCCACTCAATCAATCAACATTGGTACTACAGAAGCAGCCAAAAATATACACCTTGCATAATCTTTGACAAAGGAAGAAAGATCAGAGTTTATTTTTTAAAGAAAAGCAAAACAACTTTGCTTAGTCATATGCAGATATGCCCAGGATTGATTCACAATTAATCATGCATCATTTGTCCATTGCTCCAGGAGCTAAGCCAGTCAAGCAAAAACTATGAAAGATGAATCCACATGTAGCACTCATGGTCAAAGCTGAGCTGAAGAAACTATTAGACATCAGATTCATTCGACCTATCGACTATGCTGAATGGATTTCCAACATCGTACCAGTATCCAAACCAAATGGCAGTATTAGAATATGCACTGATTTTAGAGATATCAACAAAGCTTGTCCAAAGGATGACTTTCCTTTGCCCAGTATCGACATAATTGTAGACCTCATAGCAAGCCATACAATGCTATCACTAATGGATGGTTTTTCTTGCTATAATCAAATCAAGATAGCCTCGAAGGATCAAGATAGAACAACATTTACCTGTCCTTGGGGAACCTACTGTTGGAATGTCATGCCTGTTTGCTTAAAGAATGTAGGGGCAACTTATCAACGAGCAATGACGACAATTTTTCATGACATGATGCATACCTTTGTGGAGGACTATGTAGATGATTTACTAGCTAAATCATTTACCTGGGCAGAACATAGAAGCATCTTAGAGAAGATTTTTGATAGATCGGAGAAATTCCAAGTCAAGCTCAATCCTACGAAGTGTGTTTTTGGGGTTACATCAGGCAAGTTACTTGGCTACATAGTTTTAGCTTAGGGTATTGAAGTGGATCCAGCAAAGGTACAAGCCATAATGGAAATGCCACCACCTAAGAATATTAGCCAGCTTAGATCTCTACAAGGATGACTCCAGTCAATTAGGCGATTCATCACTCAACTAGCAAATAAAAGTCTACCATTCAATCATTTGCTACATAAAAAATGTACCATTCAGATGGGAAGCCAAATGCACAGAATCATTCTATCAAATAAAGAAATATCTAATGGACCCACCAGTTCTAGTACCACCAATAGCAGGGAAGCCACTCATTCTCTACATATCAACAACAAATATATCACTGGGAGCATTATTAGTACAAGAAGATCAACAAGGAAAGGAACGAGCTATCTATTACATCAGCAGGACATTAAACGGATATGAACTCAACTATAGATTCATTGAGAAGGCTTGTCTAATAGTGGTATTTTCTTCTCAAAAGTTTTGACACTACATGCTAGCACATACAATCAAGCTCATAGCAAAAATTGATCCTCTCAAATATTTACTCAGTAAAGCAGCTCTTACAGGCAGATTGGCTAAGTAGGTTATGATTCTCAGCGAATTTGATATCCAGTACACTGAGCAACGATCTATCAAGGGACAAGCAATTGCAGATCAATTGGCTGAAGCACCGTTACCTAGAAAACAACCAATGGAGATCGAATTTCTAGACAGGGATGTTCTTTCTATTTCCACCAAACAATGGACCCTATACTTTAATGGATCATATACTCAACATGGCTTAGGTGTTGGCATTCTATTCATCACTCCTAAAGGGCACATGATACCAAGATCATATAGACTAATGTTTCCATGCACAAATAACATTGTTGAATATGAGGCACTAGTTATAGGTATCAAAATGGCCATATAATGGAGAATCACAGAATTAAAGGTCCACGAAGATTCACAACTAGTCATCAATCAAATCAATAATGACTATCAGACAAAGGACAACAAGATGCTACCATACAAGCGAATGGTGGATGATTTTAAATAATATTTTATATATATCACCTTCGAGCAAATACCAAGGTTGGACAACCAAGCAGCCAATGTAATGGCTACTATCGCCTCACTACTACAGATTCGAGAGCAATAGGTTCATTATGAGTTTCTGGTAGAGCAACTGTTCTCCCCACCCTATGACCATTCTGATTCCCATGTTATCTATGCCTTGACTATTTCTGACTCTCCATTATACAGACCCATATACGACTATCTTAAAAGCAATATCCTACCCATTGACCTATCCCGAAACCAAAAAAGAAACTTTATCCGGCAAGTCACCCGTTATACTCTCACTGCTGACACTTTGTACTGTCGAGGTCTAGATGGTACTCTTCTTCATTGCCTTGATCATAATGAATCTGACTCCGCTTTAGAAGAGCTTCACGAAGGTATCTGTGGCACACATTCAAGTGGTCCTACTCTTGCTAAAAAAACTTCTAAGAATGGGATATTACTGTTTGACAATGGAAAAAGACTCATACCATTTTGCAAAAAAGTGTCCTAAATGCCAAATCCATGGCAATCTTATACATGCACCTGCACAGGAGATGCAGCCATTCACAACATCCTGGCCCTTTTGCCAGTGGGGATTGGACTTAGTCGGCAAAATTCATCCTTCATCTTCAAATGGACACAAGTTCATTATAACTGCCACAGAATACTTTACCAAGTGGATTGAAGAAGTCCCCATGACCACAATGACTGGAAAATAGATAGCCTCTTTTATCCTTAATTATCTGATCTGCAAATATGGCATTCCAAGTTCCATCATCATAGATAATGGATGACCTTTTAAGAACCAAGATGTATGAGAACTATGTGAAAAATTCAAAATCCAACATCGTTTCTCTACACCTTACTACCCACAGGGGAATGGTCAGGCAGAAGCATCCAACAAGACAATATTGAAAATCCTAAAGAAAACAGTGAATGATGTAGACAAAGATTGGCATGTACGACTCAATCCAGCACTTTGGGCATACAAAACTAGCATCCGTAGACCTACAAGAGCTACACCATATTCATTGGTGTATGGATCCAAAGCAATTTTACCCCTAGAGGTAGAAATTCCATCTCTTAGAGTCTCTTTGAAAGGCCTAATTCCAGATGAAGAGTATCGAGTCAACCGACTGCAAGAGCTAGAACTGCTAGATGAAAGATGCCAATGTACCTACACTCACCTCAAAGCATATCAGCAACACATGTGCAGAAGCTACAACCACAAGGTCATCCCCAGAATGTTTAAAATTGGTGATTTAGTACTCAAGGAAAATCCTAGAAATCAGCAAGATAAGGAAAAGAAAGGGAAATTTGAACCTAACTGGTTAGGTCCCTATGTCATCATATCAGCCTATGGATCAAGCGCTTATTAGTTAACAACTTCAGAAGGAGATGTGCTCGACTAACCAACTAACAACATCCATCTGAAGAAATACTACACCTAAGTAGTCTAATGCATGGAAAAATAAAAAATAAAAAATCCCAAAAATCAAGGAAAAAAGAAAATAAAAAGGTACAATAAAAACAACTGGTGAAAACCTAGCAATAGGCACTATTGTGAGAGGACAGCTCCTCTTTCTATTTTTTTACTCTCATGTCATTATATCCATAGTTAAGCACTATCAGCCATCGCCCGACATTTTTATCACAATATCCATCCAGGACATACTTAGCATAGTCACTATCCTGGTTTATCCACATATTCTTTCACCGCATCTCATCATGGCTTGGTAATCACTATACATATCCACATTAAGAGGAAAACTCAGCTAGGGGCAATATCAATCAAAACTTGTAGTGCAGTCAGGACATCAAAACTTGTAGCAAACTCAGAACATCATATCCAACAAACAACTCAACAATCACAAGACCAAACATTGATCACTTAAAGGATTCGCAAAACATGATGGATGATTTTCTGAAGTATCAAATGTTTGCATCTTGCATAAATTTTTGACTATTTTGCACTTGAACTTTTTGAATTATTGGATCCTCTACATTTTCTCAACAAAACTTGAAGCTAGAGAAATTCATGGGAACTCCAATATTTTTTTTAGTTTTCTATCTGTGAGGCGATCATTTATACTGTGCAGATACTTGTCTCAAGACGTGATTCAAAGCATATCACTAAAGACATGATTCCACTTTGCGCATACAAATGGTTTAATCTTTTTTGTTTATACGCAATTCACACTCAAGTCATCCTGGTTCAATTATACCTTGATGCTTGTGCTATCTTGCAAAATAAAAAATCATGTAAATTTTTTCACAGGTCATTATAGTTCAATTATACCATTATACTTGTATAAATTTTCAACATATCCCAACAAACCAATGCTCAATGATGATACCTACAAAGAAAGCAAAAACATGTGACTATATAGGGATGACGAACGTAGAATGAGGATGCTCAAGATTCGTTGCATATCATTTTACAATTAGTTGCATATCATTATCATTATCATACATCTCATTTTCAAGGTAATCTCACAGCATATCATTATCAATATCATACATCTCATTTTCAAGATACATCTCATAAATGCATTATCATATCATATTCATCACATCTCAAAACACATACATCTAAACATTGCATCATCGTCATAGAATAAATCAAAATCATATAGAAAGCATCATCCATAACACATCACATGAAGATCAAAGAAAATGGGGTCATATATATATATATATATATCTCAAAACTGATCAAAGGTACAAAATGGGTCATGTCTATTCCAAATACAATGATCAAAACACAATAGAGACAACGTCTCTCAGGTATGACTATCTCTTGAAGGGGATGATCTTGTTGCAGATGTCCCAGCACCTGGATCTCTAGGTGGATCCTATCTAGGAGGTCCTGTCACGCCTCTACTCTCTGTCCTCGAGCCAGTCTCTCGGGATCGACTCGATCTCGATGCTGTGAAACTCGGCACTCGGGGCTCCTTGGGCATCGCATCCTCGTAATTCCTCCTATAGTACTCCATCTCCTTGGCTCTCAAAGCCACCTCTCTTAGGGTATCTCTCATTGAACCACCCGCTACCGCTCTCTCCAAGGCCTCTGCTCGAGCCTTAGATCGACCCAACCGCTCCAGAACTATATCTCGCTCAATAGTCAACTGTGTAATCTATTGTTGATGCACCAGTAGCTATGTCTGTAGGTGCTGCACTGATAACTACAGTGACCTAATCTGTGCATCCTCCCAGTGCATCAGAATCTGCATCTGGATGGGTACTTGTGAGGTGGTACCCCCTATCGTTCCCCCTGTCCTTGATGTTGGTGGAGGTAACACATCAGACCTCCTCCTCTAAGTTGGCCGTTGAAACTCACCAGTCCCTCCCACCGCTTCTATCACCTCTCCTACTCTCTCCTCACCCCCAGATTCAATAAACAAACCTCCTCTCCCTCTATCCACCACCACTCACTGCACTTCTCTCTCCACCCAAATCCATCTATCCCCACCATCTCCACCCCTGTCTCCTCTCCTCCCCTGATCTCCACCCTACTCTCCTCTCCTAGCCTGATCTCCTCTCCTCCCTCTATCTCCTCACTGACCTCGGCCACCTCCTCTACCATCACCACCATCATCCCCTCCACCATCCCCACCATCCTCATCCATCTCCTCTCCATCCTCTCTCTGTCTCCCTAGCCTCTCGGGCTACTCATCCTCATCATCATCAAAAGCAGGAATCATCTCCGTTGGATCTAATATCCTGGCAACTACATGTGCCCTAAACAATGTGGCAAACTCCTCTATCATCCCTGCATCTACTACCCCATAGGCATAGTCCCATATCTAGTTGGCTAACTGAAAGAACTCCTCAATTGTCACCATGCTATCAATAGTGGGTCCCCACTCTAGTATATCCTATCTCCATCAAGCATACAAGCATGATCCCTATGGAGCTCCCTGTTGACGACCATACTACCGCAACACCCAGCTATGAAAGAATCTCTTGATAACAAAGGGCATCTACCCTATCAAAAATTGAGACATATAGATGTATGACATCTCCATACCATCCTCTACCCATACCTCGCACTCCATATATGGTCTCTAGATGGCCGTATCAATATCATCCAAAACTCTCCTCCAATGCTCTAGTTTTCCTAGCTTATGTTGAACAACTATCCCTCGATATCTGTATGCATATGCACACCCAGTAGACCTATCTCTGTTCACCAGTGGCCTGGCTGTAGGAATATGCTCCCACGCCCATACCTGTAGTAGTGTCACTCCAGTAGATAGATTGCTATAACCCAAGTACACCACCTGATGTAGATCCCTGTATAAGTGGGCCAGCATAGTTGACCGCCATGCAAATCGGTGACCTTGTGTCACCATGTCCTCCAGAACCAACCCCCATCCCACTGCCAGTCTCTTTGACCTACGGTCGGGATATAAGAAACCACCTTTAAATCCTACCAGCACTGATGGTAGGGGCACATAATCCAAATCTATGAACTCCTACCAGGGGATCTCATATCCACAAATTGTATCATCCTATAGAATCCGACAAAGTGCCTCTATTCCACCCTCCTCCATCTGCTCATAAGGTAACAATGCACCTACTACAGGAATCCACAGAATCCGGTAGCAATCCTCAGGTGTCACTGTGATCTGACCTATCACCAAATGGAAGGTTAATGATAAACCGGGGCATCTCTAACAAAGAAGATAGGCCACACCTCTCTATAATATCCCCATCAGCCTATGTCAATCGTGGTATCAATGACCACGGTCTCAAAAATCACTCTCGTGACTGAACAAATCCAATGCACTTCTGTCACAAACAAAAGAAGTCCAATATCAGTTTCCTCATCCAATCAATTCATATCAAAATCAAATTCATAACAACTTGAAACATTGAAAATCCAATCAAGTTCCACATCATATCAAATCCATAAACATATCAAATCATATCAACTTGTAACACAACTTAAGTTTCACAATTACATCAACTTGTAACACAATTCAAGTTTCCAAACATATTAACTTGTAAAACACCTTAAGTTTCACATTCATATCAACTTGTAAAACAACTCAAATTCCACAACCATATCAGCTTGTAAAACAACTCAAGCTCCACATATATATCAACTTGAAACAATGCAAATCAAATCAAGTTATATCAAAACTCATATTGGATAACTTATCAAAACAATGACAGCAGACACACAAACTAACAATTTGCACCTGTCCCAGCAAAACTGGCAAAAACTTACCTATTTTTCTTCATTCAAAAAACCTACTTTACCCAAATTTTTCCCCTCATGCACTAAACAATCTTTTGTGCATGCTAAACTACTAAATATGTGCTACCCTATCCTCTCAACGCACTACACCATTCACCCTATGTGCTAGCCAGAACCTATGCGCTACCCTATCCAATTTATGCGTCACCTAAACTACCCTAAGCGCTACAAACCCCTATGCACTATCTTCTCTTGGCCCTGCACTAGGGTATACCTACACACTATCCTATACTACCCTTGTGAACCTCGACTAACCCTATGTGCTAGGTCTTTCCTACGTGCTACCTGTTTCCTCCTATGCGTTACCCTATGCCCCTGATGCACTAACCTATCTTTATGTGCTAAGCTAACCTACTGATGCACTACCCTAATCTACCTAAATGCTACCCTATTTTATTAAACCCTACGCGCTACCCAACTTATTGTATGTGCTACGTTTTTTACCAGATGCGCTAAACTGTTAAACCCGCATGGAAAATTTGAAAAACATGTCTAAAAATGACAAAATAAAAATAAAAAAGGGTCCAAAAATGATGACTTACTAGTGGTCCATATGTGGCGGGCCTTCGATACCTTCGAACATGCTCGAATTGATGAGAAGTAAAAGGAATTGACATTTTGTCTTTTCTCCAAGTTTCACCTTCTCTAATGTCAACAAGCACAAATGAGACAAAAGAAATCACTTTTTACCTTCTTATAGGGTAAATGACAATTAGGGTTGTGTAGACAGACATGTAAATTGCTCGTGGGCTCATTTCTAATCCTCGCAAACATCATTATGAGGAGATGAATCAATTTCTCGCATTTAACATAGACAAAAATTTAGAATGCAATCAAATTTATCAAAACAAATCAAATTTTCAAATTTTTGATTCATCTCCTGAGGGGGCATTATCAACATCATTTATCAAATCTGGGACATTGTTTATCAAATCTGGGGCACGACATGAACATCTTGACATGACATCACACTGATCATAACCAAATCATGATGACACATCATTTTCTTTGAATCAACATGTGGACACACGTCACTTCAAAGAGGGGCAAACTGTAGACGTATAAAAATGACCATATTCCTAAATGAATATTTAATGTTCATTTTATTTTTATTCCTCTATTTAGTTAAATCTAATTTAATTAAATCACTCACATTCTTCTATTTAATTAAATAAATTATTCAATTTATTTATTTAAATTCACTTAAGCCCTTTACATCATTTAATTGAATAAATCATTTTATTTAATTAAATCCCTTTTCTATACTTTTTAATTAAATTTACATTTAATTAAATAGTTTGCCCTAAATTAAATAAATCTAATTTATTTAAATTCCCAATTTGCAACCAAATTGAAATAAAGCAATTTATTTTAATTAATCCTATTATCCCTCATCCACTTGCATTTTCTTACATCTCCCACTTGCATTCTAACCCTATTCCTAATTTCTTCTAGAATCCATCTAATCCTAATCAATTAGCCTAAACCCATTCATTATCCCTTTTCCCTAAATTTGAGGAGGCCACTTCTCAAATTTGGAGTAAAGTCTTCAAAAGGCATTAAAGCCTTTATACCTTCAACAAGCCAACTTGTTGAATACCCCCAAATTTGGAAGGACTCTTACAAATTTGTCCCCAAAGTCTTCAAACCATTAATGGTTAACTAACCCTTAGTGGCATGGTTAGAGACTTTTTGACTAACTTAACCTTCATCTAACCCAGGGGTCTCATCAAGCATTCATTTCTTTGACCATAGTTATCCCTTTAAACTTTGCACAAGAATTTATCCATTGGGTAAAAACTTTATCCCTTGGATAACCCTAACCTAACCTTAACCCTTACCCTCTAAGGTAACCATGAGGTCTTCTCAAGCATCTAATGCTTCTTACATCTCCTCTCAAGCAGTCTTATGTTGACAATTTTCACCATTTCATTGGTGAAAATTGTAAACACGGATTGATTAACTTTCAATCCTGGCCCTTGATAAGATCATTCAATCTTGACCTTCCATTGCCTTATTTTCACTATAAATAGAGCTCTCATTCCTCCATTTCAAGGATCCAAGCTTTAGTATCTCATTTATGCTCAAATTTATCAACACATCTAGCTTCTCTTTGTAATAGGAATTAATCTAATAAACATTTTAGAGTATTTCCTTTATCATTAGCTTAAATCATTAACTAGTATATCATGTTAGGATAGTATTGTTACTAACCTTGTCATCTTATAATCTAGTTTACTTCATTTGTAAAATCATGCATAGATATGATGCATTTCATGTTAAAATTAATCTAAAGCATCCCTCGTTCTTAAATTCATCATCCCTACATCACTTTGCTCAATGATCTGAGAGCAAAGACATTGGCTTGAGGGACCTTGTGAGATAGAGAACCATGGAACCTACCTTGGGAAGTTGAGTCATTCTTCCTGACTCCATAACTTGCACCAAGAAGTCCTGTGGGTGTGTGGATAAGTCCCTTTGAACATATTTTTCACATTTTAAGTTTAAATGGCCCACTTTTCCCACACACAACTAATTTCATAGTTCATTCTTTCTAGATTGTAGTCTGATGTTTTTGTAAGTCAGTGAGACTTCTTTTTGTGATGAGCAGTGCGCTCTAGGCTGTTGGCCTTTCTGCAAGTGCAGACCCCATTGTAATTATTTGCAATACTACTGCAGAGTATTCATCTAATTGTGGGTAGGGTTTCCCTGATAGTTCTAATGCTTAATGTAAAGTACAGATGCCAATAGCTAACAAGATGAGAGGGGGGCGTGAATCATACAAACTTAATCTTCCATGAAATCAACAGATTCAACCTCGGTAACTTATACTTCAACAATATAATCAAAAGCTGCCAAACATGCAAACTTATAAACACATAGTCATCATAACACTCATAACACCAGATTTAATGTGCAAACCCAAATAGGGACAAACCACTATGGGATTTTGGACCCACTAAGAAATATACTCTTCTAGAGTATGCTCGATTAAAAGCAAATCTTGTTAAAGATTACAAACACATTGCTAGATGTGACCCAGTTAAGGGATTTCCCTCAGATCTGTAAGGATCTTCAGTTTGTTAGAAGTGACCTTGTTAAAGGATTTCAAACACTCAACTAGAATGTTACCTTGCTACAGGGTTTACAAATAAGACTTTTAAGTCCACTCGATTAAGAGATTTTCTATCACTTATAAAATAACAGTAATAAAAATATATCTGCAACTTCACATCTAAAATGCTAAAGCAGATTCTTATTTACTCAAAACAATCTAGTCATAAGACTTATCTTGTCCCTCTGCTGGGCTCTCTACTCTGTTATTCAAATAGGTCTTCAAGCTTCTGTGCTCGGTAATCACTATGTAGCATCCCCTGTGCATACACTTGCACGCATGCATTGGTCCTATTAACAATTCCTTATTTATAAACAATTTCTAACCCGTTAATCTCCTTGATCACATTTCCCATGATCAATCTTAGCCATCAGATCTTCAAACTTGACTAGGTTCAATGTATCCTTTCGATCTGAAAATGTTTTACCTTGCCTCAAGACTTGTAGTCCTTTCTTGGAACTTGCACAAGGTTATTGCGGTTCAATCTATGTTGTAGATCTTCCTGTCGATTTTCCTTTGCCATAGATCCTTAACAAACTTCATGCATGACATACCAATCATTTATACATCTCCAGCTAATCATTGTCCTTCATTAAATAATGCTTTTATCCATCCAATGCGCACTATCAAAACTCGGTTGCAACTCGGTAAATACTAAACTTTACTCGGTAGACATTTCGCCTGTTCATTAACCATTTATTGACTAGGTTCCTTATGTTTACCAACTAGGTTCTTTGCTCGGTTGCATAGTATAGTATTAACCTTACAATCAACAACATATGTAGGATATCAAAACAATCTAAATATCATGATCTCTTCATTGTCTAACTCGGTAATAGTTGCCCATTGAATAACTTATTTCTCCCCTTATTCATCACATTCTTTCTGTGTCTTTTACCGACATCTAATTCTCTTCTAATCAATCTTCTCAAGATATGGCAACATCATACTGAATCAGATAATCAATTTCTTGACATCAATGGCAAAATAATGTTATAAAGATAGTTATCATCCTTCTTCAGTTATATCAATAATCTTCAACAACCTTCCCAATATCCTTACTGAATATTCAACAATCTCCTGATATTGAAATGCCAACAATCTTTCTTACTGTAATGCCAACAATCTCCCCCTTTGGCATTGATGGCAAAACCAACAATTAAATGGTAATACCAACAAGATATTTCAAATTGATTTGGATTCAGATTGTCGTTAGACTTCTTCTATTATCCTTGAGCTGTTAAAATCTTTTTGAAGTCTTCTCCCTTTTTCATTAGGCTTCTGAGTTGTTGACTTGCAATCTTCTCCCCCTGTCATTAGTCTTCTATTATTTCCATCATTCAGGGCTTTACCATTTAGTCAACCACTTAGTCTTCTCCCCCTTTGACAACAATGTCAAAAACTAAAAGAACTAAATCATGATTTCTTCCTCTGTGAAGTGATTTGCCTTGATGTGTATCATCTCAGTCTCGGTCAGAGTAACTTATCTCTATTCACTATTTCCTGCATAACTTTAGAAAACCTTCTAAAGTACATAAATCAGCATCAATCCACACATAATATTATGTAGATTCATCGAATTGATGCTTTCACCAAACTTGGTCAGTGAGTAGAAGATAGGGGGTAGGACCCCTACCTTGCTTCTGAGATACTCAAAAGTGTCCCTTAAGCAACGACTTTGTGAAGATATCTGCTAATTGCTCCTTTGAACTGATATATTCCAACACAACTTTCTTCTCTTGAACTCTTCTCTGGGATAATGATACTTTATAGATATATGCTTTTCTTTAGAGTGCATTACTGGATTCTTTGAAATGTTAATGGCACTAGTATTATCACAGAATATAGTTACTGGCTTGGTAACTTTCTCATTTATACCTTCCAATAGTTGTTTGATCCATGCTATATTGGTACAATTCAATCCTGCAGCAACATATTCAACTTCTGCTATTGACTGTGAAATACATCCTTGTTTGTTGCTAAAGTGAACTCACTAGTCTTTCTCCCAAAAAGAAATTTCCACCACTTGTGCTTTTCCTATCATCTATGTTGCCGTGCCCAATCAGCATCAGTATAAACTTTTAAATCAAAATCATTCTTATTTTCATATACTAAGCCATAATCTTCAGTGCCTCTCAGGGATCTAAAAATTCTCTTGATTGTTGTCATATGTGTTTCCTTGGGATCTGCAGAGAATCTTGCTATAATACCTACTGCATGTGCTATATTCGGTCTACTATGCACAACATATTGCAATTTCCAATCATAGATCGGTAAAGTGTATCATCAACAGATGTATATTCATCATTCTTTGATAATTTATATTTAGTAGTCATAGGAGTACTTACTGGTTTAGAATCCTCCATTCCCAAATTTCTTCAAGATTTCCTTTATGTACTTGGATTGAGTAATGAAAATCTCATCTTTCATTTGCAATATCTGTAAACCTATAAAATACTCTATCTCACTGATTAGTGACATCTCAAATTCTTTGCACATTTCATTTCCAAAATTCTTGCATAAGGAGTCATTACCACAAAATATAATATCATCAACAAATATGGCTGAGATCAGTATTCCATTGTCCTCATCTTTCTTCATGTACATATTGTTGTTCTCACTTGTCCTTATAAAAAAAATCTTGATTAAGTAAGAGTGCAATCTCTCGTACCATGCTCTAGGTGCTTGTTTCAGAACATATAAAGCTTTGTTTAGTTTGCATACCTGATCTTTACTCTTGTCTTCAACAAATCCTTCAAGTTGTTCAATGTAAACTTCTTCTTCTAGTATACCATTCAAGAATGAAGATTTAACATCCATTTGATATACCTTGAAATTTTTGAAAGCAGCATATGCCAACAATGTTCTTACTCCCTGAAGTCTAGCCACAGGTGCAAAAGTCTCACCATAATCTATTCCTTCTTCTTGAGCATAACCTTTGCAAACTAGTCTTTCTTTGTTGTGAATGACCTCACCTTTCTCATTTAGCTTGTTTTTTAAAATCCACTTAGTACCGATTACATTTTTGTCCTTTGGTCTTGGGATTAGTGTCCATGTGTCATTCTTTTTGATTTGATCAATCTCTTCTGTCATAGAATTTAACCAATCTTCACTGTTTAAATGCCTCTTTCACTATTCTCAGTTCAAATTCAGATATTAGACATGTGTTTTGTCTCAGTTTGTTCCTTGTCATCACTAGATCATCCTTATCTCCTATAATATGACTTGATGCATTATGTCTTCTGACGTACTTGGCTAACATAGGCTCGGTAGGTTCTATATGATTTTCTTCATCACTCAGTAATTGGACATTATCTTCATTTTCTTCAGCAGCTTTCTCGGTAGGACTTCTCGGTTGAACATAAATGAATTCTTCATAATCTTCTAGTTCTTTGGAATTTCCTTCATCTTTTCTTTCTACAAATTCATCAATTTTCACATTTGCACTTTCCACTATTTTGTTAGATGATTTGATCAGACATTTAAATGCTTTACTTCTAGAAGAATAACCAAGAAATGTTCCTTCTTTACCTTTCTGATCAAACTTTCCATTTCTATCATCTTTGTGAACATAGCATCTACTTCCAAAGATTTTAAAATAGCTTACATTAGATTTCTTGTCATACCAGATCTCATATGGTGTCTTCATAGTTCCTTTCTTCAATTGAACTCAGTTCAGGGTGTAAATTGCAATGCTGATTACTTCTCTCCAAAATGTTTGAGGTACCCTCTTTTCTATCATCAGGGTTCTAGCACAATCCACAATTGATCGGTTTCTTCTCTCGGCTATCCCATTTTGCTGAGGTGTTCTCGGTGCAGATACTTGCCTCTTTATACCCATGATCTTTGCAGAATAAGTTTAATTCATCAAAAATGAACTCTCCTCCTCTATTAGATCTAAGACATTTCAGATGTCTTCCTATTTCATTTTCAACTCTTGCCTTGTACCATTTAAACATTTGAAAAGATTCTAATTTTTCTTTTAAAAACATGACTGACATCATCCTTGAGTAATCATCCACAGATAATATGAAATACTTATCTCCATAATAACTTTGAACTTTCATAGGACCACAAAGATCAGTATGTACTAGATCTAAAATTCCTTTAGAAGTGTAGGACTTACTTGGTAAAGCTTGATCTTGTCATCTTACCCATCTAGCATCCTCGGCACCATAGCATCTCAGTTTTTTTTCAAGACTCGGTAGACCTCTTACTTGGTGCTTCTTACTTATTTTGATCAGATTATCAAAATTACATGACAAAACCTTTTATGTCATAACCAGGGTATCATCTATCTTTGCATAAAGACACTTGTTCTGAGTTGAGTCAAGATGAAATGTATTACCTTTTGTTTGTGTCCCGGTAGTAGCTAACTTTCTATGCTTGTCATGAACTTTGACAATTCCTTTCTGAAATTCTATTCGGTATCCTATATTGTTTAGCTAAGCTACACTCAACAAATTGTATTTCAATCCTTCAACCCAGTATACATCACACATTTAGCATTCTCAACAAGTGTTATAGATCCTTTACCTTTCACTGGACATGGTGCATCATTACCAAATCTTACATAGCCTCCATCATAGTCTTCTAATTTAACAAACTTGTGTTTATCACCTGTCATATGATGTGAGCATCCACTTGTCTATGATCCAAGAATCATTATTATTTATGTGAGATATTAGGGATTTTTCTTCATACCTTTCTTCATCAAGATCCATCCTTAATAGCCACATAAACAGCTTCCTCAGTATCAGTTTCATCAGATTTGTCATCATTGGATTCCTCATCAGCTACTAGACATGTCTTTCTATCTCTCCTTCTGAAGTCTCGGTGTGCTCTGTATTGGTTGTCTTTCTACTTATTATCTCGGTATTCTCTCTTTTCACTATGATTCTTTGTTAGGGCGGTTTAGAAGCCATATGTCCTATTTTATCACAATTGAAACATTTTTAAAGGTAGCTTCCCTTTATACTTACCTTTTCCTCTCGGCAACCTTCTGGCTAATAATGCTTCAAACTCTTCTTGCTTCTTGATTTCCTCATACAGTTTGTGCACTTCTTCCATGTTCTTACGAAATCTGTCACTTGCTCCACTATGATTTCCTTCAGAGTACTTACTCATTCTATCATTGTAATCATTAGATTCACTAATATGAAAAGAACTGAATGCAGATTCAACTTTATTTACCAAAGACCAACTGTTATCAAAATTACTTAACTCAAATGCATGTAGCTTACCAATAGTAGCATCCAAAGAAACTAGCATGCTAGGTATAGACCTCAATTCATTGATTGCAGAGACTCGAATAGCATAGGCTGGTAGAAGGGGTTCTCAATAACTTACTTGTTATATCCCTTTTCTTTAATAGTTCCACCTGCTCCTTTAATTTGATTGACAATCTCCTTTAGTCTTGTACTGTATTGGGTTATGTTCTCACCTTCATTCATTCTCATGGATTTAAGTTGTCCTCTTAGACTATCTACTTTTTCTCTTTGAACATGTTCATCACCTCCATACACAAATATGAGCTTAGTCCACATTGCTTTTGCATCATTACAGCCTTCGCATTAAACTCTGAGTCAGTCAATGTTGATGTTATTTCAATCATAGTTTGAATATGTTCTTTCTTTGCCTTTATCTCTTCAAGGTCATAGGGTTGGTGCTCGGTGCAATGTAATCATTCTCCAGATAATATGTTGCATATTCTCTCAATTCCTAATTAAATGCAACTTCATCCTTTTCTACCATGTGGAGAAACTTGACTTGTTTAGCTTCAGTGCATCCCTTTTATACATCTTCGGATCTTTGCCTCAAGTGCCTTTAAAGTTTTCTTCCAGAGTCCAAAGTTCTGATACCAATTGATAGTTTTGATGCTTAATGTAAAGTACAGATGCCAACAACTAACAATATGAGAGGGGGGTGGTGAATCATACAAACTTAATCTTCCATGAAATCAACAGATTCAACCTCAGTAACTTATACTTCAGTAATATAATCAAAAACTGCCATACATGCAAACTTATAAACACATAGTCATCATAACACTCATAACACCAGATTTACATGGAAACCTAAATAGGGAAAAAACACTATGGGATTTCAGACCCACTAAGAAATATACTCTTCTAGAGTGTGCTCAATTATAAGCAAATCCTGTTAAAGATTACAAACACATTGCTAGATGTGACCCCGATTAAGGGATTTCCCTCGGATCTGTTAGGATCTTCACTTTGTTAGAAGTGACCTTGTTAAGAGGATTTCAAACACTCAACTAGAATGTTACCTTGCTAGAGGGTTACAAATAAGACTATTAAGTCCACTCGTTAAGAGATTTTCTATCACTTACAAAATAACAGTAATAAAAATATATCTGCAACTTCACATCTAAAATGCTAAGCAGATTCTTATTTGCTCAAAACAATCTAGTCATAAGACTTATCTTGTCCCTCTGCTGGGCTCTCTACTCTGTTATTCAACAGGGTCTTCAAACTTCTGTGCTTGGTAATCACTGTAGCATCCCCCTGTGCATACACTTGCACGCATGCATTGTTTATTAACAATTCCTTATTTATAAACAATTTCTAACTGCTTAATCTCCTTGATCATATTTCCCATGACCAATCTTAGCCATCAGATCTTCAAACTTGACTAAGGTTCAATGTATCCTTTTGATCTGAAAATGTTTTACCTTGCCTCAAGACTTGTAGTCCTTTCTTGGAACTTGCACAAGGTTATTGCGGTTCAATCTGCGTTGTAGATCTTCCTGTCGATTTTCCTTTGCCATAGATCCTTAACAAACTTCATGCACAACATACCAATCATTTATACATCTCCAGCTACTCATTGTCCTTCATTAAATAATGCTTTTATCCATCCAATGCGCACTGTCATAACTCAGTTGCACACTCGGTAAATACTAAACTTTACTCGGTAGACATTTCGCCTTCATTAACCGATATCGATAACCTTAGGGTTTACTGACTAGGTTCTTTCTCGGTTGCATAGTATAGTATTAACCTTACAATCAACAACATATGTAGGATATCAAAACAATCTAAACATCATGATCCATCATTGTCTAACTTGGTAATAGTTGCCCATTAAATAACTTATTTCTAATTCCCTTCTAATCAATTCTTCTCAAGATATGGCAACATCATATCGAATCAGATAATCAATTTCTTGACATCAATGAAAAAATAATGTTATAAAGATAGTTATCATCCTTCTTCAGTTATATCAATAATCTTCAACAACCTTCTCAATATCCTTACTGACTATCAACAATCTCCTGATATTGAAATGCAACAATCTTTCTTATCGTAATGCCCAACATCCCGTCGTGGTTTTTCCCTTTATCGGGTTTTCCACGTCAAAAATATCGGTGTTGTGTGTACTAAGCTTCCATGTTCTATACTTCATTGTGTTGGTTCTTTGGTGCGATGTTTTAATGGTTTTGATATGCATTAAGTTTGGATTTCTGATGTATACTGATTCACCCCTCCCCCCCTCCAAGTTTACTCCTAGTATCGATCTGTCTAACAATTGGTATTAGAGAAAGGTCATCTCTACAAAAGCTTAACCGCTTGAGGAGATCCAATGGCAACTGCATTTAGTTCTACATTCAATCCCTATCGGAAGGAGAGTCCCAGATTTGATGGTACAAATTACAAAATATGGAAGGAGCGAATGAAGATTCATCTCAGATGTCTTGGAGCTGAAGTTTGGGAGATACTAGAGAAAGGGTATATACCTCATGATCCTAATTCTAGAACATCAACACCTACTGATGAATAAAATAAGGCTGAAAATGATGTGAGAGCTAAAGAAGCATTATTAAGCACCTTATCTGATGAAAATCTATTGAATTTCATAGAGTTGGAGAATGCAAAGCTGATCTGGACAATGCTTGAAACTCTTTATGAAGGTGACCAAGCTATGAAAATTGCAAAACTTGAAGGTTTTCAGGTAAGGTATGAATACTTTGAAGATGGAAGAAGATGAGAAGATAAGTTCTTTCATGGATAGAGTAAATGAGATTGTTATGGGAATCAAAATGTTGCAGTGGATCGGGCTAGTGAGGAGGAGATAGTGTCAAAGGCTTCTAAGAGTTCTACCTCTGGCTTATAAGATGAAGGCTATTGCAATCAATGACTCCAGACAATGTCAAGTACCCCTATTATCAAAGATACACCGCTTGGGAAATTGACTGCTTTTGAGCTGAGGAAACTTGGAGATCAGAGTGCTACTAAAACTGAGACTACATTTTAAAGCATCTACCTCCAGTAAGAAAAAGATAGATTGGAAAGAGATGTATACTAAAGATATGAAGGAAATGAAAGAGAAGAAAGAGAACTTGAAGAGTTGGAAGCCCAGATTGCTAGAATAATTCCCTAAAGGACTAGCTGGAAGTAAGTATGAAGGAAAAGTCCTTTTAAATGTTTTTCATACAACAAAATTGGTCATTTTGCTTCTAGATGCCCCGAAAGAGATGCTAGGAATCTGAAAGATTTGTGAAAAGTTATAAGCCTAATCCAAAATATTAGAACAAACCTAGATTCAGAAGGAATAAGGATCAATCATGCTATTATGCTAGGTGCTGATGATTTTGGTATTATTGATGATGATGATGATTAATGATGATGATGAACTTGTGAGTGGAACTGGTAATGGAGCTACCTCCGCTAAGGATTGGGTTTTTATTGCTATCAAGGATGATTCTTCGGAACCTATCATTGAAGAAAATAATACTGAGGAAAGGCTTTAGTTGCTAAAATTGAAAAAAAAGGATGAATGGGTTATAGATAGTGGATTCTCAAATCACTTGACTAGTGACAACGAGAAAATTTCTATCACTACAAAAAATTGATGGAGGATTAATCAGATTTAGAGACAGAGGCATGTAGGATCAAAGGCAAGGGAACAATATCATGGATGGTAAGACTAACACTGATAATGTTTACTATATCGAAGGCTTAAAGCATAATCTTTTAAGTGTAGGTTAGATGTGGGATAAAGGATTTCATTTATATTCAAGGATGGAAAATGTAAGATCATCAATAGATCTGGATTGGAAATAGCTTTCGAAACCTTCAAACGAATGGAAACATGTTTCATTTGAACTCCGGTGAGAAATCTTGATTGATTGCTCAGATTGATGAAAGTTGTTTATGGCATAAGAGAGGACATGTCATGTAAATTTTGATTGCATAGTGAAGATCAGTTCAACATAGGCTGTCAGAGATTTGCCCAAAATTGTCAAAACCTCATAATCCGATATGTAGAGAATGTCAAAGGGGTAAGCATGTCAAAAATTCTTTTAGAAGCATACATGATAAAACCTAATGAGATTCTTGATCTTATTCATATTGATCTGTGTGGACCGGCAAGGACTAAAAGTTTTCAAGGGTGATAGATAGTTTATGTTACTTATTGATGATTATTCTAGAATGATGTGGGGTAGCATTTTTGAAAGAAAAATCTGCAACTTTTGAGACGTTCAAAATCTTTAAAGCTATGGTTGAGACAGGATAATAATTGAAGATAAAGTGTTTGAGATCAGATCAAGGCGGTGAGTTTACATCTAGTGAATTCAACAACCTTTTGTGAGAATAATGGAATCATAAGACAACTTTATGGACCTATGACTCCACAACAAAATGGATTGGTGGAAAGGGAATAAAACCATATTGGATGCGACAAGGACTATGATGAGAGAAGCTAAATTGTTTGATATTTATTGGAGGGATGTTGTCAATACAATTGTATACACTTTCAACAAAGTACACATAAAAGGTGATACCCGATAAGACTTCTTATTAATTATGGTTGAGTGATACTCCTACTGTCAGATATTTCATAATTTTGGAAGTAAATGTTACATTAGAAGAGATGATGCATTGGGAAAATTTGATCCTAGAAGTGATGAAGGAATATTTTTGGGTTATTCTACTAAAAGAAACGCAATAAGGTGTTATAACAAAAGATTGAATAGTGATAACGAAGAGCAATAATTGTCAAGGTGGATGAACATGGCAGTAATCAGGTCAGGATCATATGACTATGGACCAGAAGATGAATTATTAGACCTAAAGTGGTAATGCATGAAGTTGTTCAAAATAGTGAACATGTCACTCCAACAATATCAAAAAACTCAACTATGATAGAGAACAACATAAAGAGTCAGTAAATCAAGAAATTCAAAGATTCCTAGGTATGTGAAACTAAATCATTTTGAAGATCAAATCATTGGGAGATAAAGAAAAAGGTGTGATGACTAGGAGAAGGCTAGCTAATAAAGAGGTATGTTTGATTTCTCAAATTGATCTGGAATCATTTATTGGAAGCAAGTAAAGATGAAAATTGGATAAAAGCAATGGAAGAAGAATTAGATCAAATTGAAAAGAGATAAGACAGGAGAACTAGTTCCTAGACCAAAAGACAAGAACATTATTGGAACTAAATGGGTTTACAGGAATAAATTGAATGAGGAAGGTTAAATTGTGAGGAACAAGGTTAGATTGGTTTTGCAAAGGTTATTCATAGAAGGAGGAGTTGATTATGGTGAGACTCATGCCTTTGTTGCAAGAATTGAAGCAGTAAGACTTTTTATTGCTTATGCTACACACAAGAACCACAATGGTATATCAGATGGATGTCAAATGTGCATTTTTGAATGGTGGTCTTCAAGAGGAAGTCTACATTGAGCAACCTGATAGATTTTCTTTATCCAAAGACGAAGACATGGTTTGTAGATTGAAGAAATCTTTATATGGACTAAAACAAGCCCTAGGGCATGGTATGTTAGATTGGAAAAAAATATTTCTAAGCTTGGGTTTTAGCAAAGGTAATGCTGATAGTAACCTATATTAAAAAATTAAGCATGATGACATACTGATCATTGAAGTCTTTGTGGATGATATCTGTAATGAGGTGCGGGGTAGGAGTGAATGATGGAGAGATCAAGAGGAAAGCTTGTCTTCCCTCCAAAGAGAGATGAAAGTTTCACTGCATCAATCACCTCACACACATTACATTTAAAAAGAGAGGGGGGGATTCACTAGATCCAATCTCTAGGGAGAGAGATTGAATACTAAATGAATTGATAATAGGTAGAAAGACAAGCTAACCCCTCTTTTAGAATGGAAAATGATTGAATTATGTGTTTTGAGAACACATGTAAAAGTAGCAAACAACTGATTATAACTTGAAATAGGAAGCATGGGATGAAGTTGTGCACCTGGATCTAGCTATAATATGTCAAGATGAAGTTGCCCTGTGAATTTGAGGAAAAGTTGTTGGGACCATGGTGAAAGTTCACATAATCCTCCGAAAATCCGCAAATGAAAAGGGTTTTTCCACCTCTATAAATGGAGTCCAAATCTACAAATACAACTGTGCACCTACAACCTACACACATAAAAGAGAAGAAAAGGGGCTGGGATTGGGGTTTTCCTTCTAGGCAAACCCCAATTTTGGAATTAACCAAATGATGAAAGAAAGTACTTGCAAGTAAATGTAAATGAAAGATTCGAAACGTAATTCACCTCAAGGGAGGTTGTGATAGAAATGTAGGTAGATTTGCTTGTATGGAATTGAATGTTGAAAGGGATCTCCTCTTCAATAGTTGAATCCTTGACTTGAATGCAACACCTAGCCTTGAAGGGAGACTTTAGAATGCTCAATGCTTGAATGCTCTTGAATTCTTGAATGTGCAATCTCATGTATTCGATCTTATGCCAATTTACACTTTCCCCAACTATGCAAAGGAGGGAAAATGTGACATATATATTTGTCAATTAGGGTTAATAGGTTGATTCTCGTCATAGGCTGACACAAGGGAAGTTTTCCCTACTTTAAGTACAAAATTTCAATGCATAGTTTGAAAGAAGGCGCCCCAAGATAGGGTAGGGACAAGCACACCACACCCCTATCCTAGGAGGATAGGGGCACCATGCCCCTATCCTGCCCTTAACTCAGGACATGAAGAAGGTTTAGGCAGTGCAGAGTACGAAAAAAGTGCAGTTTTTGGGATTGAGCAAGTCTTGGGTCTCTTATCAGGCTTGAGGATTCAATTCATAGATGTGAAGACCCTAATTTGGTCTAAAATTGCAAGGGTCACAATTTTATGACACTAAAATATCATTTTTGGAGGAGAAGATAGTCTATGCATGAAATTTGCTAATGATATGAAGAATGAATTTAAAATGTCTATGATTGGTGAGATGAAATTTTTCTTAGGATTGCAGATTACTCAGATTGATAAAGGTACTTTCATTTATCAAACTAAGTATGTGAAGGAGTTAATTAAGAAATTTAGCCTTAAGAATTCTAAACATGTCGGTGCTCCTATGATAACTGGTTGCAAATTATCAAAGGATAATGAATCCCCTAAAGTGAATCCAAGTAGATACAAATCAATGATTGGTGGATTGTTGTACTTAACTCAGACTAGATCGGATATTATGAATGTTGTTTGTATTGCTTGTAGATTTCAGTCAAATCCCAGAGAAACTCATGATATTGTTGTTAAGAGGATATTTAGGTATTTGGCAAGTACAATAGACCTTGGATTATGGTATCCAAAGAATGATGACTTCAAATTATGTGCATATATAGATTTTGATTGGGTAGGAGATGTGGGTGATAGGAAGAGCACTACCGGTGGTGCATTCTTTCTTGGGAAGAAGTTAGTTTCATCGCTTAGCAAAAAACAATTATGTAATTCATTATCTACTACTAAAGCAGAATATGTAGCTATTGCTGCCAACTGTACTCAAATTTTATGGATGAAACAAATGTTAAAAGATATAAGGATAAGTTATGATGAGCCTATTGTTATTCACTGTGATAATGTTGCTGCTATTAATATGTCAAAGAATCTGGTATTTCATTCCAAATCAAAACACATTTCTATAAGGTACAATTTATTGAAGGAAAGGGTGGAAGCAAAGGAAGTCAGATTGGTTTATGTTCCTACTAAGAAGTAGATTACAGATATTCTAACTAAAACATTGCATAAAGATACTTTTGAATATCTTAGAGATCAGTTGGGGGTTACCAACCCTCCATAAGAGAATTAGAGATGTAGGAATGCATCGATTTGATAAGCTTATCAAATATTTTCTTTGATCCAGGTTGATGAGATGATGCTACTACTCAGGGGGAGTAGTCAACTATTTGGTTTATTATTTTTGATCTGGTATCCATCCTTTTTAATTGTCAAAGGGGGAGAGGTGGTATTCATGTGAAAATTAGTCATATCTTTGAAGGACATTGTTGGCAATATGTTGGATTTGGTTAAGTGTTGTCATTGATGTCAACACTGTATCCCCATTGGAGACTATCCCGGTTAGTCTTGGTGATCATCTTGGTTTTGGCTATGATTTTGATCTGGAATGATCAAATCTCTAGAATCAATTTTGGATCCTTACTATGGATGGTTATATGCTTGCTATATTTTGTTGGTTCATGATTTGGTGCTTTGGCTATTATCACTTTTTGTATTTACTAGCACCGACTAGCTTCTTGCTTTCCCAGTTAGCTTTACTGGTAAGTGATATTTGGTGTTTTGGTTAGACGATCTTGGTCCGGCTTATGGAATCGGTTTATATCATGTTGAAGGTGCTTCTTGATCATATTTCGAGTGTTTGGTGACTTTTCTTTGGCTGGCGTGCTGTTATGGTGGTCCTATTTGGATCCTATTAGACTTTATGTATTACTTCACTAAGGGTTTCTACCGGTTGGAGAAGTGTGTTGGATTTTGGTCTTAGCAAAATTTCTAGTAGATGAAATTGTTTGGTTACTTGATTTAGGTCCATGCTATGTAATGTAAATCATAATATTGGTCTGATGATTTGATGCAGATAAGGTGATGCAATTGAAGACTGATGACTACACCGATAAAGGATAGAAGTCTATTTGTGATGAAGAGATTAAGATTTTGTGATAAGATGACTTGATCAGTTATTTGTGTTATCATTGATGGAAATTGATGTCAAATGATGTTCTTGATGTTCTTGATGTTTTGTTTTTTCATCTAAGTGATTTGGTTTACCGGAAGATAGGGTTTATCAACAAAAAATTGAAGTCTGTGAAATAGGACTTTAACCGGTAAAGCAAAGATGTTTTGATTGAATCCGACAATCAACGATGATTGGTGATTTGCAGTTTAGATTGTGAACTTGTATCATGGAAAGGAGTATCTGACCGAAACCAGAATTCATGATGATTACTGGTAGGAGTGTTTCAAATTTTTGCTAATGCTTTAGTAGGGTTTAAGACCAGTGAAGAAATCATCAAACCAGTAATAATTTTTGTTATGGCAGTGATCGATGAAAAGTCTACATGAAGGTGGTAACATGGCACAACTTGCGTGAATGGTATAATTACTAATAGAGTAGAAAATAATGGGAGTTGAAGACAAAATTGAAAATTTTGAAAAAGAGAAGGAAAGAATAAAGTTCAAGGCTAAGGAACTGAAATGTAGACTTGGTCCGAAACTTGACATCCTCATCTCTTTGAGAAAAGAGATTTTAGAGGCACTTGTTCTAGGACTAAAGACACTGGAAGAGAAAATGCACATACTCACTGATACAATTGAAAGGATAGAAGAAACTTTGAATGACAGTGAAAGGTTTACTCAGAGCCTAAATTTTGCACTAGCAGATCTATTTCAGATTGTAACCAACTGGTTACAGGGATCCAGCTGAGAACTACACTCAGTTGACATTTTTGACAACCTTTGTCATTGATGTCAAAGGGGGAGTAGTAGAGATGAGAAAATGATGACATAAGAGATCATCTGCTCAGGGGGAGCACACAGTTCTGGTAAAATTTTTGGACTTCAAATTTTGGATATATTTTTGAATTTTTCTCATGGGTGTTGCCATCAATGCCAAAGGGGGAGATTGTTGGCATTGCACACTCCAATGATAAATTGTAGGTGATTGAAGGTATTGTCATTGATGGCAACCTTGCAATCCTATGGCACTAGCAGGCACCAACACCGACAAACTCTACACCGGCAGATAGTTTATCGACAGCGGCAAAGATGATTACCAACACCCTGGCTGACAAGATTTTGTTTATTGCATATTATATTTATTTGTAATATCTTTTTGTAAGCCAACAAGGCATATTGTAATAAGACTCATATATATGTATGAGATCTTGTATATCATTAATAGATGTGTAGAAATAGGTGTGAATATATTGTAGAAGTAACATGCGATTATTAAGGCAGATTTTGGAGTAAGGTTTTTGGTTATTGTATGAGCTTAAACCGGTACTGAACTTGGCATAGCAGATGCTGAACTAAAGCAATACATTAAATTGGATTTGCATAATCCATTTTGTAAGTCAGTGTGACTTGTTTTGTAATTAAGCAGTGAGCTTTAGGCAGTTGGCCTTCTTGCATGTGCAGGCCCCTATTGTAAGTAATATCCATTCATTGCTAGTGAGTGAATATTGTGGGTCACAAATCCCACTGAGGTTTTTCCCACACCAGGTTCCTCGTTAAAAATCTTGTGTTATGGTGTACTTTCTATGTTGTGCTTATTGTTCATATTTACTGCATTAATTCTTGTTTACCGGTACACTGTTTTGGAATGCAATTTATTTAATAAGGTTAGAAAATATGTTAACCGACAAGATACTGATTCACCCCCCCTCTCAATATCTTTGGGAATCCTAATAGTGGTAATATGGCACAACCCATGTGAATGATATAATTACTATTTTGGCATGATTCAAGGAAGAATTTATTGGTAAATAGTGAAATGCTTAGTAGAGTGTTTTAAGGATTTAACTTTGGTACAGATTGGATTTTTGTGATGGGTTACGATCAACCAACGGTTGATATTGTATTGTAATTTTTTTTAATGATACGTATATCGATGTATGATGTTCTATTATGATTTTTATTATAAATTCATGATGTAATTAGGGTTTAGTGGCTGACCTAGTTGAGATGGCTATTTAGGATGGCACAGTTGAAGTTTATGATGTCGGTGGTCTTAGAGAATGTGTTGAGTCATCCAAGTGAAGTACGAGATCTCCCTAAGAGTTGTAGAGTGTTGAGCATAACTGGATCTGATC
This sequence comes from Cryptomeria japonica, assembly GCF_030272615.1. Classification (NCBI taxonomy): domain Eukaryota; kingdom Viridiplantae; phylum Streptophyta; class Pinopsida; order Cupressales; family Cupressaceae; genus Cryptomeria; species Cryptomeria japonica. Next base: position 173,095,026 of record NC_081411.1, on the reverse strand, counting down.
AAGCAATTAGAGAAGTACAAGTAACATATCACTTATTCGTTGTTGTTCCCTAACAGTTGCAGCAAGTTAAATCCCTTAACCGGGTAGGTCCTTACACACCTTAAAAATTTAAGTCCCCTAACAGGGAAGCTCTCAAAAGAGTATTAAATCCTCTCATGAGGTTGATCCTAAATGACCATCAAGCTCCTAACCAGGCTTCTAGGCAAATCCCTTAATCGGGTGGCTCCTAACAGGGCATATTGTAAGCTCCTAATAGGGATAAGCTCCTAACATGTCGTACTTCATAAGAGTACAAATATTTGTGGGTGCCAAATCCCATTGTGGTTTTTCCCTATTTGGTTTTCCACATCAAAAAATTATGATGTTCATGTGTGGAATGTTTTTCATGTAATTTTCTTGTTTATGTTTCATTTCATGTATTATTTATGAGACATCGGTTATGATGTTTTATCAGAGGTGTACCAAAGGTTAGCGATACTGATAAGAGTTGATAGATAAAAGTGATTGATGAGGTTAATGAGTTGGTAAATGATCAAATTGATATGATTTCTTAAGTGGTGAAAGTATTGATAGATGTGGTAAATGATTTGAGTAATGTGTTAAGCAAATCTGATAAAGAGGTTGATTAGATCTGATAAAAGAAGTTGAGATATTTTTAGATCTCGTATAAGTTTGATTTTGGGTTTAAAGTTTCAATTGGTCTTAATATCGATTCACCCCCCCTCTTAGTATTAACCAGATCCTCATAGGATTAACAAATACCGTGTAATGTAATTTTTGTTATTATGGGTTTATGGGTTTAGGGTTTAGCTGACCTTGACAATAAGGTTGATGATCTATATTTATAGGTGACTTATTCATGTAATTTGGATATCGATGGGATGGATGGCTATGTATACATTATTAGAGGAAGGTTTATGTGAGAACAATTGATATACCATTTGGTGAAGGATTTTGTATTTTAGGGAAGACATCTATGCTTAACCAAAACTATATCAAGCATTAGGAGATGCTACTTTCACAGTTCATTCTTTCTAGATTGTAGTAAGATGTTTTTTTAAGTCAATGAGACTTTTTTTGTGATGAGGAGTGTGATCTAGGTTGTTTACCTTTCTGTAAGTGCACACCCCAATGTAATTATTTAGAATACTACTACATAGTATTCATATGATTGTGGGTAGGGTTTCCCACCGTGGTTTTTCCCTTTACCGGGTTTTCTATGTCAAAATATTGGTGTTGTGTGTAGTGAGCTTTCATGTTCTATGCTTCATTGTGTTGGTTCTTTTGTGCTTCAGTTGAATGGTTTTGATATGCATTAAGTTCTGATTTATAATGGTAAACTAATTCACCCTCCCTCTCAATTTACTCCTGGTATCATAACTGACTAACATATATATCTATGTTATGGAGTGACTATGCATGTTCCTGTGGGTGTGTATATTTATGTCATACATGAATCCTCTATATCTCAAAAGCATGTGTACAAAGATTATCATAAGATTTAATTATGCATGTGCACAAAATATGTAAATTAAATCGTGATAAATGTCTAATATCACCATCCATCACATGAGTATACATAATGAGAATGAAATAAAAGAAAACATCCATCCATGATAACACAAGATATTGTCAAACCAAATATATACGTGATGCCAATATGTGTGGCTATGAAACTACATCAGTACATCTATATATCAAAGTAATGCTATACATCATTGTCAAAAATATGAATCTGTATAATATCAAAACTATGCTCAAGACCCTCCAGGGGCATGAGTCCCTAATCTCCTTGGTGCCAGAGGATTTGATTTGGGCGTGAAGGCTAACAAATTGATGTGGAATGTGACCTCCCAGTTGTGGTGCTATGTGAGTAGAGTCCTCTCAGATCACCTCACATCTCTGTAATAGTCTCTCTGTAAGTAATCAACTCCTCCCTCAAGGTGGACTCTCATTGGTGTCGCATCAAGATCTGTCACCAACTAGTGCACTCTAGGATGATCAAGATCACTAGCTACACCTTGTCGTGCCACTGTGACCTATTGACAAAGGTCACTGACCTAGCTCAACGTAACATCACATGCTCTCTTAGCACTCTCAACTCACGTCATGGCTTGGTCTCTCTCTCTGATGGTGGTACGTAGCTTTAGTGGGGTATGGTTTCGTTGTCCCATCATCGTGGTCAACTGTGTTTCTCCCTACACCAACTCTAACTAACCCTCCTCATACATTGTCCTGAGCCATGCTACATGCTCAAATAGGTGTGCATGTCTCCCTGCTAACTGGAGTGGCCTATATGCATCCAAGATAATACCCTAGATTTGAATAGTTGGAATGATATTTGAGAGTGCCTGGTGGATGAAGCTTAACCACTTAGCAACAACCTCTACAGTCATAAATAATATAACAATGTCATCATATAGATCATATGATGTATATATGTGCAATCAAAAGAAAAGAGCTATATCATATGAACTCAAATCACAAAACTTACTGAGATCACCCCTTTTCTAGTTTGGTATCAAGGAGGCACCCTACAAGAGTATGCCCCCATGGTCCCTACTACAAATATTGATGGTGGTGCTAGAGGTGCAATAGGTGATGGTGGCAGCCCCTAGGTGGCGCATCTCGTGCAAGCCTCACCGGGCTCTGAATAGCTACTCATTTCCTCCACTTTAGTCTGTCACCCTCACTTCTTGAGGATGACCCCTCCTTGGTATCTCATCCTAACGTGTTGGCATCTCCCCCCTCAACATTTGTTGGAAAATAGGAGCAGGACCAATCGTACTCCACCACTTGACAAAGTCTTGGGTCACCTCAATATCATCATTATCTAGCTAGGGTGGTGTGTCATCATCTTCATTACCCTTTGGACTATCCTAAACATCACTGATGGTAGGATGGAATAGGTCTTATAGCTACATGATTCTCCTTATTGACCAGACATAGGTAGGAGTGGTAGGTGATATTGTTTGTACTTGCCTGAATTGTCTCATGCATCAATGCTAGTAGTAGGGGATGACTATGTGATCCTACTGCCCTATTAGGAACTTATCTCATTGCATCCATGATAGTTGTGTCTAGTTTGTCACCCAAAATGCCATTTCCTAGAATGGCTACTAGACTATGTCCTCGATCTCAAGTCAATCTATCTTGATCCTCCAATATGTGAGATCACTAGTCCTCCACTTGGCGCATCAGAGTGTATATGCATGTGCTGGAAACATATCCATGGGCATCAAAGATGGAAATCCCATAGGCCTTGTACATGTGATACGCTTGAACATCCACACTTGTAGTAGTGTGCATGCTATCAGGCTATGGAACTCATGGTGGACATAGCATGATAACTCGTAGTAGAGATGCGTAAGAATGATCCACCCCATGCAAACATGGTACCCTCCTCCTCCATCTCCTGCACTAATGGCATGAATCTTATTGCTAGCTCAGAGCCTTGTCCATCTGTGAGCACCCGCAACACTAATGTTATGATCATAATTATCGAATCAGAGGAATCGACCTTTGTCCCTGGCTGAGTGCTCGAAAGTAGATGTGGTCAGTGATGGACTTGTAAAGCACTGAGAGGGGGGGGGGTGAATCAGTGACACCAAAAATAGTACTACTTTAAACACTAATCGGTAGATAAACTTAACAAGTTTGTTAAACCATATGCATGCAATCCAAAATGATATAACAACATCCACAATAAGTATAATATCCACCATAACACAAGTATTTATACGTGGAAAACCCAAATAGGTAGAAACCATGGTGAGATGGGACTCACAAGTTAACTATCTGCAGTAATAGATAACTGACCGGTTAAGGTCTACAAAGTGCTTTGCTAGGAGCGAATACTGTTAAAGCTCCCAAAGCTTAGTTAAAAGTTATACCCTATAAAAGGTATTACCCTGTAAGGAGTAACCTCGTTGGAGGATTTCTGAATCCAAACTAATAGATCACCTTGTTAGAGGATTTGTACAATGAAGCTTGTTAGAGCTTACCCGGTTAGGGGATTTGACTGTTGCAGTGATTAGAAAACAATAGGTGATGTGATCTAGTAGTAGCACAACTTGCTTTTATAGATCCTCTTCTGCGCACTCAACACTTCTTTACCAACATACTCTGCAACTTAACACTTCTACCTTCACACATAACATATCTCTTTCACTTATTCAAAATAATTCATTGTGATGTCAATATATAAACATTTAAATTTCATGTCAGCCTCTAGAAATCATATCACAATTACCTAGGTGCAGTGTATCTGGTTAAACAATCATAACTCATCACAAAAATACCGCCAAAAATTATCAGTAAGGATAACTCATCACATAATGAATGAATACCAGTTGGCACAACAATACTGGTTGGAGTTAAACATATAAATCATTTATCCTTTGATGCTCCTATGACAATCTCCATTGGATCTTCATGTTGATGCCGAGTTATGTATATCCACTGGTTGTCTCTATGTACATATCAATTTTCACCATGTACTGGTTAGATATAAACCTCTAGTATACCGGTTGTAGTATAAACAACTTTGAAGTCACACTGGTAAATAATATGAACATATGTGTGTGTATTTATTTCATCAATGACAACATATGATGAAGTTATTCATTACAATCATCATCAAGCCAACAATTGCCCCCTTTGGCATTGATGGCAACACTTAGAAAATTTAACAGTAATACCGCTAAGTGTGCTTACAATTTTTTGCTTATACACATATACATATACTCCCCATTACTACATACATCATACAAGATTTTCACAACACACATACATATTTCTACTCCCCCTTTGACAACAATACCAAATTGAAAAGCAAAATGCACACACACACACACACATATATATATATAGAAAATTTGTATCAAAATGTTTTACATATACAAAAACTTGAAAAACTAAATCAAGAGTTATGCATTGCTAGCCTCATAAAAATAGCACTAAAGTTCCTCTTCAACTGAGATAAAGCATGTTCCCATGTCTCCAACAAATTCTTAGTGAACTCAAGTGTAGACATAATCTGAGTATGGAACTCTTCTATTGAATCAAGTGTACAAGTTTCAGGAGTAGCCAAAATAGCTTATGTATTCTTGTAGGCTCTTTGTAGTATGTCCACTTGGGATGTGAGTAGAATATTCAATTCCTTCAGTGACCAGAGTCTTTTTTTCTTTTTCAAGATCAAAGGTATCTAACTTGTGTTGCAAATCATCCATAGATTTGCTAAAAACAAAAACAAAATCTTGAAGTGGGACATATGCATTACATATCTTCTCTAGCTCTTGCTTTGTTTCAGCTCACTTGTTATTGATATTAGAATAAAAGAATGAAACATTAGAAGTAGATGAAAGATATCTTCCTCCTTTTTCAATAGCTTTTCTTAATAAATCTTTATTAAGAGATAGATCATTTTTTCCTGAATCAATCTCTTTCATAAGTTGCTCTCCACACTTCTTCCTGTAACTCCTCTCAGCATAAGTTTGCTTCCTTCTTCTAGGGACTTAATTTGGTCAGATACATCAGCAACCAATTGACCAAGTTTGATAATAGGTGTTGTCAAATGTCCTATAGTAGTTTCCAAAAGTAGACTTGTCAGAATAGCCACAACATTCTAAATGGTTTCTGCTTCCATTCTTTGTTCTTTAAGCCTCTTCTTGTGTGCCCTAGATTGCATGACAGTTGCAATCTTCATTATTTTAGATGCACTCATATTATCAATAATTATTGGCCTTGAGATTCCTAATGAGTCATCATCATCTTCATCAGTCTATTGTATGACTAATGTTTTTACCGGTTCAAAAGATGTTACCTTAACAATCTCTTCTTTCTCTTGTCCTTTCTTAGTTTCCTGTTTAAAAATCTATGTATCAACTTTTGCATCAGATTCCTTCTGAATATCCTATGAAACCAGTGGGAGTTGAGGTTTCACTGGTGGTTTTGTGATTTGTGGAATATCCACTCCTGGTCGAGTTGTTAGTTTCTCAACTGCAGTAACCTGTGAGTCAGTGATTTCAGGTGGCTGCATATCTAGTATAATAATTTTTCTAGGTACATCAATTGTATCCTAAATATCATCAACAAGTATGACTCGTTGGAAAATAGTGTCATCCTTCTTCTTGACAGAATAGATAACACCAACTTGTGTTGGCATATGGACACTCCAATGAGACATTGTGTGTGATTGAAGGTTTTGTCATTGATGGCAACCTTGCAATCTTATGGCACTGACAAGACATTATACCGGCAAAGAATCACACAAGCAACCTTGCAACCCTATCGAACTGGCAAGACATTATACCGGCATCAGCAAGATCACTCTACACTGGCACCGGCATAGAAAAGAACATGTATACTGGCACAGAGGCCAACGAGATTTTTGATATGTAATATTTTGTTTATTATTGTAAGCCAACTTGGCAAATTGTAAAATGACTCTTGTATATAAAAGAGATCATTGTAGTCATTTGTAGGATATGAATAGGAAGCAAAAACAAATTATAAGGCAGACCTAATGTGCGAATTGTAGGTCAAGGGTATATGTAAAGAACAGAGCAAGAACTAGTACTAAATCTGGCATTGAAGATGCTATTGTAAAGTAGTACAAATCATTGGATTTGCATAATCCTCATTGTAATTCAGTGTGACTTCTTATTGAGCAGTGTGCTCTAGGCAATTGGCCTTCCTACATGTGCAGGCCCCCATTGTAAGTAATATTCTCTTATTGTCCAGTAAGTGAATATTGTGGGTCACAAATCCCACCGAGGTTTTTCCCACATTGAGTTTCCTCGTTAAACATCTTGTGTTATGGTGTTCTTTTCATGTGGATGTTTTTTATTATGTTATTTACATTAATTCTTGCATACCAGTATACTGTTACTTTATGTTTTGCATATTCAGTTTTAAGAAAATCACATTACCGGTCAAATACTGATTCAACCCCCCTCTCAGTATCTATGGGAACCCTAACAATTGGTATCAGAGCCTGGTCCTCTATTTTCAGAAGCCTAACAGCTTGAGGAAGATCTTGATGCCAGTAAAGATGGAAAATCTAATGAAGCAACTTGAAGGAGCTCTTACTAACTATGATGCAGAGAAGTTGAAAAATATCAAATTAGAAGATGATTTAAAAGTAGCTTAAGACATTATTCAAGCACTTCAAGAAAATCTTACTGTTACAAGAAATAAGAGAAGAGAACTTTGTGAAAAATTGCAAAATGAGAATGATGAAAAGGAATCAATAAATGATATGATAAGCAAATTGAAACAAGAGATCATGATAACAAAAAATGAAATGCAGGATATGACTATGAGATTTTGCAAAGAGATTGAGGACAGAAAGAAGAATGAAGAAGAATTGACCAAAAGACTAAGTGATGCAGCAAATGAGAACACAAGACTTAGCTATGAAAATGACATGTTGAAGACAAATCTGATGCATACTTAGAATGACTCGAATGAACTAATGAGACAAAAAGAAATCTTGGAAAGGGAATTGGAAACTACAAATCAACACAAAGAAAAATTAAAGAAAAGCTCAGAAGAACTTGGTACCTTATTGAAGAATCAAAAACCCAAAGGTGATACTTTTGGAATTGGATTTGAAGTTGGAGAAAGCTCCGGTACTGCAAATACCCAGGATCACAGCAAATCGGTAAGACCTTCTAATACTTACAAATTCAATGGAAAATGCTTTAACTACAATAAATATGGTCATAGGGCAAATGAATGTAGATCTAGGAATTATCAAAATATCAATCCTCCCACCGGTCAATGCTCCAAATGCAACAAAATTGGTCATAACTCTGAAAATTGCAGAATGAATGTAAGATGTTGTGTTTGTGGAAGATTTGGTCATTTATCAAATAAATGTAGAACACAAACCGGCATAGGTTATGGGAAAGCTATTCAGAAAAATAATGTAACTTTTTATGCATGTAACAAGATTGGTCATATTGCTAAATTTTGTAGAAGTAAAGGTACACTGGTAGATAACAGAAGTACTAGCTTGAAAGGTAAAGAAAAGGTTGAAGAGGTTAAGCAATAATTTTCAAAGCAATGGATTAGAAAAGGTGATCTAAATATTGGGGATACTCCTCCACCGGTTGAACCAACAAATGCTCCATCGGTAGGACAATATGATGCTCCACCAGTAGGACAAAGCAATGCTCCACCGGCAGGATGTTCTTCATCAAATTGAAGAAAATTATCTTGAGGGTTTGGCAATCTAATGACACGTGCTATTATTCCCTCAGTTAGAGAAAAGAAGTTGAAAATCATTCATTACTGGCAAATAAAGTTAAGCTAATACATTACCGGCAAGAAATTAATGTGGTAGGTAGCACAAAAGACTTTATAAAATAAGGTTTTTGGCTCCATTTCATTTCACCATGAATTCAAACTTTCAGAGAGCGCGAAGATTTTCGAGCTAAGGCATTCTGAGCAAAGAGGCAAAGAACTTCAGAAATCAATCCATCGAAAGATAGAAAAAGGTATTTATCATCATGGCATCCTCCTTTGCACCCGAATTCATAGCAAACCCTACAGTAGTCGAGGTTATAAAATGACCTAGGCCCGTGTTTCAGCTAGTTCCTGAGGTAGCTAAGAAAGATGACAACACAGGTGCTTTTTCAAAAATTCCAAAAGGTGTTGTTTATGCAGAAGACCCTAGAATGTATATTCATTGCAACATAGAGGAATTAGGTGATGAAGAAATCAAAAACATGTATAAGTCTGTTATATGTGACAACTCTGGGAATGTGAAACCTGAACATAAAATTGTTGAAACCATAGGATTCTCTGAAATCCTCTGCATTCCTGAATTTCCCAAGGAAGTGGTTAGGATAGTTCTGAGAAGGGTACATGGTTCATTCTTTTGGCTTGACTCAGTGCATAAAATTACAAAGGAAGCTATGAAAGCAGTAACAGGGTTACCTTCCACCGGTAACAGACCTGACAAAACCAAGAAGGTCTCCAATGACTTAGTAACAAACTTAACTGGTGCAACATCTAACAAGAGATCATTGAGGGTTAATGATGTGACCGATACAAATGTTAGATTTGTTAGCATGATTCTAGGCTACAAAGCAACTCATTCTAATAGGCTTAACTCAGTTTCTAGTTTATACATAAAGAGTGCTTATGACATGGTTAAGGACAATGTAAAAATTGATATCTGTGAATGGTTAAAGGATGAGTTAATTGACAATTTAGCAAAAATCAAGAAGGATAAGAAAGGAACCTTTAGATTTGGAAATTTACTTGTATGCTTAATGCTACATATAACCAAATAGGCTCTCGGTATAGGCAATAAGGATTTTGGATTTGACATACCAGTAGGAAAACAATTATTTGACTTATTAACAACATGGGTGAAAACAGAGAAAAGAATATCAATGAGTATTTTCAAGCACTAAAAGTCAGAATGAATAAAAGAATCAGACTATCACAGGAAATTGTCAACAAATACAAGGATGATATATGTTTTGTAATAAAAAAGAATGAGATCTGGATGGAAGCAGTCATCCCAAGGACAATCTGGGTAACAGAGATAGGGTATAAAACAGATGACCACATAGTGGAAACTTATGCCAAAGCACTTCTGGAATCCCCCAATGAACCAAAGAAAGAAGTATTTGGTAGTGCTGAGACCATCGAAAGTCAAATTCAATCTAAAAAGAGAGTGAAAAAGGTTGAGGCATTTGTGAGAAAAGGAACCAGACAAGCAAAAGCCATAAAGGAAGATGTATTAAAGAAAACCAGCATAACAAAAGATGAGTTGGCAGCCCAAGAACCTGAAACTCATCTATCACCGGTAGATACTTCCTCAGAAGGAGATATGCCAGCAACTTTCAAAAGAGTTGTTAGGAAAAGAGACCCCTAACCGGTAACCACTCCTTCACCTAGAAGAACAAGACAGAAGCAACAAGCCATGAGATCTCCAGTCAAGAAGGTCACACCTAAGAAGAAGCTAACCCCCAAAAAGAAGAAGAAGACAAACACTGACTTGGCCCCTTTTGACATATTACTGAATGAGATCATAGAGGAAGGTAAATTGAAAAACATAGGAAAAATCTATGACACCCTATCAGATGATTAGAAAGGACAAGTTGAAGAGAGTGTCATATTACACATGGACATGTATAAAAAGTTTTTGTTGCAAGTCTTAAATGAAATTCCTGATGAACTATATAAAAGACTTGAGGCTAGAAGGCAAGGAATAATTGAGTTGGATAAGAAAATAAAAATAGAAAAATTACTTGCAGTATACCCGGTCAACTCACCTAAGGAAATTGATGATCTGATAGCTCAGGCCAAACGGACAGTTTTTTCCACTGCACACTAGAAAATTTCACTAATGGCAGGTAGAGTTACAGGAGTTTCAAAGGAAATAGAAAATGGTTGGGATACATTCTTGGTTGAAAAAGAAAAACAAGAAGAATATAGGAATCCCAAGCCCATTCTGGTATATCAGAAGGACAAGGATAAAGGGAAAGGTAAAGTTGGTGGACCACCAAGTATCAAGATTAGAGACAACTTACCCCCACCTCCTTTAAATACTCCACCGGTAAAAACAACAACTACAGAAGATCAACTGGCAGCTGAGAGTATGGATACAAAGGATAATAATCCTAATCCTGAAGTCCTATATATTGTGAATGTTGATATTCAGAAAATCAACAAAGTGGTAGATAAGGATACAACAGATAAATCAGGAAACAAAGAGCAACTGGCAGCAGATTCAGAGAAAAAGATGGAATCTAGAACACAAACAGAGAAACCAACAAAGCTAAAGGCTCCAGAACAAATGCCACCGATAAAAAATGATGCAGGAAAACCAGTGCTTAAAGAGATGGAGACACAAACAGACCTACCAGAGGTCAATACTAGCATGGTCACTTCCACCGGCACTCATTTTTTGGGTCACCATCAAATGTAACAGAGGTATTGCTTGAATCTATCAAGAAAATAACTGATTATAGCTCACAAGCTTATAAAGCGATAGATGATTCAATTCCATTTTTGAAATCAATAGCTCCTAATTGTAATATAGACAATAAAGATTCTATACGCCAGTTGGATACACTTTGTATATATATTTCTGGAAATTTTGAGCAAACAAAGGTAGAAACTGTAAAGGAAAGTGTAGAAAAAGAGAAATAGAAATTCTTTGAGGAAGGAATAAAGAAGTGTAACAGGGAATTTGACACACTTCTACCAAAACTGTGCAATTTATTGAAAGAGTACAAAACTCTGTACAAAGACACTTGTAAGATAAACTTTTTGACCATAGATGTAGACAAAAAGATGAGCAAGGTACAAGAAGAGATCAATAAACTTGCAGATAATTTTGTTAACTCACCTAATACATTATCAGCTTTTGAGGAAAATATAACAAATTTTGAGGAAGAATTGCTCAAATTAGAAAGAGAGAAAGAGAAAATAATAAACAAGGCAAAATTCTTGAGATCTAAACTAAGTCCAAGATTGGACTATTTAGCATCTCTGTGGAAGGAAATCTTAGAGGCACTAACAAAGGGAGGCAAAACACCGACAGAGCACTTGCAGCATCTCACCGGTACAGTATATAGAACCAAGACAGCAATAAAAGATAGCAAGAAGTTTATGGATGGTATAAACTTAATTTTGGGAGATATTCTTCAGATAATAACCACCCAACTACAAGGTTGAGGTTATGGATTGGTACAACTACAAAATCTACTAACCTTTGTCATTGATGCCAAAGGGGGAGTAGTAGGATGAGAAAATTCAAAGCACAGGGATCACATGCTCAGGGGGAGCTCTCACATTTTTGGTAACATTTTTGGTCTACACATTTTTGGATATCTTTTTGAAATTTCTCATGAGTGTTGCCATCAATGCCAAAGGGGGAGATTGTTGGCATATGGACACTCCAATGAGACATTGTGTGTGATTGAAGGTTTTGTCATTGATGGCAACCTTGCAATCTTATGGCACTGGCAAGACATTATACCGACAAAGCATCACACAGGCAACCTTGCAACCCTATGGCATCGGCAAGACATTATACCGGCATCAACAAGATCACTCTACACCGGCACCGGCACAGAAAAGAACATGTATACCGGCACAGAGGCCGATAGGATTTTTGATATGTAATATTTTGTTTATTATTGTAAGCCGACTTGGAAAATTGTAAAATGACTCTTGTATATAAAAGAGATCATTGTAGTCATTTGTAGGATATGAATAGGAAGCAAAAAAAAATTATAAGGCAGACCTAATGTGCGAATTGTAGGTCAAGGGTATATGTAAAGAACAGAGCAAAAACTGGTACTGAATCTGGCATTGAAGATGCTATTGTAAAGCAGTATAGAACATTGGATTTGCATAATCCTCATTGTAAGTCAGTGTGACTTCTTATTGAGCAGTGTGCTCTAGGCAATTGGCCTTCCTGCATGTGCAGGCCCCCATTGTAAGCAATATTCTCTTATTGGCTAGTAAGTGAATATTGTGGGTCACAAATCCCACCGAGGTTTTTCCCACACTGGGTTTCCTCGTTAAACATCTTGTGTTATGGTGTTCTTTTCATGTGGATGTTTTTGATTCTGTTATTTACATTAATTCTTGCATACTGGTATACTGTTACTTTATGTTTTGCATATTCAGTTTTAAGAAAATCACATTACCGGTCAGATATTGATTCACCCCCCCCCTCTCAGTATCTGTGGGAACCCTAACAACTTGCACAATTTCTTCCTCATCCATTTCAGGTCGATCAATAGTATCTTGCTTATCCTTAGAAGAATGTATAAGCTCTTCCATCCATTAGATATTACGAGCAATTTGATGAGTCTCAGTCTCAATAGGATGCACCTTTCCACTAATTAGCTTCAATCTTCTTGTTTTTTAGGCAAAATGAACTTTGTACTTATCAACCAATTCATTCAACTCATCCTTTGACAAATTAGGAAAATATTGCACAAATATATCATCTATAATTCCTTTTTCTTTCTTTATTGCTTCCTCCCATTTATTCAAAAGAATAGTATATAAGGAATTAGAGATATCCTTTTCAAGATCATGAGGTAATCTATTGTAATGGCACAAAAAATTGATTGCCTATTGAATAATTTGTTCCTTTTCATCTTCATTGAATGAATCAAAATGATCTTTGACATTATCAAACATGTTTCTTCCTAATGTCTTCACTGTTCTCTCAAAGGTAGTCTCAGGCTTGTAAGTTAAGATATCAAAAGGCACAGTTTCCTTTGTCACTTCCTTCACTTGTTTGGCTAATTAACCAGTTGCTTTCATTTTCTTAGGTTCCTCCTCAGTATTAGTACCTTCATATTCTTCTTGGAGAATCAATTTGTGACCTCTTTTCTTTGATGTAGTCTCCTTCTTTGCATATACTTTATTTACCAGTTCCTTTTTGGTTTGAACATTTCATGTCACTCTTGTACTTTTTATTACCGGGGGTGCTTGCTCAGCCTTATTTTTCTTACCGTTACCACTTATGGTTGGAACACTACTTGTTTCAACTGTTGCAGTTTGAACTTCAACTGTATCCAATTTTGCCTTCTTTTTATCCTTTGGAGATGCCAATAGGTTATTGGAATACCTAATCAATAAGTCATAGTTGAATTCATAACTCATGTCTTCCATTTCTTCTTCTCTAGGCTCAATAGCCTCCATCAAACAAAATTCAGTGGTAACTATGAAAATAATGTCCTTAGCAAAGTGTTTTACCACATCCTCAAGCAATCTTACTCTCATACTCATTTTCTTCTAAAATTCATTGAAGTATTTATTCATTGCAACAGAGAAGGTGTTTCTCACAGCCTTGATACTATTCTTAATCTGGGCAGATACCGGTACATCTTTAGACCATTCAAGATCACCAATTCCCGGTAGGAAATTCTAAAAATAAAAGAATACACTGATCAACAACTGTCCAAATTTAAACTTTTGACTGTTGTCCTTCTTGATAGACTGAAGATTCAACAATAAATGGCTCCTTATGGCCTCACATAGGTCATAATTAGCATTTTTAGCTATCATCTTATAAGAAGTATGCACCGTTGCAGATGGAACACTATTCAATCTGCTAGAATAGAATACTCGGTAGCCTATTACCATAGCTGCCAACTTTACCGCCCATCAGATGTTGATCCGGTTAGAGTGTTTACTGTCTCTTTTGAAATATGCCTCAGCTTAGGTACTTCACCGGTTGAGTAAAAACTAGTTACAAATTGAATAGATTCCTTGGTCATAGTATGAGTCCTTTCTAAATACATGTTTTCCCCATGAGCATGACTCAAAATAATTCGGATATGTTCTTCTTCAAAATATTCAAGAGAGTAAGTTGCATTATGAAAACCTTTTTCATAAACCCTATTATATTCTGGTTGAATCTTTCCATTTTCATCACAGAGGGATTTCAACTGAGAATATATCGACAATGATCCTAAATCCTCAATCTTGCAATCAATTTAGCTGGACAAATCTCCTTTCACTATAACACCACTAGGAACTTGTGATAAAGCATTATAAGACACAATTCGTTTCGCCTTTACAACTTCCATAGGTTCAGAAGTAATCATCAATTTCTCTACTAGTTTAGAAGATGATGCCATTCTAAATAAACTAGATTCGAAGCAGGATTTTTCAAAGAAATACCTAATTTCATGCGCACTGCCTCATTTACCAGTTGAATACTCAAGTGCACACTAGTTTAGTCTTCACCAACCTTCAAATCAACTTGATCACTCAAATCTCGATACAACTTTTACTAAAATCAGCTAACAATACTTTCTTAGCTCTGCAAGCGCTCAAAAATTCTTTCTCATATGCATCAGGGTAAAAATAACAAAGTGAAAAGTCACTTTTATCCTTTTTACCTACTTCATTAAATGCTCACCCGTTAGGGTTACAAACCCTAATTACATTGCTTGATACATACGATTTTGATAGATGTAAAATTGGTTGATAACCATTTGACAAAAAGTTATCAAAATTCCATGCATTCAAATTGTCTTACCACTCATTCATCTCAAGGGATCCGGAAGTGGATTTACCATTATGCTCCCCTTAGCCATATTAAAAAGGCTTAGTTCACTAGTGCAGGATTTTCCACACTAGGTGAGGGAATAGTTTCTTCTCTAGGTGAATCATCACTCTTCTTCTTTCATATTCGATTCATTTCTTCTCTAATTTCTTCAATATTGACCTTTTGCTTGCCTTTCTAATCTTTAGAAGGATTAACCGGTTTTCTCTTCCTAGATCTACAAAATTTTACCATGTATCCCAATTTGTGACAATGATAGTAGGCCATACCAGATGATCTCCAAGGTCCTGCATTACCTCTCCCAGTTCTTCTTCTACAATTCATAGCCACATGACCAAAGTTGTTACAGATGGTGCAAATGACATTTGTTACCTTTTCCATCTCAAATGGACTAAATTGGTTGAGATAGGGTCTTTGCCAGTTCATGTTAACCCAGTTATCATAATTTCTTATCCAGTTGTCATTTGGTCTTGGATTCATATGCGGTACTGGATTGTTTGCTCCATATTTGCATTCAACTAATCTATGTCGATACATTTTACATGTGAAGCAATGACCTTCAAATTTCTTGGATACATACCTAGCATTAGTATTATAGCTTGAATTTCCATTAGGTTTGTCTCTACAAACATTTGCAGTGTGACCAAGTTTATGGCAAACAAAACAAACAGGTTTAAATACCTTCTTACTGGTAGGCTTTTGGCCTTAGGAGAAGATTTGTTCTTATGAGTGTTGCTCTTGGTATCAGAGGATTCTCCTTTTTTAGATGTGTGAAAACCAAGTCCAAATTTATCACCATTCATCCTTTGTGATTGAATTTGTTCTTCCAGCAAGGTAGATCTCTTGTTGAACTTTTTCAATTTCCCATTTGCTTCAGTGAGCTATCTGGTGAGATCTTCATTATGTTTTGATAGGTTTTCTCTCATAGATGATGATAATTCAAGATCTAATTATAGGTTCTCTTTTTCTTCTATTTCTACATTCAAATGCTCATGCAAAGTAGCATTCTCTTTCTTGATTTTGACAATCTCATGATCTCTTTCCTTGATGAGATCTTCAGCAGTTCTCCTAGCCTCCAGTTCCTGACTCATGCGGATAGTAAGAAATTCTATCTCTCTCCTTAGATTTAGCTTTTCACTGTTTATTTTTTCAACTTCCTCAGCTAAAGCATCAATATTGGCCTCATCCAAAGAACTATTATTAGATATTTCTAACAATTGTTCAGTTATCTCTCTCCTTTTGACTTGAGAAGCTTTCAGTTTGACCCTTAGGGTTTCAAGCTTATTCCTACTAGCCTCAAGCTCTCTAGCCATCTCAAAGTAGCTCATATCCCCCATGGTAGCTTTATGGTTTCCCTCCAAGCGATTAGGATTCAAAGAAGCTAGGCTCCGATACCAATTGATGGACTTGTAAAGCATTGAGAGGGGGGGTGAATTAATGACACCAAAAACAATAGTACTTTAAACACTGACCAGTAGATAAACTTGTAAAGCAGAAAATCGAACCCCAGGTGTTCCCCCCACTCCAAGGAGAAAGGAGGTCACTAGGATTGACGGTTTTCACTTAGGAGAGACTTTACATTCAAAACAGGGGTTGAAACCCACAAGATCCAATCCCACACAATGCAAGATTAGATTTTGAATGAGTTTCAGGGGTTAAGACAGCAAGGCTACCCTCTTTTGTAAAGAATGTTGATAGGAGGATTGAACTAGGAATGCATGTAAAGTAAGAAAGATTCGCTTATAAACAGAGATAGGAATATGGGGTGAAGCTGTGGACCTAGAATTAGCAGTAAAATGTTGAGACGATGCTGTCCTGCAAATTTGAGTGAAAGTTGACGGGACGATGGTGCCCGGCGTGCACACGGTCCTCTGAAAAATCCGCGAAACGAAGGGGGATCAGTTCGTCTCTGCACAAGGTTTCCAGATCTTCAATTACAGCTGCGTACCTGCAACCTACACACAAAAAAGAGAGGATGATTGGGGGGTTAGGGATTAGGGGTTTGCCTTTAGGTCAAACCCCGATTTTTGGAATTAACCAAGAAATGAGAATGTTGTAAATGTAAATGTTTGTAATGTAATAAAGTACTGATACCTTGTTGTAAGAATGTTTATATTCTTACATGCGAAGGTGTAAATGTTGTATGTTGTATGTGATCTCCTCTTCAATGGTTGAATCCTTGTCTTGAATGCAACACTTAGCCTTGAATGGAGACTTAGAATGAAGGAATGCTTGAATGTTTGAAATGCTTGAATGTTTGCCTAGCGCTTCCACCTCTTGTACACAAATGTCCTTCCTTTTTTCATCTACCTAACATCTACCCTTTCTGAGAGGGGAAATGTAGTTTATATACTTGTCAACTAGGGTTGAAAGACTGATTTTTCTGACCTTAGGCCAACTTAGCAACCTTATTTTCCAATTTGCAAACTTAAAGACCCGAAGCCCCAAAAGAGACCGGGCCCAAAATAGGGCCAGGGACCAGGGCGCTGGGCGCCATGGTCCCACCTCCCGGGACAGCAGGGTGCAAGGAAGGATCAGGCCAGGGTGCTAAAAAATGCAGTTTTTGATGTCATAAACAAGTTTCGGGGTCTCCATTTAGGTTCAGTGTTGCGTCACCATCGTGAAGACCCAAATGCAATCGAAATTGTAAGTGTCGCAATTTTAGGACGCTATATTTAGCCCCCACTTTAGCGGGAGTATAAGTGTACGCTCATACTTCCGGTAAAGTACAAGGAAACAACATTGAAAGACTTTCACCACGTCAAGGAGGCAAGATACGCCAAGCCCCTAGTGGACTAAGGATCTTACGACTTCGATTGACAAAGTAAAAGGGAAGATCACGAGGGAGAACCATGACTATCAGTAGTAAGGTTCCCTCACTATGAGTCATGCAAGAAAAATACCAAAAATTTTCTAGGCAAAGCTAAGTTTGCCAAGAAGTTTTTAAGTATCTTGAAGAGGTATGGATGGGGTGTATGCCCCCTACGTTAAAGCAATCGCACATGCCTCGTCGGTGGTGATTGCTTTAAGGTAGTGATAAACATAAGAAATGACAAGGGAAAGGAGCACGTTATCGCAAAGATTTAGCCCCCAAGTGTGAGATAAACCCAAGGATAATAAACACAAAACACAAATCACGAGGTGACTTTGCTTTCCTTGGGGTCAGTATGCTGTATGATAATTCATGTATATCATATGTATGTATGCATAATTGTTCTTCATTCCCCAATCAAGGAAGGTCACCTAGAAGAAGGGAACACATGTGTCTTTTGAGTCAACATGAGAGAGACCAAAAGAGATCTCAATGCTTTGCATCGTCCTCAAGTAGACAACACTAAGGACAAAAAATAGAAGAATGAGAATAACACATAGAAGAAGTAACAAAAGAAAGGAAGAGACAGTCTGTTGTGCTAATGAAACGAGTCTAGCACGTCATCTACCCCCTGATCTTGCTGATCAATATTTCGGGAAGGCAGGAAACATGCTAGAGGAGGAACATCCAACACAACAGATGGAGCTATCACAAGATCCAAACAAGGGCTATGTTCATGTTCCAAGCCACGTTGTTCTTGTCTACGAGCTAGGATAAGTGCTTTAGAAAATTCGTTAGATAGATGGTTATCAATATCAACAAATTCATATTCACTATCAGAAGCAAGAGGAGTAACATTTTCATCATGAATAACATTTTCATCTATATCATCATCAAGATTTATAAAAATAGGATCTTTAACTCGCACAGGATCAAGACCATCATGGATCTTATGTTTAGGAGATTTTGGCTCAATTTTCGGCTGAGGAGAAAATGGAATAATACTAGCTGAAGGTGTTTTTGGGGATTGCAAAGTTTGAGAAGTAGTTGCACGAGCTCTAAGGCAAGGCTTTCATCGTCATTCACGCACAGAACAATTTCGTCTAGTCTTAGTAGGAAGTTAAGGAGATTGAGGAGGAGGAATGTTCTCATCCTTATCACTTGGGTGTTTAGGTTGTGGTCTCTTAGGTTGGATAATAGGAGAAGAGGAAGGTCTCTTCTCTCTATAAAAGGAAGGAGGAGGAACTGCTCCATATAAAGGAGGAAAATTTGGTTTAGGAAGGAGACCAAGTCCATCATGACGAGGAGGTATAGGTCTACTGTTAGAAAGTTTATCAGACATAGACATAGTCACATCCATAGGAATGGGTTGGGAATCTTCTTGAGGAAAGACATTAGTTTTATCTTTCAAAGGAAGAACTTCCTTCTCAAGAATGATAGGAATATCAAGTTTGGGTGTTCGAGGTTCACTTAGAGATAGGATCATATCTTTTTTCCACTTTTGATAAGATTTGAAAAGATGATCACTTCACGATGGAAGAGATTGGAATTGTTTAGGCCAAAAATAATCAATAGGAATGCTAGAAGTTCTTTCAGCTGGTTTAAAGAGACTATGATTGATAGTAACAACTTCACCATTATGGGGAAATTTCAAACACTTGTGAATAGGAGAAGCAATAGCTTTCATGGAAGATAGCCAAGGATAGCCTAGCTTCACACAAAATTGTTTGGACGATGGAATAATAGCAAAGCTCACATCAAGGGATTTGTTATGGACCTCAATAGGTAATGTAATAGAACCAATTGTAGGAGAAGAAAATGCATCAAATAATTTCACAACCACATTTGTTTTTTCATAGATCACTTGATTCAATTGCAAAGTAAAAAGAAATTCTTCAGTAATAACATTAACCATGCAAGAGGATCAATAAGCACTCCACGGCAAGGTGTATTCTTGACTTTTGCAACTATATATAAAGGACCATCAGGTGCCCTGATAGTTTCACTAGAATCAAATGTGATGGAAGGTTCTTTAGGGATTTTCTGTTGCTCTACAAATTTAATCACATTCGGAGTCATAGACACAAGACCATCAGGTGAGAAAGAGGAATCATTAGTCTCAATCACATTAGAGGTATGAGAAGGTAATGGATCAGTAAAAATTTTAAGATTTTGGTTAGGAGGAGCTACAGATGTATTGCCTTTATCATTCACTCCTGAAACACAGATAGTATTATTATCAATCAAATCTTGAATTTTACCCTTCAAAGCAAAACATTTTTCAGTATCATGCCCAAGTTGACGATGAAATTGACAAAAAGATTTGTTATCAAAATAGGGTGAATTAATCTTTGCAGGATCTATTTGCTTTACAGGAGGGAGAGTAAGCACATTTTGTTCCAATAACTTATTCATAATACTATGCAATGATTCATTCAAAGGAGTAAACTTTCTTTCTTTCTTGAAAAACTTAGAAATAGGAGGCACACCTGATGCTGCATTCACATTATTGTTGATGATGTTTTCATTAACGAACCCTCTGTTCGGTTTAAACTTCCCAAATGGTTGTAGACTACTATCACCCTTATCACTCAGAGCCATAGGATTTGCTTGTTCCATTCGACTCACAGTCAGTTGATAATTTGGAAGAGTTGCACACAACTGTTGGAAAGAAGTAAACTCAGAAAATAGAAGCTTTTCTCTAATATCTTTTTGTAAATTAGAAATAAAGATTTTTTGAATATCATTGTCAGGTACTGGAAAAGAAATTTGAGCACACAAATGCTTATATCTACTAATGAAATCAGTCACTTTTTCTTTAACACCTTGTTTGCAATGCATTAAATCAATCAAAGTAACTTTAGGACTTATATTGTTTTGAAATTGTTGAATGAAAGCATTTGCAAGTTGTTGGAAAGAAGTAATAGAATAGGAAGGCAACGAGCAATACCATTGTAGAGCCTTATCTCTTAATGTTCTAGTAAATAGTTTTGCAAGCAACCTTTGGTCATGAGCAAAATCGGTACATGCTATTTGAAAGGTCTTAACATGTGTTAGAGGATCACCTTTACCATTATAAAGCTCCAACTGTGGGATTTCAACATGTTTAGGTGGGATAGCTCGAACAATGTCAAGAGAAAGTGGGCTCGCAACATCAAATGTGAGCACACTAAACTTAGATTGATTCATAGAGGCAATTTGTTGCTGTAAAGAAGAGACAGTTTGTGCAAGATTGTTAATGGTCGCTTCAGTCGAAGAATTCATATTAGACATGTTAGATTGTGATGGAGGTATTATGTTATTGAAAGAAGGTATTGATTGAGAGTAAGGTGGCGGGACACTATGATGGTTAGTCATAGGAGATGATTGGAAATAAGGAACACTACCAAGAGGAATGGAATGGTTAAATGAATTGCCCCCTTGCATCATGTTCATTTGTGGAGATGTAATAGGGACACTCATTGAAGGAATGAATGAAGAAGTCGGATTGAATGAAGGAAGAGGGTTGGTTGAAGAGGAAGGATTGCCCCCATGACTGGTGATCATAGGTGGAATGTTTTGTATTGAAGTAGTCATTATGTTTGATGTAAAAGTAGGTATACTAGCAATAGAAGTTGTCAAAGGAATAGAATGATTGGCTTGAGTAGGAGGTTGTGTATAACCTAAAGTTTCGGCACAACTCTTCATAGGCATTACATTCGAATCCACGATGTGTGCAATACCACGCAAGATATCAATTCCATTCTTAGCACTTTGAACCATACGTTTTAGACCCTCAATTAATGAAAGAGCTTGACTATCAGGATACTCTTGAGACATCCATTGCTGAAAATCATCAAATTGGTTATCCAATTTTGAAAGTTGTTCTATAGAAACCTCATGGAGAGCTTCTTCATCATTAAGAGGATTAGAGGAATTACCCGTGTCCTCATTAAAAAGGCCATTCAAATTAGGTTCCATCTCCTCAGTAATTAAACCTTGGAAAGACTTAATTCTAAGGCTTTGTCTAACGGGAATAGTGTAAGTAGGGCTTATTATTGTAAAACTCATGCACTAGAGAGAGAGAGAAGATTTTGAATTCTAGAGGTAGCAAATTTCAATAAAATCAGCCAATCTCCTAGATTTAAGTTGTTAAATGCAATCACGACAATCTCTCAAAATTTTAGAAAAAATGTCAGGGACCGTGGTGAACAAAGTGCACACGGTCCTTGCAACTTTTTTTGAAATTTTCAGGGATGAAAGTTATGATGATTTTAAAGCTAATCTGAAAAAATTGAGTGATTTTACGATCTGTAGATAGGCCAAATTAAAGTTGCAATCTCAAAACTGAACCCTACCAAGATTGTTGAAAAATGCAAAATTTGAATTTTGAAAAAGAGAGGGAAATTGAAATTTTGAATTTTATGATTTTAGAGGGAATACTAAAAGCAATGCAAGCTTTGAAATTTAAAAGTTGACTCAATTTCATGCAAAATTCAATTTTGAAAGTGGAAATCAAAGTTGTTGCAATTAAACACTTAATTTCAAAAGTCACAAATTGCAAAAAAATTTGAATAAAGCACTAAAATTTTGAATGAATGCCAACACTCTTTTCAGATTTAGGACAGTAAGAAACACAATTTTGACACGAAATTTCAATTTCAACAATTTTTTAATGATTAGAAGCCTTAATCCAAGCAATCACTAGATCAACTTTGACTTTAATTTTGAAAGTGTTAGAATTGATGAAATCAGCCGAGATTCTGGATTTTAGTAGAAAAATATAGTAAGATCTAGCTCCCGAAATTTTGGAAAAAATGTCGGCGACAATGGCGCTCGGGGTGCACACGGTCCTCGCAACTTTTTTCCAAATTTTCAGGGATGAAAGATATTATAATTTTGTTGCGGAATCCAAAGTTACAGCTGATTTGGAGGTGTTTTGATCAGTGAAATTATCGGTCAAAGGTTGAATCAAGAGGGTTTTAAAAAATTAGGGTTTTGACACTTAACCACTTAATTTTCAGAATTAAAGCATAGATATGAATTGACAATTTGCAATAGAAGGGTAGATCTGAAACAAGCATTAACAATTAAATATTTCACAAGCTCAATTACTAAAAAGAAAATTTTAGGGTTTTTATGCAATTCACCTCTAAAATTTGCAAAAGATCAAACATTGAAATGTAACTAAGGAAGCAAAATTTTCCAGATCTAACCATGAATAATCAGAATTAGGATGTTCACGTCAGGTTCACCAAAATGTAAAGTGAAAAATTGAACCCCAGGTGTTCCCCCCACTCCAAGGAGAAAGGAGGTCACTAGGATTGACGGTTTTCACTTAGGAGAGACTTTACATTCAAAAGAGGGGTTGAAATCCACAAGATCCAATCCCACACAATGCAAGATTAGATTATGAATGAGTTTCAGGGGTTAAGACAACAAGGCTACCCTCTTTTGTAAAGAATGTTGATAGGAGGATTGAACTAGGAATGCATGTAAAGTAAGAAAGATTCGCTTATAAATAGAGATAGGAATATGGGGTGAAGCTACGGACCTAGAATTAGCAATAAAATGTTGAGATGATGCTATCCTGCAAATTTGAGCGAAATTTGACGGGACGATGGTGCCCGGGCATGCACACGGTCCTCCGAAAAATCCGCGAAACGAAGGGGGATCTGTTCGTCTCTGCACAAGGTTTTCAGATCTTCAATTACAGCCACGTACCTGCAACCTACACATAGAAAAGAGAGGATGATTGGGGGGTTAGGGATTAGGGGTTTGCCTTTAGGTCAAACCCCAGTTTTTGGAATTAACCAAGAAATGAGAATGATGTAAATGTAAATGTTTGTAATGTAATAAAGTACTGATACCTTGTTGTAAGAATGTTTATATTCTTACATGCGAAGGTGTAAATGTTGTATGTTGTATGTGATCTCCTCTTCAATGGTTGAATCCTTGTCTTGAATGCAACACTTAGCCTTGAATGGAGACTTAGAATGAAGGAATGCTTGAATGTTTGAAATGCTTGAATGTTTGCCTAGCGCTTCCACCTCTTGTACACATATGTCCTTCCTTTTTTCCTCTACCTAACATCTACCCTTTCTGAGAGGGGAAATGTAGTTTATATACTTGTCAACTAGGGTTGAAAGACTGGTTTTTCTGACCTTAGGCCGACTTAGCAACCTTATTTTCCAATTTGCAAACTTAAAGACCCGAAGCCCCAAAAGAGACTGGGCCCAAAATAGGGCCAGGGACCAAGGCACTGGGCGCCATGGTCCTAGGGGACCAGGGCACTGGGCACCATGGTCCTGAAGGACTAGGGCATTGGGCGCCATGGTCCCACCTCCCGGGACAGCAGGGTGCAAGGATGGATCAGGCCAGGGTGCTGAAAAATGCAGTTTTTGATGTCATAAACAAGTTTCGGGGTCTCCATTCAGGTTCAGTGTTGCGTTGCCATCGTGAAGACCCAAATGTAGTCAAAATTGCAAGTGTCACAATTTTAGGATGCTACAAAACTTAACAAGTTTTTTAAACAATATGCATGCAATCCAAAATGATATAACAAGATCCATAATAAGTATAATATCCACCATAACACAAGTATTTATACATGGAAAACCCCCAAATAGGTAAAAACCACGGTGAGATGGGACTCACAAGTTAACTATCTACAGTAATAGATAACTGACTGGTTAAGGTCTACAAAGTGCTCTGCTAGGAATGAATCTTGTTAGAGGATTTGTACAATGAATCTTGTTAGAGTTTAACCAGTTAGGGGATTTAACTGTTGTAGTGATTAGAAAATAATAGGTGATGTGATCTAGTAGTAGCACAACTTTGTTGTATAGATCCTCTTCTACGTACTCAACACTTCTTTACTAATATACTCTGCAACTTTAACACTTTTGCCTTTGCACATAACATATCTCTTTTGCTTATTCAAAATAATTCATTGTGATGTCAATATATAGACATTTAGATTTCACGTCAATGTCTTGAAATCATATCACAATTACCTAGGTGCGGTGTATCTGGTCAAACAATCATAACTCATCACAAAAATACCGCCAAAAATTGTCGATAAGGATAACTTATCACAACTAGTGATAACTCATCACATAATCAATGAATACCAGTTGGCACAACAATACTAGTTGGAGTTAAACATATAAACCATTTATCCTTTGATGCTCCTGTGATAATCTCCATTGGATCTTCATGTTGATGCCAAGTTATGTATATCCACTGGTTGTCTCTATGTACATACTCATTGTCATCATGTACCGGCTAGATATAAACCTCTAGTATACCGATTGTAGTATAAACAACTTTGAAGTCACACCAGTAGATAATATGAACATATGTGTGTGTATTTGTTTCATCAATGACAACATATGATGAAGTTATTCATTACAATCATCATCAAGCCAATAGACAATTGTGTCTATAACCCAACCTAGGCCCCACTCCTAAAGTGCCTATAGTTCTCACACTGATCATATGACAAGTGACACCCATTGGCCATGAATGGGAAATATCATGATGTGATAAACGTCTATCAATGTCAATGTGATCTCCCCTACGGGTAGGTGAAATGACATAGTATTTACATCCCATCTCTCCATCAATGCCCTCAACATCAGTGCATGAAAGAAAAAATTTGGCATGTGGTATACCCATTAGAGTCCCAATCTTCAAAGTCATTGTCGATCTATTGCAAGTAGCTCATCCATTCTCTCACATAGTAAGTTAAGGAGATGTCTGTATGTATGCTCCCAATCCTCTGGCAATATAATCTGCATCAAAATAAAATCATGATTAGTCTCATGTACATTCATAAGGATACTCACGTGCCATGCAAATTCTAGCATGTCCAATAGATGCTAGTGCAGAAGACACTTGTGGGATGAATGCACGAGCCCAAGACTCTAGCACACCCTGCGAATGCCTGCGCTACTCCAAAAAGTAATTTCATCATAAAATGCATAAAATCAACTAGAACAATGCAAATTGAGACTCACTTGCTCTAGTTGCTCACCTTGTTCCACTATAGTACAAAGCTCCTCGATCCTTCTCACCTTGTGCTCTCATCTGTATGGAATTTTTGTTGAGGCTCTATGTGTTAGGGTTTAGGAAGATTTGGAGCAGATACAAATTAACAATTATATATATATATATATATATTTAATTACACAAAGATGAAGTATGATACACAACACAAATAACACAAAGATTTAACATGGTTCACCCAAAATGGGCTACATCCACTGGAGAAACAATCGTCCATTTTTTTCTTATTATCTAGTAAATCAGTACAACATTACAATGCCTTATACATTCCAACCGCTTATAACAAGCAATTTTAGGGCAAGATACAAAGTTGACTAACAAAATTAAACCTAACCCTAAAAAAATATTCTCATAATATTTTCCTTGTACTTGTGTTCTTGTACTCATACTCGCATTCTTGTATTCATATTCTCGTACTCATACTCGTATTCTCATATTCTCGTACACCTCTACTAGTCATCTAGTTAGAGAATGGAGGGGCGATAGCCCCTAGTTTTTGCCTGAGATACTCAAAAGTATCATTTGCCAATGCCTTAGTGAAAATGTGTGCAACCTATTCTTTCGTAGAATTATACTCCAATGTGACTTCCTTTTCTACAACCTTCTCCCTTAGGAAATGATATTGAATTGAGATATGTTTTAACTAGATTGTTTGAAATGTTTATAGCACTAGTATTATCACACATAATGGGAAAATTTTCATCATATACCACCATGATACCTTTAAGATTTTGTTTCATCCACATAACTTGAGTACAACAAGATGTTGTTGCAATGTATTATGCTTCTACAATAGATATAGATACTAAATCCTACTCATTACTTAACCAAGAAATTAACCTATCTCCCAAGAAAAATGCACCACCAGTACTAGTACTTTTCCTATCATCAAAATTTCTAGCTCAATCAACATTTGTGTATGCTTTTAGCATGAAATATCAACTCTTCTTGTACCAAAGACCAAAATTCAAAGTCCCTTTCAAATACTTGAAAATCCTTTTCACTGCTTTCCCATGTGATTGTTTTGGATTAGCCTAAAATCTTGTAACCAAACAAACAACTTGCATGATATCCAATCTAGAGTTTGTTAAATATAATAGTCCTCCAATCATAGATCTATAATTCTTGTGATCAACTTTCAAAGATATCATCTTTGAATAATTTACAACCAACAACCAAAGAGGTTGCAACTAGTTTATAGTTCTCCATTTCAAAAAAAATTAGCATCTCTTTGACATATTTAGCTTGAGAAATAAAAATTACATCCTCTAACTAAGTAACTTATAGAACAAGAAAGAATGACAACTCACCAATAATTGACATTTCAAATTGCTTTTGCATCTCTTCTGCAAATTATTTACATAGACCATTGCTTCCTCCAAATATAATATCATCAACATAGAGAACACCAATCGATAACTTATTACCTTCAACCTTAAATTAAAGATTTCTATCAACAATATATTTCTTGAAATTTTGTTGTAACAAATATCTATCCAATCTAGCATACCAAGCTCTAGGTGCTTGTTTGAGTCCATACAATGCCTTCTTCAAACTACAAACCACATGATTCTTCTAACAATTTGAATCCATCCAGTTGTTCAATATGCACTTCTTCCTCAATTTCTCTATATAGAAAAGCTAACTTAACATCCATTTGATATACCTTGAAGTTCTTATAAGAAGAAAAAGAAAGAAACATTCTTATAAGTTCCATCCTAGCTATTGGAGAAAAATTTTCCTCAAAATCAATATCTTCAACTTGTGAATAACCTTTACATACCATTCTTGATTTGATCCTTGTGACGTATCCTTGTTCATTTAGCTTTTCTAGAATATCCAATTAGTTCCTATCACATTTTTGTCCACTGATCTAGATACCAGTTCCCATGTCTAATTCTACTACATCTGATTTAGTTCTTCTTCCATTGCTTTTACCCAACTTTCCTCTTTTCTTGCTTCCTCATATGATTTAGGTTCCACTAGTGAAAGAAAAAAATAGTTTACTAGCTCATTTGCTTCCACAACTCTTCTTCTTGTTTGTACTCATTTATTTTTATCTCTAATTTTCTAATCTTGTAAATGATTCTTTTGTACATATTTGGCTAGGGTTTTAGCTACTTGTGTAGGTTCAAGTCTTCTTCTTTCTCTTCTTCTTCATTTGTCTCTTTCTCTATGTTGTCTTCTAGATTTATCTTCTCTTCTACAACAACTAGGATAATCTCAAAATCAATCTCATGTATAGGTTTAGGGACAGTTTGATCCCATTCTTCACATACTTTCACATTTGTACTTACCACTATCTTGTTTAGTCTCTTGTTGTAACATCAATAAGATTTTTTTATTATAGAATATCCCATAAATATTTGTTCACATACTATTTTGTTGTCAAGGACTCAACTTGATCCTTACCTCTACCCTTTCCTATAGTAAACTTATATTTAGGAAATTTTTTGTGGAGCAACAAGATCTTGTCTCTTCTTTGTTCTGATATTTGATTTCTTTCCAATAGGTCCAACAGTATCATCCTCTAATCCAGTGGTAAAGAATTTTAATTAGATCCCTTTTTGTTTCAACCATATGTTTGTATTTGCAAGAATATTTTGGAACCTAGCCCTTATTGAAGTCACTTCCTTTTGATAACATTGGATGAGTGGAAGTGATGTGCCAACAATATTCTTGCTTTCATACATAGGGTCCAAAATATTCTCATCATCTTCCAAGTCTTCAAGAATATCTACAAGGTTAAGGTTAATGATTTGCTTTAAGGAGAGATGATAGTAGTCAAGTCTCCTAATATCCTCCTCTATCTTGAAATAAATCCAAATATATTATATGTGGTGCACATGAGTATTGCTCTTTTTCACTCTATTCTTCATTCCTCTATAATCAAAATCCTTTCCAGCCTTGAAAAACTTCATTGTAACTCTTCTCATTTCTCCATCCATTGCCTTGTCTTTGTATATTGAGGAAATACAATACCTTCCTATGGTTAATGAGAATTTGAAGCCAAATTTATGAGAACCTAATTGACGCTCATGAACTGCCACCATTTTTTGAGATAACTCTATAAGATAATTTTGTTAGATGGATAACTTGGAAGCATGAATGGTTGATCATAAAAAAATCCCACCTTGAGGTAGGTGAAGGTGGGAAATTGAAATAACATGCACCCATATTGATTTACAAAATTCTAAGCCCCATCAGATACTCTATTCTTTTTTAGATCCTTATTGAACATGCATATGTAATAATAGAAGAAAGCATCATTTACTCTCTTGAAATGCTGCAAGCTATTCTTCAAAACTAGTTGGGAGTATACTCATGAACTAGAACCTGTCTTTTATCTACCTCTATGGACAACCCTAGAAAATGTCGCATAGAAGTTGCAACATATACCAAGTATGAAGTCTTATAAAACTTCAAATTGGTTGGTTTCTTGGTGACCAATCATATAATGCATCACTTATTTGTTTGCCCTAGAGTATATTTTCCTTATTTTTCTTGATGATGTGGACGTTGGATATTGTTGAGAAGTTTGTTGGAATGTGTTGTTGTCAATGATGTCAACATATTCCTGTGTGTTCCAGTGTTTGTAGTTAGATTAAGTAAGTTGGTTTGGCCAGTGTGTTGTAGTTGAGTTGTTGTAGATTAAAGGTTTTTGAGATAAGTATCTCTAGTTGATTCCGCTAAAGTTTCAATGGTCCGCATGGTGATTTGATTGAGTTATGTGGTCAGGTATTGAGGTTAGTTTCTCAGTTGTTCTGTGTTGATCAGTGTTTTGGATTTTGCTCTGTATTGCTCCACATTGCAATATCTCAATTTATGGATTTGGTAGAGTGTTTGGGATGTTTTGGTGTTTCCTCAATTCAGAAGGTTTGTGATTTGGAGGTCTTCAAGTGTATCTTTCAATTTAATAGTCAGTTTAGTTAGTGTTCTTGAGGTTTGGTATAATGATTATGATGATTCTAGTAAGTGGTGATGTTGTGATTTTTGGTGTGGTAATTTAGGACATGCTTGTGGATGTTTCTAGATCATGTCCTATTCGTGTTGATGGTCTGTATTGATTGTTGTACTCGTTATTGATGATTTATCTAGTATGTTCATGTTATGTGACATTCTTGGTGACCGAATGATTGTAGCATGTTCCAGATGTTCGTGGCATAATTCTTAGAGGTTTTGCATGTTTGAGGAGTTTATTTGGGTCCATACCATGTCTTAGCCAACATTGTTTTGGTCCACATATTATCTTGTAGTGTGTATGGCTATATCTTTGTAATTTATGATGTGTGTTGATCTGACCTTGAAATATAGGTTGATTATATGTATAAATATGTGTAATAATCATATGAGAGATGTATCTCTATGGTATCTATGAGTGTATCTGAATGTGTGTGATCGGATAAGTGTGCGAGAAAATGTTTTGATCCTTTGGAAGTGTGAAGAAGTGTGGTAGAGTAGATCAGACTATGTGCTTAACTGGAATTGTAACTAGGCATGAGGAGATGCTATCTTATCAGTTCATGATCCTCTAGATGTAATCCGAATGTTTCTATAAGATAGTGAGTCTCCCCAAGGATTTTAGCCCTTCTTGTTATGTGTTTTGAGTAGTGAGCTCTAGGCAGTGTTTCTGAATGCATGTGCATTCCCCATTGTAAAATTTCATATAATTATAATAGGGTATCATCTCATTGTGGGTAGGTTCCCACCATGGTTTTTCCCTTAACCAGGTTTTCCATGTCAAAAAACTTGGTGTTATGCGTGTTATTGATGTGGTGTTGATTTATGCTTTCACTGTTAATTATCAGATCTGAAATTGTGTTTGAGTCAAGTAAAGTTTGTGAGCAAACTGATTCACCCCCCCCCCTCTCATTTTGCTTCCTTATTGCCAATAATGGATATGTTGATACATCCATTCATGATATGTATCAAATACAAGGAGATCTTTCACTTTACTAAGAAGAGTGATCAATTCATTCACTTCTATGAAATCACTCCGGTGTATGGTGTTGGGCCATTTGGCAATTGTGGGCCTTGAAGTTTTTAGCCAATTATCATTTATATTTTTTTGACACTTGTATGAGTGTTTATCATAGTAATCTTGGTCTATTTGCATATCTGTATGTTAGCATATCCATCTATGCTGAGATATTTGAAGATAGTGTCGAAGTAGTCTTTGTTCAACCTGATGACCATCTTCCCATCTTCATCTTTAATGCTTATACTCTTGGGATAAAAATGGCTAGCCACTACAATCACAAACTTTGGATTGTGTGTAAACATAAGAAAATTTAAAACCAAGTAGATACTATTATTTATGGTTGACTTTTTTCTTTAGTACTGTGAAGGCTCTTTGACCCATTTGAGAAACTCCTCGAGATCCACATGACCTATTTTAGTGTCTCTGATATTATATAACACTGAAGAGGGAGGAAAGACATGATGATGATCTTGCTTTTTGAAATTCATGGTCCTCTTACTAGGAGATGGTTCCATCATCTGTTAGGAAGTTGAAACTACAACATTATTTTGAACAAATTTTCTAGAGTCAGATGAAAAATCACCATTATGAACTGGAAAGAAGCGCGGGAGAAACATTCTTCACTTTTAACAATTGGCTTGATGAAGATAATTAATGGCTATGCTATGGATTTACAAAAATTGGGTTCAAAACCCAAATTACATCTTGAAAATATCATGGTGAAAATCGAGCTTAAACTCTAATTTATACTTAGTACAAATATGGATCATATATGAAATGGTGTAATTTGGGTTTATAAAATGGAACTCCACCATATTTATAAGGAAAAAACTAGCTTGGTGTAGTTTGGGGTTATAAACTTAAACTACATATAGTGCAGTGATTTTGGTGTGGTTCAAGGTTATAACCATGAACTAAGGAAATGCATTGGAAATTTGGTGTAGTTTAGAGTTACAACCCCGAACTACACCAGAAGGGGAAAGACCCCAGTGTAAGTTCAGACTTGCAACTCTGCACTACACCTAAGTGTTTGCAATGGCAACATTTTGATGTAGTTTAGAGTTATAACTCCAAACTACACCTATGTGAAGGGAAATACTATGGTGTAATTCAGAGTTGTAACTCCAAACTACACCTATGGAAAGACTTTGGTAAAATGTATAGTTTGGAGTTACAAATTTGAACTACACTACAAGGGCATTGCAAGAAATTATGTAGCTCGATAAACAATGAGGAAGGTGTTGTCTAGTGTTATGAATACAAACAACACCAAAACAAAAGGTAAGCATACAAGTTTGCAAAATACGAGAAAGAAGATTGATTCAATACAAAAATGATAAAACCCTAACATAATAATCATTGCAAACCAAAACAAAATAAGGGTACAATGTTAGGCCCAATATGGAAAGCTAATGTACTAAGAGGGGAGGGGTGAATTAGTACTTCAAAACCTTTTAACAACAATATCTTTACTATTATGCATAAACCAAAAACTGTTGCAACATAACATAAAGCTAAAACAAATAAATAACAATCATACATGATTCACTCCATAACTCATATATTTTGGTTATGCAGAAACTCTTAGTTAGAGAGAAAAACTGCGGTGGGGATGGCACCCACAACTTCACTACTGCAATAATAAAGAGTGCTCAGTTAGAGCTACATGTTCAGCTATTTCTGATAGCTTACCCTATTAGGAGTATAAAGATCTTTAGATCTACCTTTCTAAAGGATTTTACAACACTTATTCTAAATGTTGCACCTGGTTAAAGGCTTTATAATTTATAGACTTTGTTAGAGTCTTTTACCTTGTTAAAGGTTTCTCTTACAACTTCAAAATATTACAATAAATCATTACAAATATCTGCAACTTTACATCTGAAATGTTATAGAAAATTCTATGTACTCAAAGTTAGATTACCTTGCTTATAGCATACCTCAGTAACCCATAGAATAACTCGGTAAACCCTTCTATTTACTTTGTTCTTTCACTATTCTCTGAAATCCTTCTCGGTGACCTCTGTGTCTTTGTAACAATCATAACACTCAGTTCTTGCTTATGTATCACACATGTCTTGCTTCATACACCTCTATATCTCTCTCTCTATCACTATATATCTGATCTCAATCCATGTTGTATAAATAGATCTCTTATGTCGGTGATCTGATTCATTGCTTCGATCTTACAAACATGATTTATTCAATGAATAACCATACAAAATATTTCATTGGTTAGATGACCTCAAAATCATACACAATCCTTAAGTGCAATTTCCAATGTGATAACAGTTCTCTTGCTCCTCGATCTTGTAACACATTTCCAGATGTGTGTCTAGGTTCAATGAATCTGGTAAAACATTTCACTTGGTGTATATCAACTCGGTGTATCATTATTGTTGCTCAGTAGACATGGAATGTTACTCGGTAAACAGCTCGGTGTATACTGGGCTCTATGAATACTTTCTTCTTTAACCGACTGTTCTGTGCATATCGACTGAATGTTTCGGTAGAGGTAACCGACTAGAGTACATAGAATGGCTTTGGATATAAAACTAATGGCTACTTAATAAGTAGTAATTGTATATGGTGAAAATGGATAACAATAACAACAATATTGAAAGGCTAAATGAATCCAACCACTAAACCCTAGCCTAACAATGAACAAAGATCCACCATAACATATGAAGATTACCTAAGACAATGCCAAATAAAACAAAATCACAAATATTATACCATCA
The DNA here is from genome assembly GCF_030272615.1 of Cryptomeria japonica. NCBI lineage: Eukaryota > Viridiplantae > Streptophyta > Pinopsida > Cupressales > Cupressaceae > Cryptomeria > Cryptomeria japonica. The sequence continues at coordinate 173,061,379 of NC_081411.1, read as the reverse complement.
CATGTCCAATAGGGTTTTGATCTCCATTCTTCCTATCTCCATTGATCTTACTTGATATATTTGCTCTCAGATTTTTGTATGCACAAGAGCTCAACAAAGAACGGAATGTGGTTGCAAGTAGGATCGTAGTGTAGCAAGTTGCATGAAAGATCATTAGCCTGAGTGATTAGGGTTTGACAATGAAGAAAGCATCTTCTTAAATAGAAGACACAATATGAAATGGAGGGTTAAGATTGAGAGGTGTAAAAAGAGAGGTCGGCTAGGATTAGAGGGTAGGTAAAAGAAATACCAAAATAATGAAAGAGGTAGGTAGTGTAGGAATTAAGAGATGAATGACATGTGTCATGTGTAGAAAAAGCTAATGAATTAATTAAATAAATAAAGATTTATTTAATTAATAGAAGAAGTAGGATAATTAAATAAATAAAAATATTTATTTAATTTAGGAAAGGATAATTTAAATAAATAAATGTATTTATTTAAATGAGAAATAAGGCTAGAAGAGGATAAATGAATTAATTAAATAAATAAAGATTTATTTAATTAATAGAAGAATTAGGCTTAGATAATTAAATAAATAAAATATTTATTTAATTAAACATGACAATTTTGGGTGTCTACATTTTGCCCCTCTTTGAGACAATGCGGCTTGTCGCGTTGTTTCAAAGAAGATAAGATGAACTGATACAGAGTTGCCCCAGAATGGGAATGATATGCCCCCTCGAGAGATTGGATGAAAATGTCTGAAAAGATTGCGGACAATCTCTCGATAAGAAAGAAAGGCTAGAATGGACTGACCAAATAAAGTGACAAAGTCACAGGATGAAGAATACTGACTCGGGAAATGAAGGCAAGGGCTAGGGTAGGCTATAAGATAGACCACGGGGGAAAATACATCCTCATTGTCATCTACACCCTCACGAGATCACAGTGCAGAGCGAGAAAAGAGCAGCTGCAGTCAGCAGCGATGGCTTTCGTACACTGATTCGACCGCGTTCGCCAATTTCAGAGGCCAGCAGAGGCAGGAGAGCTGGTAAGTACCACCAAACCTCCTCGTACTTTGACGCATTTCAATTTTGTCATTAATGCATAGTAGTTTAGCAATAAATGAGCTTAGGAATAGGGCACAAAAAAGTGCAAAAACGTGCAACCGCATCTGTGTCGATGCCAGGCGCGTCTGTGTCCACCAGGCGCGTCTGTGTCGGTTCTAGGCGCGTTTACGTCTGGAACCGCGTTTGTGCTTGATGCGGGCGCGTTTATGTCCTGTAGGGGCGTTTATGTTCCAAAGTCGCGTCTATGAGTAATTTAGGCACGTTTATGTCAAACAGGCGCGTCTGTGTTCTGTAGGCGCGCTTGTGCAGTCAAGAGGCACGTTTGTGAGTTTAAAGCGCGTTTATGTGTGAAAATGCAAGGTTTTGGTCTTCTAGGTCAAATCGGCAGTTCTGTGATGATCATACGCTGTCGATTGGATAAGTTGCTAAGAGGATACACTCAAGCAGGTCCTCTAGGAAGACTAGGATAGATCAAGGCACTTTGTGATGAACAGTGAGTACCAAGATAGAGTACTTTGTGATGAACAGGGAGTGCAAAATGTGAGTAACACTTTGTGATGAACAGGGAATGTCACACACGTAGTACTTTGTGATGAACAGGGAGCACTACTAGGATAAATAGCAACACTTTGTGATGAACAGTGAGTGTCACTAGGATAGATAACCATATGCATTTAGATAGCAAGTAGCATTTTGTGATGAACAGTGAATGCCACTATGACTGACATGATTGATTGTTTGACTGCAGGAGTATCTGCCTATGCTAGAGTCACGGGAGAGATTCCCTTCTACACAGAGATTGCGACCAGAGTTGTCATTTGAGGATAGAGCTACTATTGAGGAGATGGGATTGAGACACGTGTTGTATGTGCCTGAGTTTTGGGCGAACATGGGACTGCTGACTGCGCTGGCAGAGAGATGGCACTCCGAGACATGCACATTTCACTTGCCGATGGGGGAGATGACAGTGACCCTCGAGGATGTCTACAGGATATTGCATATACCGATTGATGGAGAGCTGATCCCATACGATCGTGACGGAGACAGGGAGGCTTTGAGACGGGTTTTCCAGGATCCCGGGCTAGAGATGAGAGCAGGGCATGTGGCATGGGATACCATGACTGCGACAAGGTTAGCTTTGCCAGCTGTGATTGGAGGAACCATCAGTGGGTTCCTGTGTCCGGACAGAGAGACACGGGGGTTGGCAGTTGGTTGGGGAGGAGCACTGGAGATATTGGTGACTGAGCACACCAGATATGCATGGGGTCCATGTGTCTTGGCACACCTGTATTATGAGCTTCATCAGTTCGTCTACCATGGATCAGTGGGATTGGGTTGTGGAGTGACACTGCTACAGGTGTGGGCATATGAGCATCTGCCTATCACACGGCCGATACACTTCAAAGGCAGGGGTCACGGATGGAGTTTTGTGCATCTTTATGATATGATTACTTCACAGCCTCGGATTGGCAGGTTAGAGCACTGGAGGCGTGTGATAGATGACATTGATGTAGTCATCTGGAGGCCGTACCTGGGGGGCAAGGAGTGGGAGGATGACGCAGTGGAGCTGCCGTATACTTTCAGGAGCAGATATATGATTGGGCGGACGCCCTACATATTGGAGAGACAGCTGGTGGACAGGGTATGCAGACAGTTTGGCAGGATCCAGAGGATGCCACAAGGCTCGGGTATGTATGCCCGCACAGTGAGGGATCAGGCGCAGTTCGGGCCATTATTATCATATGATCAGGCCGTCACACAGTTGGCAGAGATGATGCCCCTACCCTGGGATATGTGGCCAGAGATTGAGGATGCAGGCATGGATGCAGAGTACTCTGCATATTGGACAGAGCATCCATTCCCGCGGTTGACAGATCCAGGAGAGCTGCTGGAGGGAGAGGTTGGAGGAGATGATGATGATGGTGGTGGAGGTGATGGAGGTAGAGGCCGATGGAGGCGGAGGGGAGTAGTTGGGGAGAGGAGGGTGGCACCTCGGAGGGAGGTTGGACAGGAGAGACCGGCCCAGGTGGTTAGGGGTCGCGGTGGATTGCCCCTACAGGTACTAATAGCACAGGGACAGAGACAGGGACAGGTGCAGGGACAGGTGCTAGTACAGGCACAGGGACAGAGATAGGTACAAGTTCCTAGGCATGCACAGAGACAGGTACCTGTTCAGGCACCGAGATAGGTATAGGGGCAGGTACAGGGGCAGGCACCCGCAGAGGGAGAGCCACAGGCAAAGGCAGAGGGTGGGGATCCAGAGGAGGATGAGCTACTAGAGCTGAGGGAGATCTGCCAGGGCCAGGCAGACGAGATCCAGGAGTTGGAGAGGGAGAGGGACTGACTCAAGATCAGGCTCAGAGATACTAAGATTAGGCTATCTAGTGCTACACTGAGGCTGAGACAGCTCTGAGGGCAGGGAGGCAGGCGGCAGAGGACGCAGGAGTAGGCTACGCATATGTCTTGCGAGCCAGAGAGGAAATTGGTTACTAGAGGGACCTCTACTATGGTGCAGTGCCAACAGATCAGCGGGCGAGGAGCTTCCATAGACCATCACGGACAGCGACGGCTACGGGAGGGAGTCGGAGGAGGCAGGCATCTAGTGGTGGGGTCATGAGTCCTCCACCACCACCAGACAGGCAGGGTGATCCTGGAGTGGGTCCTTCTATAGCTCAGACTCCATCAAGGCTAGGCGGCTCCGAGGGAGGGAGTTCATCATAGCCATAGAGGGCTCCCTTGTATCAGTATATGTACCATTTTTGTATTGTAGACACCTGCAGGTGATTTTGTAGCCATATGATTTTTGACATCATTGTATCATGACACATTTTGATTATATATGAGAGATGATTCATTTTTGTGGCAGCTATATGCATGTGTACCTTATGTGATGAGATGTTCTTATGTGATACATGTTTTCTGATATGGATGCAAATATGTATAGGATGCAATGCAATATATTTTTGTTCTTTTATATTGTATATGTGATGCATGATGCAAATGTGAATGTATGTAATGCAAATGAATATGATAATGCAAATGTAAATTGTGCTAACAAGTGTTGTGTGCAAGATGTGATGCAATTGTGATATCTATATGTATGTGTGAAATGCTTATATGTGGTAATGCAGGTGTAACTATATGAAATGCAAATGTTTTTGGTGTGTCATTATACTCATTCATGTGATAGCAAGCTACGCGGACTCAAGAAGGATGATGGAAGTCAATCAAGAAAGGGGGATGGAAGACAGAAGATATGAACGTGAAAGAGCTTCTTGTGCGTTATCATCATTGAGCTTTATTATGGCAAGTAGGTTATGACAATCGAGGCATATGTTCGACCCAGAAAGTCATTGTACCTGTTTGCATGGAGATAAGACAGTCACAAACAAGGAATGCCCCAGTTCATACTAGACTCACAGTGTCCTCATATCCTTGGACAAGTCATAGCATTACTAAGAGACAATCCACAGATAGCAAATGCAAATAGGTGACGATACCCCATCCTCGCCTTTCTAGTCAAAGACATCCTGGAGATAGAATCTCTAGTCAGAGACATCCTGGAAAAGCGAGACATACACGCTCGATTGGTGTGTAGTTTAGCTCATATCCCACCAATGTGCGACTGATATAGTATACTACTTTTTCCTTGTCGTCAGCTATTTGTTGTGCTAGGAGTGCCCCCAGTGCTGTTGGAGTAGTTGATATGTATAGTAACAAAGGCTGATCTAGAATTGGTGGCATCAAAACTGGTGGATTCAAAAGATAGTCTTTGAGCGTCTGAAAAGCTTGTTGACAGTTCTCATCCCATTTGAACTTGATATTTTTATGTAGCAGGTGCTGGAAAGGATTACACTTATCCGCAAGTTGTGCTATGAATCTTCGTATAGACTGGAGTCTCCCTTGTAAGGATCGGAGTTGACTGATGTTTCTAGGTGGCGGCATGTCCAAGATAGCCTTGACTTTTACTGGATCGGCTTCGATTCCTCTTTTAGACACGATGAATCCTAGGAGCTTCCCGGAGGTTACTCCAAAGACACATTTCTTGGGGTTTAATCTTACTTTGTATTTTTCCAACTGATCAAAGACGACTGAAAGTATGTCCAAATGTGTATCTCTGTCTATTGATTTTCCCAAGAGATCATCAACATAATCTTCCACGGTTATGTGCATGAGATCATGAAAGATAGTGGTCATTGCTCTTTGATATGTAGCACCTACATTTTTCAGCCCAAAGGGCATGACATTCCAACAGAAAGTTCCCCACAGACAAGTGAATGATATTTTGTGTTGATCTTCGGGTGCAATCCTGATTTGATTATAACCAGAAAATTCGTCCATTAAAGATAACATTTCGTGACCTGCTGTGAGATCCACGATCAAGTCAATGTTTTGTAATGGGAAATCATCCTTTGGACAAGCTTTGTTGATGTCTCTGAAATCTGTACATATTCTGATGTTGCGATCTGGTTTGCTGATAGGTACTAAATTGGAGATCCATTCAGGATAATCAATTGGGCGTATGAATCCGACATCCAATAATTTCTCCAGCTCTGCTTTGACTAGTAATGCCACTTGTGGATGCATTTTCCTTAATTTTTGTTTTACTGGCTTTGCCCCCGGTTTGACTGTCAAATGATGCATTACCAAATCCGGATCTAATCCAGGCATATCAGCGTATGACCATGCAAAGTTGATTTGTCGTTCTTTGAAGAAGCTTATGAATTTTCCCCTTTCAGACTCTGTCAAGGATTGAGCTAGGAATATGTTGTGTGGAACTTCTTTTGTACCAATGTTTGTCTTTATAGTCTCCTCTACCAACATGGATGACTTTTCCTCATATGATGCTGGGAGAATGTCGAGACTTCCATCTTCGGGTGCCTCAGAGAGGTTTTCGCCCTCAGATACGTCCTTTCTTTTTACCTTTTTGGAATCAGATAGCGCCACAGTGTGGTTTTCGCCATAAGATCCTTGTTTCGTTCTTATTTTCACATTTTTGCGACTGGAAGGTCCGACACCCTCACCAAAATATGCCATGTTGTTGAGTTCTATGGTGTATCCTGCTTTATGGTCTCCAAGGGGAAGAACATCTCGTATGCCAAGATAGTTAATAATAGCTTCGTCATTCTGAAATGTGTCAAATTGTGCTGGTCCTTCATAATCCCAGTCAATGAGTTGGGGGTGAACAAGGGGAAGGTCTTTAATGTTTTCGGAATTTGCAGGGTGAAGAGTGAAGATGTGGTTATATTCGGGTATATCAAGGCAATCGTCGAGGTCATCGATGGCACTCTCCTCATCAGTTTCGATCGTGAGCGAATCCAAATTGTCATCACTAGTAGCGCCTTCCGGGACAGGTGTCCTCATCCTATGTGATTTCGACCTAAGACCTTGAAACGAAGATTGTGTAGAATCCTTATGGGTTGGTTCTTGACCAACTCTAAACCTTTTATAAAATTCCTCTTCTTTTGTGGGTTCATCTGGCTCTCTGAATGTCTCGATGAGCTCATAGTCACTAGAGGATTTGTTTGAATCCCATTCCCAATCGTTGGAATCCGTGGAATAGTACTCCTCTTGTTGAACTTTGGCAATTTTGATTTGTGATGTCGCTTCTGTCCTTTTAGTGTGGATCTTGGAAGTCAGAAAACCAAGTCCCTTTGAGCGTTCCCTTCTTACAGTCAATTCAGGTTGTAAGGGCTCCATGACGCCTTCTTTGCATAACCCAAGAGGGCTTTTTCCATCATACCCGAATCTTTGTAGAATCTTGAAGCCTTTGCCATAGTTCTCACAGGGTATATTAATCTGATCATGTGTGTCCTTTTCAATGTCTTTGTAAAGCATTTTGTATAAATTTTCCTCTTCTAGTTCGCCCCATCTTTGAAAGATAGTAGGATCCCATTTGAGTATCATGATGGAGATTTGTTTGTTAGGATGTGGCCTTCCATATTCTTTTGGAGAGCTCACGACTTGTCGTAAAAACATGGTCTGATTCAAAGTGTATTCTCCCATGCCTTTGTCTTGAAATTTGCCTTTAAGTTCACCTTGTTTTGATGTCGAAGGTTTCAATGACTCAGGATCAATGTATGCCGAAGAAGGAGTAGCCTCACGATTACTGAGAATGATAGTCTCAGCATGTGATCTCAGGTTATTGCAATATATGAATGGATTAGGATCACCGTTAACTGTTACTTCGACTCCATTATGAGGAAACTTAATGCATTGATGATATGTTGATGGGACTGCCCTCATTTCATGAATCCAAGGACGTCCTAGCAATATGTTGTATGTGAGATCTAGATCTAGGACTTGACAAACCACATCCTTTGTGACTGGCCCAATTCTTAGCGGTAAGGTGACTGTGCCCTTGGACGAGCGCTCTTCATCATCATAGGCCTTGATGGTGATTTGATTTGTAGAATTCACAGCTTTGTCAGAATATCCCAATTGTTTAATGGTGCTCAATGTACAAATGTTTAGGCCTGCTCCTCCATCTATCAGGACTCGCTTTATTCGATGTTTGTGTATGAAGGCTTCAACATGTAAAGGTGCATTATGTGGCTGACTTACGGAGGCGTCATCGGCTTCTGTGAATGTAAGAGAATGTGGAATGGAAAGGTATCCCACCATGGCTTGAAACTAGTCCACGTTCAGATCAGTAGGAACGGCAGTGTCTCTCAAGATTTTGTCAAGGATAGCTTTATGAGCGGGGGATATGCGTAAGAGCTCAAGGATAGATATGAGTGCGGGTGTCTTCCCTAACTGTTCTACAAGGTCATACTCAGGCTTGGTTGATGAAGAAGTGGTATTTTTAGTAGAAGCACCTGGCAAAGTAATTTTACCTCGACGAGTTGTAACATGACATTCAGAGGTAGACTCGGACGAAGATCCCACACCCTTTAGGACAATCTTGGGTCTCTGAGGAGGATTCTTAGGATTTTTGTTCTTGATGGTAATAGTAGAAATATGATTGTCCATTGAGATGTGATTGATAGTAGAATCATAATTATAAGGTGCTTTAGTATAATTGGCTTGATCATCTGTGACTTTGCCTTTTCCCTTGTCATGTTTTGGGAATGGTTCCTTAAACATCTCATGTTCTTGATTAGATGAATGTCCCTCAATCTCAATGTCACCTCTATCAATGAGATCTTGCACAATGTTCTTCAGTCGATGGCAATTTCCTGTCTTATGACCCTTGCTCTTATGAAATTCACAATACTCATCATCATTCCACCAATTTGGTTTGACCTTCGGTTCATATGGAGGAAAATCTGGAACTGTGATCACTTTGTTTGCCACAAGCTTTTTGAATACTGATTCAAGTGGTTCTCCCAATGGAGTGTACTTCCTTCGTGGTCTAGAAGTTGTTTGAGTATTCACTTGATTGTTTGTAGAACTTGATCTAGAAAAGATGAACTTGGGTCTCACTGTATTGGCATCAACAACACCATCAGTAACTGTGTTCTTGTTCTTATTCCAAAATCTTGGCTTGTCTTTTCCTTTAAAGTCCTCTTTGTTTTCTTTGAATATCTTAATGACTCCTTGTTCAATTAAGACCTTTTCTGTTGCTAAGCCCTTTTCAATAACATCCTTGAAGGTAGACAAACAAGCTTTCCTGAGATCATATCCAATGTCCTTATTAACGTTTTGAGTGAACATTTCTACCATTTGTTTCTGTGGGATTTCGCAAGAGCATCTGCTAGCTAAATTTCTCCATCTTTGTAAAAATGACGCAAAAGATTCTCCTTCCTTTTGCTTAGTATTGCATAGAGTAGTGACTGAGATATTTGTTTCTATATTGTAAGAGAAATGCTGAATGAATGCCTCTGCTAAGTCACTCCATGACTTAATACTAGGAGGTAACTGAGAAAACCATTCCATAGCTTGATCACCTAAGCTCTGTGGGAACAACCTCATCAAGTATGTTTCTTCTGCCGCTACCTCTATGCAGGCTGTGAAAAATTGTCTTATGTGTGCCTTGGGGTCTCCTTTCCCACTATACTTGTCAAATTTTGGCGTCACAAAGTGTGCAGGAAATGGAGGCATTGGAATGCTCTTATCAAAGGGATAAGGACATATGTCTCTCATAGTGTATGTTGGTTTTGTTGTACTCATGTCCTCCATTTTCTTTTGTAGATCTCTAATTTGTTGCTCCAAATTGCTCTTGGGAGGAGATCGATTTCTTGTAGCATACCCCGTGTTTGAAACACCCATTTGAGGAAGAGCTTGTTGCATGTATGGATGATACTGATCATAGACATGTCCATATGGAGGGGGTCTATATTGAGGCGGCATATAGGGAGCACTTGGCATGACTTCATGTTGAGGAACCCCATATCTATTTTGTGCATATATACCATATTCTATAGGCATTTCATTTTCCATTGTGTTGCCCCCAAATTTGACATGAGGTTTCCTTATGTCCAAATTTTGAGGATGTCTTTGATTTTCCACTTGTTTTGATTGATCCATAGCTTGAGCATGTGATTGAGCATATCTATCTGCATAAGGCTTCCATAATTGTCTTCGAAGGTAAGTATCATATGTTTGAGCTTGCGTATGTGGGATTTCTGGTTTTTGAAGCAAAACTGATGGTGACTTAGGCATCATATTCGGTCCTCTATTTCCTCCACTATTTGGTCTCCTTTGATCCATGTTGGATTGAGTTTGTTGCGAGGGTCGGCTTTCCATAAGTTGAGACATGTCAAAGTCATGAGGTATTTTAGCTCCACTTTGTGCCATCATGTGTAAGAAGTATTGTCGATCTCTCCTCATGATCTCTTCAACCAATCTATTGAAATGAGGATTCATTATGGATTCTTCTATGTCTACTGATTGTATTGAAAGGTTGTCCACATTGTCATTGTGTGTAGCATTGTTGTTTGTAGTGTCTGTGTTTTCCACATTTGGATTGTTTCTATAAACCTCCATGTCGGGTAATGTAGTGTGCTCAGGATTGAAAAATAGATCATTGTCATACTCATAAGAACTCATGTTTGCGGACTCTTGAGCTTCTTTAGCTATTCTCCTAGATTTTTTAAGGCGGGTTTCAACCATGAACTAGGTGTTTGACCAAGCTGTGAGAGACTAGATGAAAAGTGAAAAGAGTATGGAAGACCAAGAGTTGTATGGAGTGTAAATGAATCTTGAGGTGTACTTGCAATGTCCAAAGTGTAAGACCAAGTATGTAAGTAGTAGAGTAGGTGTGACTTCCAAAGAGATGATTGTTTCTCTTGATGAGGTAAGCTGACCTTGACTCTAAGTAAGACCAAATGAGACCCAAAGGTAAGAAACCTTGATGAGGGACCACTTAGCAAAGTGTAGTTGTATGTAGTGTGTTGAAAGAGTATAGTGAGGACAAGCAAGTGACCTTTTTGACTCAAGTTTAGACAAGTATGAATGTAAAATGAGATGTGAAGCAATGATGGACTGTATGAGACCCAAGGACAGGTTGAATGCTAGATGAAACCTGAAGAGACAACCTAGGAAGCTCAAGTATTCCGAAACTGATTTCCTTTGTTTGCTAGACTGTAAAAGTTTTCAATTCTGGACACGGACGCTTCTGTATACTTCACAGACGCGATTCCCAGACACAGACGCTTCTCTATTTGACACAGATGCTGATAAAAACATAGACGATATTCTGCCCTTCACAGATGCGCTTAGATAACCCAGACGCGGTTAAAATAGACATAGACGCGTTTCTGTAAACTTCGTGCAACTTTTCCAATCTGTGAAGTTGTTTTGTTGTGACCAAATCCGACTGTTTGACTATTTTTCATGACAAGAGGACACAATGTTGATGAGGACTCAATGTTTGCAAATGTTTAGACTCCAAAAGTGTGTTGTTTGATGTAAAATGTTTTGCATACACTTGAAGACACAAAAGACACAATGTTTTATTGTTTGGTCTTGAATGTTTGAATGTTTAGCATAAGACAAGCACAATTCTTATGGTTGGCCAAGACAATAGTTGTTGATCCCACATAGGGTTTTACCCCCGAGGCTACGCTATTCAGAGCGGATACTTAGATGCTTGACCTCACTGGCTCCACCCTCGGCACTCACTTCTCGGGTCAGCCAAGCATCAGTCCCCATGAAAACTCCCCATGGCGAACTTTGTATCTCTACTAAGAACCGTATATGTGTGGGCCGCTACCAGAGGTCCGACCTCCTGCCTCAACAACTAGAAGGATTTGGGCTTCTAAAACAAAAAGGTGCTAGTAAGGGCATCCGCTCGTGTGGCCATACATGCGGCACTTTCAGCTCTGTAAATACAGAAGGCTCCCAGCCGGTAGGGGTTACGCCCTACAAATGATCAAATAAATTTGATCAAACAGGTTTATGGGGAGACATAGTGTCGGTATGAACTAATTAGCACACGTTATTCATAGTTTTCACCATGAATACATTTGTTTATAGTGGCTTGGAAGAAGACGGCTTTTCTTTTGCTACCACTTGGGTCGTTCTCTTCTCACTAGTAGTCCTAATGACCACACGGGAAGACAGGCCCTCTAAAGATTAAACAAAAAGAGCCTATTGCTCAAGACACAAAAGACAATGATTCAATTTTAGTGCACCAATGGAAGTGTTTGCTAATCTATGAAAACAAGGCACACAACAAAATTACAAAACCCTAGCCAAGGCCCTGCAAAAAAATTTTTTAGTAGTTTGGGTTGTTTCAAATGATCACCCCTTCCTGCAAGCACACAAGTTAGGTAAATTTTAGAAAACCCAAAAGACTTTGTGAAAAAGGGGCCTTCAACAAAAACGTTTTTTGCTTCCAAAACAAGCTGCACAAACTTGGTTAGCTAGATCTGCAAGGGTTAGTCCAAAAATAAACCAGATCTGAAACCCTAAGTACGAAATCCGAAAAATTGAATTAAAGAAAAAAAAATTGAAAATTTCAAACAGTGAAATACAGATGCGGTTCTGTGATTCACAGAAGCGCTCAGAACACACAGACGCCCTTCCAGGACACAGACACGATTAGATGCAACACAGACGCGTTTCGAAAACACAGACGCCCCTTTCAGAAACCTGCAAAATAAATTTTGGCAAAAACACAGGCACGATTCCCGATCCCGCAGACACTTCTGAAACTCAGAAACGCGATCCGAACGCTCGCAGACGCGGAAATACCTAAAATGTCGTCGAAAAATATCCGATCTGCAACTTAAAAAAATGCAAAATCTACAACAAAAATGTTAAATGCAAAGGGACAAGAGTCCCATGGGGCGTGCCAAAATGTATATGGTGAAAATGGATAACAATAACAACAATATTGAAAGGCTAAATGAATCCAACCACTAAACCCTAGCCTAACAATGAACAAAGATCCACCATAACATATGAAGATTACCTAAGACAATGCCAAATAAAACAAAATCACAAAGATTATACCATCACATGTCCAATAGGGTTTTGATCTCCATTCTTCCTATCTCCATTGATCTTGCTTGATATATTTGCTCTCAGATTTTTGTATGCACAAGAGCTCAACAAAGAATGGAATGTGGTTGCAAGTAGGATCGTAGTGTAGCAAGTTGCATGAAAGATCATTAGCCTGAGTGATTAGGGTTTGAAAATGAAGAAAGCATCTTCTTAAATAGAAGACACAATATGAAATGGAGGGTTAAGATTGAGAGGTGTAAAAAGAGAGGTCGGCTAGGATTAGAGGGTAGGTAAAAGAAATACCAAAATAATGAAAGAGGTAGGTAGTGTAGGAATTAAGAGATGAATGACATGTGTCATGTGTAGAAAAAGCTAATGAATTAATTAAATAAATAAAGATTTATTTAATTAATAGAAGAAGTAGGGTAATTAAATAAATAAAAATATTTATTTAATTTAGGAAAGGATAATTTAAATAAATAAATGTATTTATTTAAATGAGAAATAAGGCTAGAAGAGGATAAATGAATTAATTAAATAAATAAAGATTTATTTAATTAATAGAAGAATTAGGCTTAGATAATTAAATAAATAAAATATTTATTTAATTAAACATGACAATTTTGGGTGTCTACAGTAATAATCTCCCCTTTTGACATTAGTTGAGATGTTTGACAAAACTACTTTCAAAGTCATAGCTCAAAAATCTATATACTTGCAAAATTTGACTAAACAAACAGTATATACATTAGTCAATGAAATAGTATATTTAGATATACTCCCCTTATCACTATACTATACAAAACTCTGATTTTGCTTGCTCGGTGATCAATGTTCTGTGATAACTGCTCGGTTCACTGCTCTGTTCTCTGTTCCCTGTCAAAATTGACTCTACATTTGAATACTTTGTTCTGCTCGGTATATACTCCCCCTGTATACTACATTCCCCTGTATACTTTGATATGATACTCACTCCCCCTTTTTGACAAACATCTAAACTTAGTTACCATTCGGTGGTGGCAACTAGTCAAAAATGGATTTGTACTTTGTCTTTGCATCGATAAGGGCGGCAAAGAGGGCATCCTTAACACTGTCCATAAGTGAATTCTGAGCTATAATGTTAGCTAACAGTGAAATTAGTCCATCTAAGGTGCTTCCCTCTTCCTAAGTGGATAGGGAGGTAGATTTGTTTATTTGCTCTTGGACAGATGAAAGATGAGGAATAATAATGTCTGAAGTGTCATTATGTCCATCCTTATCTTGTGTTCATCATTCCTTAGTTCCAATTGTTGAGCCATGAGTTGTTATAGCTTGGTATAAAAATTCTGAATGGAATGTGGCTTTGTGATCAACTTATTAGAGAGATCGGTGATCTCTTTCTCAATTACTTTAGTTTTATTTTTGATGTCCTTAAGGAATAGAGAGAATATACAGAGTTTTTGAAATAAATAAAGAATGTGCTTGAGTTGAGGGGACAACTCAACAATAAATTTGATAAGTTTAACTTTGCCAATGGCAATAGCTTTCTGTACCTCTTCAATCATTTTTGTAGTGAGCTCCTTGTCCTTTAACTTGCTCAAATATTCAGATGCATCTACTCCAGATGTCTCTATCTTGGTTAGGAGTTCATCCAGTTGAATGTGGATGGCTGCATCTTTGGTTACTATAGATTCAGGTAGCATGTCGGTTAAGAGTGCTTTCACCTTCTGAAGTACTTTATTTTTCTTTTGAATAGCCATTTGCTTCTCCTGTTCAACTTTGGCTTTGCATAGTTCACCGAATTTAATGAGTGCTTGCCCTTTTAATTTGGATATATCAACATTGGGCAACACTATTGGTTTAGAGAAATCTAATTTGAAACTATGCTTTTTCATCTTCTTTTCTTTACCTTTCATTGGTTGAACTAAAATAATGGCTTGTGAGGCTTGATGACCCTCGGTAGGTTGCTCAGTAGAGGCAACACTTTGTTCAGTTTCTTTAACCTCTGATGTAGCCTTTGTTGTGTCCTTTGGTGCTTTAGTTCTTGGGGTCTCACATGTAACATTTACAGTGCTAGAAGGAGTTGTGAAGACTGTTCCTCGGTGGCCTAAGAAGCAGTTTCTCCTTTTGTAGATTTGTGACCTTTTGTCCCTTGTTCAGTATCTTGAGGGGCCTCGGTTGAAGCAGACTGAGTGACCGAAGGATAGGGCTGAACTTGCTCCAAAACTGACTCACTGCATACCAGCTTGGCATATGCATTCTCTTCGATCATTTCCTGTTCAGGTGCCTCGGTGTCCATGATATCCTCATCTACTTGTATAGTGTCACCAGGGTCTTACTTGGTGATATCAGGAACTTGCTTGGTCACATCAACTATTTCAACTTTAGCTTGTTCACTAGCATTCTTGATTCGAAATATTTCCTGCCATTTTTCCTTGGTCTCATTCTCTACATCCAAGTAAAGGCCATTCATCAATTTCAAGGCTCTTTGCTTGACTAGGAATTTTGTGTGGCAGTTTTTCAGATGTTCGGTGATCTCATCTACCAACATGTCTGGGAAAAGATGTACCAGACTTCTTTCTCTCATCAGTTTCTCTAAATCCATGGCATACTTCCACCTATTGTCAATATGCAAATATAATTCATTTGGAAGAGATTTAGATAATTCCAATGGAGCCAATCAGAATTTCAATAGTGTGCAGATGACAGCTTCTTCTATTTGTGTCTTTTCATCATTAGATCTGGATTCATACTTAACATATCTAAATGCTCCAAATCCACCATATTGCTTCAGATTAGCACAAAAATTTTCAACACTATGTACATTTACCTTTTTGCTCTTGACAATCTGAAATTTGCTTGCATCTTCAGATTCAGTGTCACTAGACTCTTTGGTCAAAATGAGTCTCCGAGTAGATTTCTTGTAAGTTTTTGTTACCTTGGGTGCGGCAACACTCTTTGTTTTCTTACTCGACGAAGCTGCAGATGCTCTTGTGTTAGGTTGCTTTGCTGGAGGAGTCGGTGATACTTTTGATGTATCTTGTTTCTTTCTTTTCAACACTTTTCCCTGAGGCAATTCGGTGCTCAGTGTTATAGCTACCTCTTGGGCTTCAGATTCCTCTTCAGTGATTACTATAGTGCCTTTGATAGGTGTAGAGGAAGAACCTTCTCCAAATTTCTCCGTTAATGTCTTAATCATCTTTGTTGCCTTCCTTGTAGCCTTGGGTACTACAATGCTCATTTTTACTTTTTCCTTCACTTCTTCATATGTTTCATACCTCAACTCGATAGCATGCCTTGGTAATGTTAGAAAAGCATCTATCTGCTATTGTGTGATGTCAAAATCAATCTCATAACTCATAGGTGGCAAAGATTGAGTTCTCGGTTCCACAGCATTAACATAGCAGTAATCAGTGTCCACTTCATCCTTATATTTATCCACTAACTGGGGTGGAATTCGGTACCTATTATGCATCTTCTCTTGAAACTTGCTGAAATAATCATCCATAATATCATTAAAATTATCACCTAGCTTCTTGATGAAGTCATTGATTTGATGGGTGATTGGTTGGTGTAGCTCCCAAACTACTTTACCGACTGATGGAAAGAATTTCTCAAAATAGAAAAACATGCATATTAACAGTGATCCAAACTTTAGTGTGTTCACCGAATTGTTCTTCTTTGGCTTCCTTATGGTATTGAGATTCTCAAACAAGTTTTTCAACAATACCTCACATAAATCAATTTTCATGCCTTTCTTCACAATTTTATAAGCTAAGTCTACCGCTACATAGGGTACATTGTTTTCCCTTGCTGATTGGAAGAAACAATAACCTATTACTCTAATGGCAAACTTTAGCTCTGCATCTGTGACATTGTTCAGTTTTAGTCCTCTGCAATCTGATTCTACTCCAGTTAAACTGATCAATTCCTTCTGTGATATCATTTTTTGAGCTTGGGCATGATCATAAATAGGGTAACTGGTGATCAAATGAATGATTTCCTTGGTGATCTTAAACGGTTGCTCTTCTAGCCACATAAAGTCATCATGAACTCTGTTTAGAACAAACTTGACCCATTGGGGTTTGAATACATGGGGATAGGTTAGGGCTTCGATCAATCCCTTGATTTTGATGTGTTCATATTTGCTATCCAATTTACCATGAGTACACAATTCATCATATGTGTCTTTGATCTCAACATGACCTAGTTCTTCAACTCGACACTTAGTGAAGAATCTCACATCCTCGACTAATAAAACTCTATCCAGAATGAGTGAAAATGTAGTTTTGTCATCCAGTTCAAAAGCTACTTTGGGAGTTAGAGAGTATTTCAGTGAGGGCTTTTCAATGTTCTCAACAACAACGAGATTCTAGATCTTAGGTGCCATTGCAAATTTCAGATAAATACTAACAAAAGATCCTTAGGGTTTGAAGACTTTCAAACGGCAGACACTTTCTACTTAGCAAATAATAACAACTTGATATGATTGGTAAACTATCTTGATAATGCGTTGTGATTGATGTAAATACCTTTGAATTTGCTCGGGAGGTGGTTTGATCGCCTTTGATTCGCTTTGCTCTGCTTTCTTGAAAATTTGGTGAATGAAAAATGACCCCGCAATAGCTTTAAGTACACAATATACCTTATCGGGCTTCGTGCAGTTAGGTCAAAAGACATTAAATGCACTCAGTACCACTTCCTTTCTATGCTTTTACTGAGTAGCCAGTCTTCCTATATTCACCAACTAGACAAGCTTCCAAAAGACTTGATAAAATTTCAAATTTTCTAACGCATCTTTAACTATGTAGATTTTGAATTAAGTGCATGATAAAATAGGAACTGTTAAGATTTAACCTTTGAGAGAATGCAGTCCCTTCATACCTTTACCGATTACTTTGGAATAGGTGCACCTAACGCAGTAGGTAAGGTGCTTTCTTCATTTGACACAATTTCCTTCTTTTTCCAAATCATTTGTAATTTGCCTTTTATTTCTTCAATATCTCCTCTAGGTTGATCTCTGCAATCTCTAGCCAAGTGTCCAATTTTGTGACAATGAAAACATGCCATACCAGGATTTCTCCATGATCTTCAGTTGTTCATTCTAAACCTTATAAAGGAGTTGGCACTTATATGTCCATACCTTCCACAACATTCACACCATATCCTTGTATTGTAATCCCATTGTATTGTAGAATACTGTCGGTAAGGATTTGTGTGAGTTAGGTAACCTCTAGCATTTGCTCGGTGTGCAGACCACATATAGTTCTTTTTCTTAAGCCAACACTTCTCGGTACTATGTCCATATCTATTGCAGTTTTTACAAAACCCTTTGAATTTTGCCTTCTGATAATTGTTAACAGTCTTTGTCCTACATTGATTAGATGTGTGACCATATTTATTGCATTTGTAACAATAACCATTAGACTTAGTGACATTCGGTTGCTTGCCTTTTCTAATTTGGCACAAGTTAGTAGTATGACCTTGATTTCCACAGTAGTTGCAAATAGGCTTCTTTCCTTTGATATTCTTCTTATTTCCAGCTTGTTTTGATGATTCTCCTCTCTCGATAGTATGAATTCCCTTCTCGGTAGAGTCTTTTCCTTTGTAATTGAGTCCTGCATCTTTGTTGGGTCTTCTTGTATTCAGTTGCTCATCCAACATCTTTGATGCTTCATAGCTCTTGTTCAATGTTTCCTTGGATTTCTTTTTTGTTTCAAGTTCATTAGTCAACCTTGATACTTCAAGTTTCAATGCTTGATTCTCATCATCCTTCAGATTTTCTTCATGATGTGCATAACCTAATTGATCTGACAGATTACTTTGTATCCCAGTCAACCTTGTGATTTCATCATTCTTTTCAGATACTAATGCTTCAAGCTGTTGTTTTTCTCTTTCTAGATCTCTTACATTCTTTTCAGTTGTCCTTAATGCATCAAGATTTTCAGTCATCTATGTGTTGAAATGTTCATGTCCTCTTTTCATTGCTTTTAGCTGATCAGTCAGTGCCTTGTTCTTTTCTTTCAATTGTCCAATCATCTCTTCAGTTTCTTTAGATATAGTGTTCTCAGATGATGTTTCAATTTGTTCCACTAGCTCTTGAGAGTCCTGCAAATCATCAGATAATCTTCTTCTCACTTTCAATGATTTTTGCATTTGTCTTTGCATGTCTGCAATCACTTGATTAGCATGATCCAGTTCTTCTTGTAGATACACAATTTTCTGAGATTGTTTATAGCCTTCCATTGATAAGATCTTTCTCTTTAGGCTGTTAAACCCTTTTCCAAGACTAAAGATTTGATACCAATTGTTAGGCCCAATATGGAAAGCTAATGTATTGAGAGGGGAGGGGTGAATCAGTACTTCAAAACCTTTTAACAACAATATCTTTACTATTATGCATAAACCAAAAACTGCTACAACATAACATAAAGCTAAAACAAATAAATAACAATCATACATGATTCACTCCATAACTCATATATTTTGGTTACGTAGAAACTCTTGGTTAGAGAGAAAAATTGCGGTGGGGATGGCACCCACAACTTCACTACTACAATAATAAAGAGTGCTTGGTTAGAGCTACATGTTCAGCTATTTCTAATAGCTTACCCTGTTAGGAGTATTAAGATCTTTAGATCTACCTTGCTAAAGGATTTTACAACACTTATTCTAAATGCTGCACCTGGTTAAAGGCTTTACAATTTATAGACTTTGTTAGAGTCTTTTACCTTGTTAAAGGTTTCTCTTACAACTTCAAAATATTACAATAAATCATTACAAATATTTGCAACTTTACATCTGAAATGTTATAGCAGATTCTATGTGCTCAAAGTTAGATTACCTTGCTTATAGCATACCTCGGTAACCCATAGAATAACTTGGTAAACCCTTCTGTTTACTCTATTCTTTGACTATTATCTGAAATCCTTCTCAATGACCTCTGTGTCTCTGTAACAGTCATAACACTCAGTGCTTTCTTATGTGTCACACATTTCTTGCTTTATACACCTCTATCTCTCTCTCTCTATCACTATATATCTGATCTCAATCCATGCTGTATAAATAGATCTCTTATGTTGGTGATCTGATTCATTGCTTTGATCTTACAAACATGATTTATCGAATAAATAACCATACAAAATATTTCATTGGTTAGATGACCTCAAAATCATACACAATCCTTAAGTGCAATTTCCAATGTGATAACAGTTCTCTTGCTCCTCGATCTTGTAACACGTTTCCAGATGTGTGTCTAGGTTCAATGAATCTAGTAAAACATTTCACTCGGTGTATATCAACTCGGTGTATCATTATTGTTGCTCAATAGACATGGAATGTTACTCGGTAGACAGCTCGGTGTATACTGGGCTCTGTGAATACTTTATTCTTTAACCGACTATTATGTGCATACCGAATGAATGTTTCGGTAGAGGTAACCGACTAGAGTGTATAGAATGAATTTGGATATAAAACTAATGGCAACTTAATAAGTAGTAACATACAAGACTTGCATGTCAAAACATAAACAAAAATGAAGAGAAAGAAAACATAAATTACTCATGAATGAAAAGAGTAGAAACCAATTTTCAAAGTATTCAATTGATCTCCAATTGACGTAAATGAGGCTAGGGCATGCCATGCCGGTGTGAATATGATAAAAAGAACATGAAATGACAACAAAAACCAAAGGAATGAAATATAAAAGATAGAAGAAACCAATATAAACACAAACACTTAAGCATTTAATGCAATATGTGACAATAATGAATATGTGCATTTCAACGTTACAAACCCAAAATGCATGAGCATGTATATTTCGGGTTTGTAACCTCAAAATGCACTTTAGTCATAAGACAGGTGAAAAATTGGAGTTTAACTCCAAAAATACACATGAAAACAAAAACTAACTCCTATAAGGACAATTTGCCACTCTTTCAAATCGACAACTTTGAGACTCAAATCAAGATGATTTCTCTAGGACTAAATCATGAATGAGGAAAATGAAAATTTTACCTCGATCAATGTACTTAGAGCACATGGGCTGCAAATTGGACAAAATTTGTAGGGTTATCCCATGTTTACACCAAAGCTGAAAATGGGAATAACAAACTCATGCTACAATTTGTTAGATTCAATGACAGTCCCAAAGACACTGAGAGGGGGGGGGGGGGGAGAATCAGTGTCTAACTGGTTATTGGAAGATTTGAACTTATTTATAACTTTGCAACCCAAATCAATGTACCGGTAAACAAGAAATAATGCTGCAAAGAGAAATAACAGAGACATCATAAATGCACACCATAACACAGAATATTTTAACAAGCGAACCCGGTGTGGGAAAAACCTCGGTGGGATTTGTGACCCACAATATTTACTCACTGGCCAATATGAATAAATATTACTTACAACAGGGGCCTCCACATGCAGGAAGGCCAACAGCCTAGAGCTCACTGCTCAATAGAAGAGTCTCATTGACTAAAAAATGGATAATTAAATCCAATACAATGTACTGCTCAAAATATTCTATAATGCTTGGTTCAGTACTAGTTTAAGCTTAGTCAGATACCTTAACCAAAAAAACCTTTCGTTGTCTTACATATACTAACAATAATAATCTATCCTACACTACATCATACAAAATGATCTATAAGATCTCATACATATATGAGTCTTTACAATACACTAAGTCAGCTTACAAATAATTAATTTCATTTCTAATATAATCCATATAAACAAAACTTTGTTTCATGTCGCCCTGAGAGCTGGTATACTCCATTGTCGGTGTAATTTGGATGGTGGTGTGTGTGTCTGTCGGTGTCGGTGCCTGCCAATGTATGTAGAACCTGTTACCGGTTGGTTGCCATCAATGACAACATCAACCATATTCTAATAGAGTGTAGAATGCCAACAATCTCCCCCTTTGGCATTGATGGCAACACTCATGAGAATAATTTGTTATCCAAAAATGAAGTCCAAAATCTGATCCCAAAAAAAAGGTGTGCTCCCCCTGAGCAAGTGATCTCCTCTGTGCATTATTTTTCTCCATACTACTCCCCCTTTGACATCAATGGCAAAGGATTTCAAAAAGAATCAAAGAATACAAAAATGCTACCTCATAGCCTGTAACTGATTGAGTATAATTTGAAAGATATCAGCCAAAAGTAGATTCAGGCTTTGCATGGATTTGTTATTGTCAGAAAGAATGGTCTCTTTTTGTTGGATCATGTCGGTTAGATAGTGCATTTGCTGCTCTGGTGACCGTTCTCCTTGTATTTTTCCATTTGATAGCTCAACCCGTTGAGTGATAAGATTG
Organism: Cryptomeria japonica; assembly: GCF_030272615.1. NCBI lineage: Eukaryota > Viridiplantae > Streptophyta > Pinopsida > Cupressales > Cupressaceae > Cryptomeria > Cryptomeria japonica. Next base: position 173,039,641 of record NC_081411.1, on the reverse strand, counting down.
TCTAGTCTTGGACCAAGTTTTCTTTTCAGTTCCCGGGCCTTTGACCTTATCCTTGCCTTCTCTTTCTCAAGTTTTTCCAACTTCTCAAAAACTGAGGTAAGTTCCGAAGAACCTATCAAATTGTCAACAATGTCATCTATTTCCTTATGTGTCTTCTTAATTTCCTCATCAATATCTTCAGTTAGGTGGTGAGGCTTGCAAGCTTCTCTATACAACTCCTTATATTCCAAAATTGTTGAGTTAAGTACCAGTAATAATGAATCCATGTGTTCAGTACAGTCTTTGATGGTTTTCTCAAAGAATTCACCTTTCTCTTTGTTCACTCTATCCTTAACAATTTCCTCATTCACCTTATCAATGGTTAGAACATTTTCAACAATAAATTTGGACAATGTGTCCAATTTACCTAAAGAATCATTGATGTGATCTATCTTACAGGTTGGTGCAATCATCTTCAAGCTAGGTAATGTGTCATCAATATCCTTAAATGCTAAGGCATTGCAATCTATTATCCTCTTAATGGAATCCAATAGAACATCTGTTACATTAGTGGGTCTGAAATCAGTACTAGATGTGCTTGGTTTTGCAACAGATACTTGTCCAATCACCTTCCCTATGTCTTCCTTATTTCCATCGATTGCTTCCTCTTTATTTACATTTTCAACTGGTTTCTCTGTCTATGTAATTACCTCTACTTCTTTTGGTTTTTTAGTTTGTATAAGAGCCTCTTCAACTATCGGTTTCTTTCATTTTGATTGCTCAGTGTTAGTTACCTTATCCTCTGTTGGTTCCTTAGTCTCCTGTTGCTCAGCTTGTGCCGGTATCTCAATGTTCTGAGAGTCAATAGTGTGTGCTAGTGACTCAGAGATCTCACTGACCTTAACATCATCTACCTTAACCTCTGCAGTCTCTTTATCTACAACAATGTTAATATCCTGTTTATCAACGTTCATAGAAAAAAGAATCTCAGGATTTGGGTTAGTATTATCAAGAGTAACATCTTCTGTTCCCATATCAGGTGGACTGACGGTATGTACCGGTGGGATATCCTCAGCTAGAGGTGGAAGACTATTTGTAATCTTTATTTTAGGAACGCCACCAAATTTTCCATTACTCTTATCCTTATCCTTCTGATATACCTTAAAGGTTTTGTCCATTTTTGGTCTACTCCTTTCTTCTTGCTTTTCCTTTTCAACAAAGAATTTATCCCATTTGTTTGTTGTCTCATCTGTAATCTCCTTAACTCTCCCAGCCATTAGGCTCACTTGTTGATGTCCACTGACAAAAACTGATTGATTTTCCTTAGCAATTAGTTCATCAATTTCTTCCTTAGAATTTACAGGATGTACTACCAACAATGCTTCAACCTTTAACTTTTTGTCTAATTCCATCACTGACATTCTTTTAGCTTCTAGTCTTAAATACAAGTCGTTTGGCAGATCATTTATAACTTCAATCAAAACCTTCTTATAGATGTCTAAATACAAAATAATGCTCTCTTCTATTGTTTCCCTGTCAGAATCCTTAAAATAATGATACAATTTATTTACATTAATCAGATTTCCTTCTTGTGTTATCTCATTCAATAGTTCTTCCAGAGTAGGGGTATCCAGTGTCTATTTCTTCTTTGGTGTAAGCTTCTTCTTAGGTTCCCTAGCTGCATGCTGCTTCTTCCTTAGTGTTCTGGTTCTCTTGGGAGAAGGAGAAGGTACTAGTGAGGGTTTGTCTTCTTCCTCTCTACTCTCTTGAATTCAATTGCCTTTCCACTGTCGGTATTAGAAGAAGTGACAACTGGTGAAACACGTGCTTCCAGTTTCAATCCTTCCAGTTCACTAGCAGATATACCACTTAAGTTCATTACATTCTCTTTAACCTCCTTAGCCATCTTGGATGCATCTCTAATAAATTTCTCTCTTCTTTTTCTCTGCTTCTGCATAGAAACAACACTCTCTATAGTTTCAGCACTTCCAAAAATTTCTTCAGATGGTTCTGTAGGTGCATCAAGTAGTGTTTTTGCATATGTTTCAAGAATGGGTAAATCAACTTCATAACCCATTTTAGTAACCCAAATAGTTCTAGGGCTAACTGCTTCCATCCATGTCTCATCACATTTAATAACAAAGCATATTTGTTTGTCATAATTGTCAACTATACTTTGCGGTAACCTTTCTCTTGCCTTCATTTTCGTTGAAAAAGTTTTGAAATAATTTGTGATGATCTTGTCACAGTTAGTGCCCATACTGGTGAAAGCTTCTAGAATCAATTTTCCTACCAGGATGTCATATCCAAAATCCTTATGACCAATGTCGGGTATCTCTTTGGTGAAGTAAAGCATCAGAAAGACAACCAGGTTGCCAAAGCGAAAAGTTCCTTTCTTGTCACCTTTAATCTTCTTCAAGCTATCAATCAATTCATCCTTAAGTCATTCACAAACATCAATTTTAGTGTTGTTCTTTACCATCTCATATGCACTGTGAATACAAAGGCTAGAAACCGAATTCAATCTGTTTGCATGTGTTACTCTATAGCCAAGTACCATACTCACATATCTCACATCTACATCTCTAACAACATTGACTCTAAGGGATCTACTATCGGATGTAGCTTCGGTTAAGGTCATCACACCCTTGTTAGGTATTTTCTTAGTTTTGTCAGGCCTACTACTAGTTGAGGGTAAACCAGTAACTGCCTTGATTGCTTACTTGGTTATTTTGCAAACTGAATCTAACCACATAAATTCTCCATGGACTCTGCTCAACACAAGACGGACTAGTTCCTTTGGAATTCAGGAATGCTTAGAATTTCAACAAAAACTAAGTCTTCAACAATCTTATGTTCAGGTTTAATTAGACCTTTCTCATTAGTAATAATATCATTAAACATTTTCTTCAAGTCCCGAGTCCCTAGGTCTTCTATGTTGTAGTGGATATAGATTATCGAGTCTTCGACAAAAGTGACACCCTTTAGAATTTTTGAAAAAGCTCCGATAGAATCATCTTGTTTGGCAATTTCAGGGATGATCTTAAACACGGGCCTAGGGCGCTTAATGTTCTCTACCACAGTAGGGTTCACAATAAAATTAGATACAGAAGATGAAGATGCCATTTTGAAAGATAAATACCTCTTAACTTGAAATCCTTGAATGCCTGAAAATCACTTCGTTGCTTCACCTTTAGATTTCCCTTACTCAATTTTGCTCTCTCTAAATGTTTGAATATTTGGTGAGTCGAAATGAGGGTTTTTCGGTGTTATATAACCAAAATACTCTTCAACAACCGCATGAAATGCTCGTCGGTTAAGTGAGAACTTAACATATCTATCGGTAAAGAAGAAATGTATCTTCTTACCATCAACCGAGGGTAGAATGCATGATTTTCAACTCGCTGCAATACCCCCTAAGGATTATTTCTTAGTTAGATGAAGAATCTCCTACCGGTGGAGGGTTACTCTATTCTACTGGTGCAGAGACAGATTCATCAACTCTCTGATATCTTTTCTTAATCCGTTGTTTTGAAAATTCTTTCTTTATTTCATTTACTTTTTCTTTTCCCTTCTCATTAGATCCTTTATTGTTTGTCGGTATAGACTTGCTTCTACAAAATTTTGCAATATGCCCAATCTTGTTACATGCATAACAAGTTACATTATTCCTCTGAATAGATTTTTCATATCCTTGACCGGTTTGTGTTCTACATTGATTAGATAAATGTCCAAATCTACCACAAACATAACATTTCACATTCACTCTACAATTTTATGAATTGTGACCAGCTTTATTGCATTTGGAGCATTGACCGATGGGTAAGTTTGTATTCTGATTATTTCTAAATCTGCACTGATTTTCTCTATGACCAAACTTGTTGCAATTAAAACATTTCCCATTAAATTTATAAGCATTGTCTTATCGGTTTACTGTGATCTTGATTATTTGAAGTCCCAGAACTTTCTCCATGTTCAAATCCAAGTCCAACTGTATCTCCATCACGTTTTTGTCTTTTCAGCATGTCATCAAGTCTTTCTAAACTTTTCTTGAATTTGTCTTTGTGTTCATTTGCAGTGATCAACTCATTTTCCATAATGCCAACTTGTCTCCTAAGATCCTCTTTATCATGTTGCATGTGAATCAGATCTGTCTTTAGCATATCATTCTCATGACAAAGTCTCAGATTTTCATTTGCTCCATCATTAAGTCTCCTAGTCAAATCTTCTTCATTCTTCTTTCTATCTTCAATATCCTTACATAGCCTCATGGTCATATCTTGCATTTCATTCCTCATGTTAGTGTTCTGCTGCCTCAACTTCTCTGCAATATCACTAAGAGTTTCCTTTTCATCATCATGTTTGTGCATTTGCTCATGAAGTTCCTTCCTCTTGCTTTGTGCTATAACCAGGTTCTCCTGAAGTCCTTTAATGAATTCCTTAGCAGTCCTTAGATCATCTTCAAGTTTGATATTCTTCAATTTTTTTGCATCAAAATCTTCAAGAGCTCCTTCCAACTGTTTTCTCAAACTCTCCATCTGTACCGGTTTTAGAATCTTCCTCAAGTTGTTAGGCTTTTGCAAATAGAGGGCCAGGTTTTGATACCAATTGTTAGATTCAATGACAGTCCCAAAGACATTGAGAGGGGGGGGGGTTAATCAGTGTCTAACCGGTTAGTGGAATATTTGAACTTATTTATAACTTTGCAACCCAAATCAATGTATCGGTAAACAAGAAATAATGCAGCAAAGAGAAATAACAGAGACAACATAAATGCACACCATAACACATAATATTTTAACGAGGAAACTCAGTGTGGAAAAAACCTGGGTGGGATTTGTGACCCACAATATTTACTCACTGGCCAATATGAATAAATATCACTTACAGCAGGGGCCTGCACATGTAGAAAGGCCAACAGCCTAGAGCTCACTGCTCAATAGAAGAGTTTCACTGACTACAAAATGGATAATTAAATCCAATATAATGTACTGCTCAAAATAGCATCTCTAATGCCTGGTTCAGTACCGGTTTTAGCTCAGTCAAATACCTTAACCGAAAAAACCTTTCGTTGTCTTACATATACCAACAACAATAATCTATCCTACACTACATCATACAAAATGATCTGTAAGATCTCATACATATATGAGTCTTTACAATACACCAAGTCGGCTTAGAAATAATTAATTACATTTGCAATAGAATCCATATAAGCAAAACTTTGTTTCATGTCAGCTTGAGAGCCGGTATACTCCATTGCCAGTGTAATCTAGATGCCGGTGTGTGTGTCTGTCGGTGTCGGTGCTTGTCGGCATATGTAGAACCTGTTATCGATTGGTTGCCATCAATGACAACATCAACCATATTCTCATAGAGTGTAGAATGCCAACACAATTAAGGTTTGAAAAAGAGGATTTTTCAAGGTGAATGCAATAGTTTGACCTCATTCCAAGACACCAAATGGGTGAAGCATCAATCAAGACAATTTTTGGGCCTACCAAAAATAAGTTTGGAGTAGTTTCAAGCCCATTTTTGTATGATATTATATCATGTATGACCAAGGAAGGCTTCACAATGTAAATAAGAAAAGAAGAAGGTGAAGTCAACACACCAATTCAGATTAGAGGTGCAGTTCCTCATTAGACCTATATTTCAGTCAAGGAAAGAAGCTTTATTTCTATATAGTTTTATCTTGTACTCTTCTTTTCTAGTTCTTTTCTTTCCTCTTTCAACACACAACAAAGGAAGAAGCATTGTAACTAAAAAAATTAGTTTTCAAAAGCATTATTTTCAGATCTATAGGAAAAAAATCTTTTCATTCAATAAAAAGACAACAAGTTCCTTCTCATTTCTTCTTGTCTCTCATGGTGATTGGGTGATCTTTGATCCAATTACTGTGATTTATTTGAAAATCCTCTAATTATGTCTCATTTATGCATTGTTGTAGGAAGAAGTTTCATGTTAGTACAAGTTATACGTTGTGTTTGATTGGTTTTAACAAGTTGAAGTTCTAAACACTATTATTTTTCTTTAAGAAAATGTTGAATTGAAAACCTCCCTATAGAGAACTTATGTATGACATGTTTCAATTTGAGTTGTGAATGAATCTTAGGTTTGTTTTGAAGATTGATTATGAGTTACATCAACATTCAAACTTTAAATTTGGTGCATCACCTCCTAGATCAGTACTTTTCATTTCAAAAGAAATCCTTCTATCCCTTTTTCTTGTCAAGTGCAATAGTTTTAGGAGGTTTTTAAGGGAACCCACCCTCTCTGGAGGTTCATCCTCACTATAGGTCACCCATAGCTTGAGCATGTCCCCATGTTTCACATGATGGTTGAGTTTTACACTTGGCTTGGGTGCAATCCTTCGTGACAACAAAAACATAAAACATAATTTATAACATATAATCACAAAGATTAAAATCCTAGAAATGTATAAAAATAAATGATAAATTAGAGATATATTATATTTTAAAGAGCTAATGTTTGTGAAAGGAAATCTTGGGATAAAAGGTAGGTTGTGTAGGATCAATTTAGTTTACCAGAAATGTGAAGGAAAATAAATTTTCCTTAAAATTAATTTGGGCTATTACAAAATATAATTGATTCTATCAAGCAAGATTACTAAATGATAGATAGGATTGATACATTAGACTAATTACAATAACTATTTTAAAAAAAATAAATGCAAAAAATCAAGGTACTTTCTTTATGACCAAAGAATTTATGATCTAGATGAAGCTTCTTGTTTGTGATGTCTTAGGATCTAAAATATCATCTCTATCAAATATTCACCCTAGAATTTGAAATTTATGTTTGCTACAAGAAATGACAAATTTGGGGATAAGGAACAAGTCTACAACCATATTCTGTGTGTCTTTTGTGAAATTGTGTTGTTAACTCCATATAGTTTTGTTCTTCACTTTGTCTATCACCTTGATTTTTCCTTTTTCTAATACCCAAGTTTTAGTTGTATTTAAGGATACCTTGGTAGGGTATCTATTGTATGATTAGAGGACACATTTTAGTAGATCAACTCATCAAAAGATGTGTATAGATTTGAAAATAACAATCTTCAATTGTGCATATGCTTCGAAGAATGTTTGTATAGATTAAAATTCATTTTAGTGATTATAGATTGTCCTATGTAGTACAAATGATATGCAAACGATTCCTTGATTTTCCATTGTTGTAAATGTTGTTAATGTTGAATATGACCTATTAACAACATTAACATACTTTAATGTTGTTAATGTTGAATATGACTATCCTTGATTTTCCTAATTAGATTGTCTTAGGGTGTCATACTTTAATGTTCAATTGTGCATATCCTTGATTTTCCTAATTAGATTGTCCTAGGGTATCATACTTTAATGTTGTTAATGTTGAATATGACTACCCATAATTGAGTAAAATGTATTCCTTAGATTGAAAAAGCAACAAATCATGTGATGCCACATCAATGCAGTAATAATACATGACTTAGTGCATAAGTATCGATCTCACTTTTATTTTGGGGCTTTTTGGACACCTTGGCAAAAAACATATTGATCTGACATCAAATTGATGATGTGGCCTTGAAATCTTAGTTATAAGCAAGAGACTTGCCAAGTAAGTTATTGTAAGAAAAATGAAAGTGGCTTGAAATTTCCACATAAGATTTTGAGAAACAAAAAGTCAAGGTGCTCAACTACTGATCCTCTCACCTAATATATTTTAGGTGGAAAAGATATAAGTAAGAAAGTGAAATTTAAATTTTAAAATTAGAAAAAATAAGTTTGTGATTGTGAGGATGTGTATATATATATATATATATATATACCACCATTACAAAAGTATGTCCACATCCCTACGAAGATAGATCCTAGGGTAGATTTTGACTTTGGGTGTTGATCCCTAAATAAGTTTTAAATTCAATCATTTACTCACCCAATTTGTTTTTGTAATTTTATGAGGCACACGTTGACAAGATTCATTTAGCTATTAGGTAGTCCCAAATTCCAATGAACTAAATTGAATGCAGGAAAGTAATACCTAGACAAAAGAATGTCCTGGACGTGCAAGACAAACTTAATTCAAATAAACTTTTGAAAGATTCCTATTAAGATGGTGATATAATTATTATATTAATTTGTCATTAATTGCATTAAATATGTATCCACTAAAGAAGCCATTTTAGTACTAACAATTATTCACGTTACTTTTGTCTTTTAAGGAAAAATTTGTCTACTTGGTGTGTGTATATATATATACATATAATTGAAGTGTACTTGGTAGATTTATTTTAGTCCCCCAAATGGAAGTCAAATTGCATTAGTTATATATGTAACCTAAAATGGGACAAATTTGCAGGCAGAATTGCATATTCCAAGAACGTAAATTAAGCCTTGAAATTAGAGAAATTTACTAGTGGATTGGATTGGATAGGTAGAAAAAGAGTACTTTTATGTCAAGGTTGTAGGCTAGGGATAAATACAAAACTCTCGTGAAGTGGGATCCTATGATATATTATAGTTAGTATTTTTGTTCTTACACTTGTAAGCTCAAAATTCTCCCAAGTGGTATCCAATGATATTTTATTCATTTTTTTTTGTTTTAAACCTGTGCTCCATACATTAGTTTAGTTTGGGTAAGAATATTCTTACTAAATGTGCACTATTTTTATTTGTTTGTCTTTTGGGCCTATCCACATTTTTTCTAAGAGCTAATTATATCATTTTAAAATCTCATTGATAATTTTGGGAGAGTTCCAAAACGGCTAACTAACCTTCCTGTTATACACAACCGGAAAATGAAAGATGCAACTAGTTTTGTCAAGCATGACCAATATCTGTAATTTTCAACTTATTCTCGTGTTATGTGGAAATCGTGGCTTTTTTGGAGTCAGATTAGCTATAGCATATGTGTGTGTGTATAATTTTTTTTTGGCAAAATGTAAGATCAAGGTATGGGTTGTTGGGTTTCTAAGTTAAGTCACGTGGGGCCAACACTTGTCATAGCCTTGGGAAATACCACAAGGTTATAATATATATATATATAAATTACATGTATAGAACTTTCATAATTTAAATTTATGTGTAGGGTTCAAATTATTAATGTTGTGTGTAGGGTTCTAACCAAGAATTTTCAAATATGATCCAAGTTATCTTTACAATTTGTGGATTTGATTGAACCAAGTTTAAGAGTGATCCTTTTCTCCATTTTACCTCTTATACATCTAAGACTAGGTGATTTTGAGTCGGTTAAAAAATTATGACCACGCCACAACAACAACACACAACTTAACCATCACACCATGCCACTACTAACTACTAATTTATATGATATAGTTTATCATAAATATAAATTAGGTTAATTCAATTTTATTGCTTATTATAGTCTTTGAGCCTGATTTTTATGTAAAGATTAGTCTTTTTTTTTTACTTCAATGAAATTGATACTCAAATACCTCTAGGGTTTTAACTTAAGGTTTTGAATTTAAACATAATTATAATTTTTTAGATTTGGCATTTATTATTATGTCTTTTTTTTTAGATTTTAGTATAGGTTTTGGTCTTCATTACTTTATTTATAACCATTACTATCATTTCACTCTTTGATTGATTGGGTTTCATTGTTATATCATTTACCATGGATCATCATGCTTTTTTTTAGGATTCTCTTCAAACATGCATCATGAATTTTGAACTATTTTCATGCTTTCTTGATTTTCATCCTTTTATTTTTAATAATTTTGCCTTTTTTGATGGCATAAATGGATTTACACATTCCATGCATAATATGGTAGAGTATTTGGGAAATATTTCATCCTTTATGGACTTATGCATACCTTCAGATCTATGTTAGAGGCTTTTATTTTATTGATCTTCGTGAAACAACATTATTATACTTCTTGTGAGATAAAATATGATGATACTTTAGTCCAAAGATCACATAATACATCTAGGTATATTCCTTCATGTGGTGATGTTTTTCGATAACCATATATGTTGCAGATCTCATTTCCCTCAATAAATCTAGGAATATTCCTTCATGTGGTGATATTTTCTAGTAAGCATATATTTTGTACATCTCATAATAACTTTCCTTTTTACTCTCTAGATTTTCTTACATGTGCTTCTTTTTCTCCAATACACACAATTTACCTTCATACAAGATTGATATTCTTTCTTATCATTCATGTCACTCGTGTTCTACCGATGATATATTACGTGAAGATCATAATGGTGATTCTTTATTTTCTAATGATAAGGATGGGTACACTTATACAAATGTTTCACAAAGTTCTCATTCTTCACATTCTAGTTTCCCTTCGTTAGAAGTCTTATGGATGTCCATGCATAGAGTATTTACATATGCCCTTTTTATAGCCATGTGAATTCTCTTTTAGATCCTTTTATGCCTCTATATGATAAATACAAATGTAATTGTGAAGTACCTTCTCTTACATCTCCTATTGAGAAAACACATGAAGTATATATTTATCTAGTAAGAACTATGTGAAGATCTCTTAAATTATTTAATTAGCTTGTGTGCATCTATCTAATGCTTTATCTACACATCAATATATTGGACATGTTGAGCATGTTCTTTCACATTATTGGTACTCCACCATATGTATGTTGGACCATCTGGATGGTATGTCTATGATTATGAGAAAATATTTAAAAAGATATTTGGGTAATGAGATATTACATAATCCTTCAACATATGGTATTTTAAGATTTCTCTCACCAAGTAGATTTCTAGCATTATATTTTATAAAGTATGATGGTTGATGTGATGCATTAATACAATTATAATCCTTCCAAACATCACACTTCACATATTTTCATGGGGAGGACTTATTTTCTAGATTTTTTTCCAACAAGCTTGAATGACCAAGCATTCACATGATTATTCATTGTCACATTCTATTGTTATATTGAACATTCTCATTATGATTGAACCTAAGATTATTGTTTCTAAAACTAAACAATGGAAGAAGGAATAATATGAACTAATTCATGATTAAATGTTAAGATTTTGAATTTTGATTATTAACATGAATTTCAAATTAGAAGATGACGAGATTCAAGGTTTATTTATTAATTATTTACCTGTAAATATAAAAAGAAAAGTGTCTTATGATCCCTACCCTTCATTTTTATATTTATTCACTAGTATGTACAAATGAGATCATGCTTTATTACAAAATCCTCATTTATCTCATCATTTTTCTATCATTTCTCTCCATGGAACAAGATAGGATTAATGAGTTGGGCATTGTCTGTCATAAGATTTATTTGATGGTTTATGATAAAAATAAAAGCTTTCTACTCTGAATAGAGAGCATGTTGTATCTATTGATTATGTCTTTGGAAATGTTATATTTCCTCGCACAATCACATATTTTCATTCAGGGAGATCAAGGAAGATTCTTTTGTTAGGGGTTTATTTGTCTTATTATTTTCTTTATCCATGATCATGGCAGTGAAATTAGAGCATGTCACTATTAATTCTTTGGTTTAGTGTGAGGTTTATTGACATGCAATCCGATAGAGTTCTAACTTTGATACCAATGGTCTAGTTCCCAAGTGGATCAATGGACAAACCTACATATGAGCTAGTAATCTACATTCACATTTGAAAGTTATGGAAAAATATGAACAAATTACTTTACTGAATGGATGAATCTCGAATATAGAATCTAAATTCACATTTGAAAGTTATGGAAAAATATGAACAAATTACTTTACTGAATGGGAGATAATTTGTATAAACATACAATATAGATGTTGATTTAGTCTTTTATGTGTGTATTTTTTATAGTGAAGGTATTTATTTTGGTCCATCAATAAGATTCCACATATATGTTGATAATTGCCATGCATATGCAGTACTTAGATCATACAAACATGGTGATGATAGATACCAAATCCACATGGTGCTAGTTATTTGGCAAGAACATGTGGCACATGTGTGGCCATGTGTTGTATGTATATGTTTTGATATAAAGTCACAAAAAATAACATGCATAGTAGTGCACAAGTTGATGAAGTATAAATGATATGTGACACATGATGCTTGAGGAGGCTTTAGCAAAAATTCTAAAGCCTCTATGTAGGAAACTCTAGAATTATAATGACTATGAGGTGTGTACAAGTATGAGACTACATGACACACTATAAGCATTGAGGATATCAATAATTTGCTTCCAGAATATTTGAATGAAGTTCTAAAGGAAAGGTTATTTATGTTGGGATTCAAGAACACTAAGAGGGGGGGTTAATCAGTGCTACCGGAATGGAGAAATTTAACCTTATTAATACAACAACTTATCGACCGGTAAACATAAAAGCATATAACAATAAGCAACAATGTAATCACAAAGATGAACACCATAACACCATAGATTTATACGTGGAAAACCTCAAAGAGGAAAAATCACGATGGGATTAGAGACCCACAATATCTATCCATTGATCAAATGAATAAATATTACAACAAGGGGCCTGCACATGCAGGAAGGCCAATAGCCTAGAGAACACTATTCATCATAGAAGGAGTCTCATTGACTACATAAAGCATCGGACAACAATCTAGGATGAAGATTGAATTGCAAGTATAGCATCTCTCATGCCTGAGTACAGTTCCGAATAAGTTCAATACTGGAGGCCTAAAACCTATTCCACAATCCCAACTCGATCACCTATGATCAACCAAATCCTCTACATGAATGATTACATAATTATTCGCTCGCATACATCCTTATCATTATTCCTTCTATGATCTACAATGAGATCTTACATCATATATATACCAACCCGGGACCTAAACAATTAGGTCGGCCACCTGAAAGATAATACAATAAATTCATAACTTAAACCCGCAATCAAATGATCAACCAGGTTGGCTTAGGCCAAAAATAATCTAAACCAATCCTTAAATCTCGCCGGTAATGCATCAGGAACATCCTCCAACACGTTACAAAAATTGATCCATAACCTAGATAGCATAAGACCCAATTTAGGTCCACACACACTAAAGCAATGATCCCAATCAGCCAAGTCTCAAACATGATCACCATCAACACCTTGAATCTCTACTAGAAGTTGCACCAACACCACTTATGTATAACATCAAAGATCTTCATCAAAGCTCTGTCAGTGAAACCCTCACCGAATTAAAAAACCAAGCTTACCAACATACATGATAACATCCAATCACCAAATCAAAACCATTTGACTAAACATGAATCTGAGTAGCATGAATAGCAGATCTAGGCCAATTCCAAAAGCCAAAACATACTGGAGCATACCGGATCATCATGATCTAATCCAACCAGAAACCAAACAAATTACCGGGACCAACCAGATACCAGTAAACTGCCAAAGCAGCTAATGTAGTCGGTGTTGCCATTAATGACAAACATCAATGCAACACAATCAATTCCTCCAAATTGCCAACAATTTGAGCAATTCATTGAGACTGTCCAAAGTATTTAAAGAGAAAAGTGCTGATATGTAGAATCTATTGGATGAAAGTGTTGTTGTGCATAAAGATTTATCAGTATGTATTGAGGAGTTGAGAGGTTATATCCACAATGCTACTAGAGTCTGTAGGTATTGTATCTCTTGGTCGACAACTGTAGTAAAGGACAAAGCCAAAATCGTTGCAATTGAAGATGAATTGAGTGCTTTAGGCAAATCTTTTGATTTTCTTCAAGTGACAAGGATGGTGAGCAGAGGAAAAGGATAAAATTTCTTCAAGAAGAACTCTTATTCTTGCAGAGGCAGAGAAAAGAGTTTTTGAATATTTTTTAGAAAGTGAAAGAGATTGTTGAAGCAAAGTTGGAATATTTTTCAGTGTTGCTTGTCAGTGCAGTCAAGTATGAGTAGAACCCATCTACTCCGGATAGTCTCCCATGTTGTTGTTTTATTAAGGTATATGCATCGACAGTGTAGTTGAGTAATTAAGGTATATGTAGATTGGTAATGAATTATGTAAAAGGAAGTGTGTAGATATCTTGTGGAGGCTGACTTGGTTATCTCATTTATGTTCACAGGTTTTATTGGATAACATGTTGAGTTAGGCTAACACATTATCCTGCTGTATATATCCTCTAATATATATATATAGAAGCATTTGATGTGTGTAGCAACAAGGAAGTGTTTGAAGTTTGTGTGTGAGTATTGAGTAGCGAAAGAGACATAACAAAGAAGATAGCAGAGAAGTAGTGAGTTACAAACAACGAAGGAAGTTAATGTAGAATCAAGAGTGTAGATAGTATTGTAGGGTGAACTCACAATACTGGTTCCCACTTTTTGACCAACTTTGACACTTATATGAATATTTTGAAAAAAACCTTCACTTTTCGACACCTATAACTTTTAAACCGTTAAGAATTTGAAGATGATATAAACTAGTGATTTTTAACATCTTGTTTGGAGATTCTAAATATATTTTTTTCAAATTTGTTTGAATAAAATTTTATTAATTTTTCCATCTCCCTCAAAAAGTAGTTTTTTACAACAAACAACATTTTTTAAGAGTGATGTGTATCCCGAATTGCATAATTTTTTTTCTATAAATGATAAAAACTTAATTCTTTTGAATTTTGGTTTGTGATATCAATACCCAAGGCATGCAGTTGGTTTGATAGTGATATGTTGAATATTTTTCATTTTATTAAGTTTTGAAGTTTGACTAATTATAATTTAGATATAGGTGTACGTTTGAACATATAAATTGTTCTATATATATCAAAATTCAATTTTCTTTTTTTTGTTGGAAAGAAAACACCAATACCTAGTGCATAGATATTTTTCAGAATTTTTTTAAATTAGTTTACTATTTTTCCCAATGCATTGAACAAAGAAGTTCATGTTCGGTGAAAAACCTACATTCATAAGAAATAAAATAAAAATATATTAATGAAATTAAATATATTAATTGTTATACTATTTGGAAATCTTATAATAAGGACTAAATACTTTTTTAAAAAAACTTTTAAATGAATTAATTTGACCCCCCAAAAGCTAATGTAAAAGTGGTTTTTTATCAGCATTTGATAAATGCAAAGAAGACTCCATTGCAAGTATGATTTAGAAGTAGAGAGATTCTATCTAGGAAATTTTGATCTAAGGGCCTTTGATTTAACTCTCTTCAATTAATTACTTAAAATGGGACCTCTTAAAGCTTAAATCATTATATTTTTTAAAAAATGTATGATTTCAGCAAAAATCAGGACGTACCAAAAAGTGGGAACTAGCTTTGTGAGTTCACCCTGTAGTAGTCCTTTACCAGACCTATTGCAAGTGTCGAAGAAAAGTTGTATAGAGATATTTCACTCGATTTGGTAGAACCTATAAATAAGTGAGTTTTCCACAAGATCATGGTATTCCAAATTATTTTCTCACTATTGTCTATACATTTGAATCAAATAAATTCAACATGTTAAGTTACCTATCAAGAAAAATTCAATGTGTTTTTTAGCCTAAAGTCCCATAGCATGATGTAAATCAACCATTAATAGACTTATACAAAGTCCTTATCCTTAATTCATTATTACCCTACCTGTCATGCCCAAACTTTTGGGCACGAACGGGATAAAAAAAAAAATTTTAAATCACAACTTAAAACATTAAATTTGCTAACATGAAATGCACTTAGCAAGTTTGTCTCAACTAAGTTCGAATTAACTTTACCACTAACTCAAGTAAACAAAAATAATTTAAAATTAAATGCGGAATACTAAATGAATTAATTTATTATCTCATCAAATTTAGTCAATAGATTAATTAAATCAAAACTCTCTAAAATATTTGATGAAGATAAAATTAATCTCCAATAACCATTATTTATTTTTTTTGGATCTAATTAAATTAGTCCTAGCACTTAGTTTATAATGACTAAAATTTATTTTAATAATAATTAAAATATGAATACACTAGATCGATTATAAGGTCAATTAAATCCATAACGAAAATCGTCCTATAAGGTTTAATCTCAAAAACCTATATCCAAGCATAATAATTAAATCTTAAACATCATTCTTTTAAAAATACCCTTATGGTTATCAAAACATTGAATTGTCCATATGTTTATTAAAACATATATAATTTATAAGCACTTAATAAATTATTTAATCTAAAATTTGCCTTATTCTTTTATATTTTAAACTCTATGTATATATGTGTGTGTGTGTGTGTGTGTGTGTGTGTGTGTGTGTGTGTGTTTTCTCTTTATTATAAGTTATCCATGCAAACCTTAATTAAAAATACATTATAAAAATGCCCCTTTATTTATTTTCATTTCTTAATTCTTCCTTTTCTTTTCGAATACCCTAATTTTATTAATATAAAAAGAAACCTTTTATATTTTTCATTTCATATCACTCATACTACCCTAGCCCTAACTGGGCTAGGGTTTTATTTTTTTTGAATCTTTGAATTGTGCAGGGGCGAGGTTTTAGCGAGCAGTGGCCATGGGGAGTAGCGGCGTGTAAGGGAAGGCGGCAATGGGTGTCCTTGGGGACGCCACTATGGTTACCCACTGTGGCGGCCGACGCCGCTCACTTTGGGAAACCACAGTGGCGATGTCGACCACTGTGGTCGCTCACAGTGGCGGCCCTTGGGCCTTTCATTGTGGGAAGCCATAGTGGCGGTACCAATCATTGTGGTCGCCCACAGTGGCGGCCCCTGGGCCGTTCACTGTGGGAAGCCACAGTGGCGGCTCCCCCCCCCCCCAACCGCACTGACCACTGTGTTAAACACAGTGGTTCGGCCCACCGATACCCTTATATACATATATTTTGAATATAAATATAAACAAATATATATACATACATACATTTATTTATATACATATATTTTAGACACTCATTAGATTTAGGGCTAAATTTTCTTTTAAGCAACCATATATAGTTTTTTATTTGTTTAAAAACCCAAGTTGCTATAGTATGAAATAATTTATTTAACCTTAGATTAATGACCGAAATCAGAATTTAACAGCATCTAAATAAAAAAAAGATATTAATCAAACTAACTAGACTGTTTAACTTTAGATTTTATATTCTGCAATAAGTAAATAACATAGTTTAATAATTCTAACAGCAACTATATAAATATGTGGTTATTTAAATTAGATAGACCATTTAATTTCTAGATTTAGATTTCTGCAAATAAATATGTGATTTTAATTTCTGCAACTTTATTTATCTAGAATCATTTGAATCTATCCTTAGAGATATGCAAATAGGAAATAAACTGAATATTTAATTTCAAGGTAACATGCATGCATTCCATTAAACTTTTAAGAACAATACAAGCTAAAACCCAACAAAATCATTTCATTTACGCAATAATAAATTAACAAAAATAATGCATTTATTTAAGACATTTTTAGAATACAATACAGACATTATTACAAGAGGGAGAAAATACCCAAAGTAGTCCCTCATTTCTATTAAATGAGGACTTCTATTAAAATAGATACATTTTCTTTTCAAAGTAATTACAATCCCTTTCACATTGCTGCACTTTAAAATATAAAATATTCCATTCCCAAATCTTTTCTGCAAACAATAATTCTAGCAACCTTCTACTTGTCCTTTTCTTTTCTTCCAAACACCCACAATTAAATCATTGGCTATGACCATGGAGTGCTCACCTCCCAGCCTAGGCTAACTAGTAGCCACCCCAAGCTTGGAGAACCAAGCCCTAGACAAGTTACACACATGCAAACACAACAAGCAAGGAAAAACAATCACAAACATATTCCCAACCAAGGCTACACTGCACCACACAATGTGATGATTTTACACAGGCGGTAGTGGACCAAATACCCTGAGGAGACTACAAGTATGGTAAAACATAGAGCCACCTCATGGCAACAAAGATATATCATAAATAGAACAACCCCACATCCTTATGCCCCCCCAAGGCATTCATGCCTTATTTCCCTCCTTATGACCCCCAATGCATAAACAAGCCATGCAGCAAGGGTCACATAAATATCCCTTGAGATCACTGTCACAACAAGAGCCTCTCACTCAAGGGTTGTCAAACTTCCACCACCCACAAGACCATCCTCTCTCCCAAGAGTAGGAGGTCTTGGTTACTCCCAAAACACAGAATGCATACAAGAAATAAAAGACATAACGCGTAATAATTTTCACAAACTAAAAATGCAAGAAAACAACTTTTTCCACACAAGCAATCTTTCCAAAATAAAATGCAACATGAAAGAAAACAATACAAAGAAAAGTTTAACCAACCTTCAACTGCCTCAAAGGTATACTAGATCTAGTTGAGGATGAGCAGCCCAATTTCACAATTCCTTGCTTCTCTACCCTTAGCCAAATTCCTATACCAATCTGTCTTTTTTCAAAATTGTCTTGTCTCCAAAAATGGAGAGTGGGCGATTATCTGCAAAATCTCACATTCTTGCCTAAGAAGACCTCAGTGAGAGTTCTCACAGGTTTCTAAAATTGAAAAGGGAAAGTCCAAAAAAGATAAAAAATGATCTCTCATCAAAAAGGAAAGTTAACTAACCTAGATGATGCCTTCTAAATTCAATTTTCGCACATCTTAAAAAACTCACTTTTTAGGGTGACTAAATAGTCACATGGGAGTTGTCACATTCATAAAATTACTCCTAACCCTTAGGTATACCTTATGGGCTTTAGGAAACACCTTTAAACTACCCCTATGAGTCCATTTAACCCCTTTTAAATCCATGTGAAGTTAACTTTCGGGTCAAACCTAAGTTGACCACCCCAAAGATTCTCTACCCAAGGAAAATATAGAACCACATTAAATTATTTGAAAAAGCTATCGTTAAAACAACTCCCTCCAAGAGACAATTCAAAAATAAAGACATAAATCAACACGTGTCAAGTGACACAATAAAAATACTTTTACAAAATTACACATGAAATTTTGTCTCTTGTTGGATTTACACAATTTAATAAATTCAATTTAACACACATGCCACATTCACTTTCACAAATAAAATACGATACAAACGGGGCGTTGTCTCTCCAAATAGACAAATCCTAGTTTTACGAACGTACATAGGTCTAGGTTTGGTTCTCCATAATGTTTCCATGGTCACATGGATCATTTTCCTGCGCATCTCAATTACACATTAGTAATTTCAAATAACCTCATATAATATAAAACACATGAATAAGAATACACATCAAACACTCTGCATACAATACACATTTAAACAAATCAATATATCTTGCATCCAAATAATCCACATAAGCAGTTATCATAATCCCCATAATTAATCCATACATAAAACATGCATCCTATTTCTATCATCATAGTAAAGTCCTGCAAATCCAATAATGACATATATCATCTCAAAGTAATCCTATTCTAGAATCATGCATAGAAATGAAGCATCAATATATATCAATGTTATCCAAATCATGAAATCATATAAGTTCCAAATCCATAATGCATAACATAAAGCATTCATAATAGTCTCAACATGAAAATCAAAGAAATGCTAGGATGAGTCCGGGTAGGGCCTCACACTACCCCTCTAAAAATGCCCATTTATTATTCTATGAACCATCCTAAGGTTAAATTATCAATTTTCTCTATTTCACAAGATTTATTCATTGAGGTGTTAAGTATTTCACGAAACAACGATAGAATAAACATTATCTCTATTTCATAGGGTCATATCTCTATTATACTAAGCATCCAAAGAAACAATGAAAAAAGAATAAGGAGAATTGAATTTATCTATTTCGCAAGGCTAATGCCATGATATACTAAACACTCAGCAAAACAGTGAAAAGGGGGCATAAGAAACATCAAGTATTTTGCGAAATAGTAAAAAGGGAAGTAAGGTGTATGCAAATTTTGCTATTTTGCAAGCCTCATGGCACATCATATTAAGATATATGCAAAGCAATGGTTTAAGGTGAACGATGTATTAAAACATCACCATTTTGTGGGTTCCACAACCTCTCATATTTGGCAAGTAGCAAAATGGCGATAAAAAGGGGCAAGCTCATGCCATGTTATCGCTATTTTTCCAGCAAAGAACATTGATGATTTTAGAAGGTTGTGATTTAGTGATAGCTTAATAAAACATTGCTATATCGTGGGGAGGACATGAAAAAAAAAAGTATATTGTGTGGTAGCGATAATGATACAAAGTGATTTTGTCATATCGCAAGGAGCCGAAATAAGGGGAGAGGAAGTATAACGATATAGCGATAGGTGTTGTCACTGTTTGGTAGAAATAAAATAGGGATGTCACACTTGTGTTGCGAAATGGTGAAAACAATAAGCTGAAGCAAGTTGGAGATGACATCATCATTATTTTGAAAAAAGGTGGTGAAGTGCTAAATTGCACAAAGGAATTAAATGTAGAAAAGACCCCAAAGGTCACCATTAAGAATAAGTTTTAGCTCATAATTTTCATTCCAAGCTTGAGAATTGTGTTGGTTGAGCCTTGCAGTGAGGAGGAATGAGCCAAGACATGAGCGATAACTATAAGTAAGTGTTAGCAATTGACACTCAATTGGTTGGTTTCACTATGTTGTCATTGATGGCAACATGGTATCTTGTTCTAGCTTCATATTTTGGTTCAATTGTGTATCGACAGACACTCCACCGGTACTAGCACTGGCAGGATAGGAGGATTTCTCAGGTTACCGACAATACAGGTCAACATGGTTTAGGTATTGGAGGCTAACATCTCTTGGATCCGACATCGGTAATTGTTTTTGATATTCATGTATTTATGTTATCTAACCAACATGTATATTCATATTGTAAATATCTTTGTAAGCCAACATAAGGCATGATAAGTTGTATAGGGTATATAGGTCAGTTGGATTTGATCATTTTGATATGGGAATGGGAATGGGAATGGATATGTGAATGTGATATCATGTGAATATATATTAGGAAGGAGATGTGAAATATATCAGAGAGATTATGTATGTGAGGATATTTTGTAAAGGGTTATTCCGGTAAAGGGTTTAGAGTTTAAGATCGGAACAGACAGAGCTTAACTGGAACTGTTGTAGATGTAGATGTATGAAAAGAAGGTCTAGTCTTCAGAGCTCCAAAAGGTCCAAATTATTCAAGCTAAAGAGTAGATAGTTTCCCAACCAAAGTATCTATGTTAATAAATGTATTAGTCATTGTTGTAACAACCACCATAATTCATCCAACAAAATTGAGTATATTTTTTTTTTTCTTTATTATGTTTTATTCAATTGCATACTCTGGGCATCCATCCAAATAGGATTGGGCATTCATCCATTCGGGATGAGCTCCTAACCATACGGGTTGGCAATTGTCCATACGGGACGTAAATTTCATCTATCCAATACGGGATAGGCATCTACCCATACGGGGTAGGCATCCATCCAAACGGGATAGGAGGTGCTCTGGCCAGAGACTTAGACTCATCGGGACCATTCGGGTCCTGAGCCACTCACTAAGTACTACATTCTTCTAACAAGAATGCACCGAGGTCGCCGTCCTTAGGAGTAATAAGAAAATAAGACAAGCTTGAATTCCGCCTCGGAATTTGGCTTAAAGCCTCGGGAAGTCAAGCGAATCCATACGGGATTCCTTCCGAGTATGCATTGAATTGAGTTTGATTATCTTATCTTTCGATTAGGATTCTTACTCAACCAAGCCTAGACCCCACCCACGAACGCCTGAGTATGAGGGACAACTCCGTCCCAAGACTGCCTACATACCCGCTTCGGCACGGGATCAAGGCGTAAAGTATGTAGTTCTGTTTTCTAATCTATGGTTTGATGTAAACTGATTTTGTGGGTACGCAACCCTTTCTAGGGTCAGTGTCCCAGACAGTTTCTCTGCGGTTGCTACCCACGAAGGTAGCATTTAAGCGAAGGCTCAAGATGGCCTATTGCTTGTGGCCTAACAAAATAACTTGAACCTAATTCTTATCACGAGCGTCACCCAATTTCAATCACCAATATCCCTTCGAGGTGAATAAATAAATAAATAAATAAAGTAATTTTCATGAGAGCTCTTAACTTGACCATCCCTAAGAGGGGTTTACTAAGGTTTATCTCAACAGATGTGAAATTCATTTAAAAGTTATCTTATTAAATTATCGATCCAAGAGGGATTACCCGCCCCTTGGATTTTTAACTTCCAAATGTCCCTTATTACTCCCCGACGATTTATAGGGACGATGCCACAGACGTCGTTAATGCAGCTTTATTAGGCGTTAAGTGCAGTAGTTCAACACGACGGCATTACCCGTAAGCGTGACCCAGAGGCACCATATATACCGAACGCTGCTAGTTTTGGTTTTCCAACTTCCTTTATTTAGTTTTCTAACTACGAATAACAAAATGAAAGCGTAAATAATTGAAGTAACTACTTGAAGTGTAATTTGCATAACAATGAAACTGGCATAATAATAATTTCATGAAGATATAAATATTCTAAAAAAAATTCGCATGCTATGGGTCCAAAATAACGATTACATTTAAGCATTTGTTTTAAAGATCAATCAAGTGTCTCAACGATTCTTAATGGGTTGAGTAACTTAAAAATAGTCTACAATTTTTTTTTTAAAAAAAAAAAAAAAGCTTGCTAAGGCAATTTAAATTATGAGCTTGCTACATATTAGCCCAATTTTTCTAAGTCGAAATACAATGTCTTAAGGTTAACCAAAATAATAAAAAAAAAACATCATCTCCTAAATGCCATTACTATCTACTAAAAAAAATTTAACTAAATATCTTAGTAAATGACTTAAGTATTAATTCCTAAATGTCATTATCAACTAAAATTTAATAACTTAGCAATTAACATAAAGTATTAATCTATTTATGAAACAAAACCCCAAGAGAAAAATTTCGATTAAAATTTAGAGGAAAGAAGAAACAACGCATGTTATTTTTAATATGGCATAGGGTGCGGGGTGGGGACCACGGGTCCCATCACCCCTGCGGCCCTGCATGCGCAGGTCCGCAGAGATGAGGGGACCCGCGGGTTCCCCCCCGTACATACTGCGACGGTTACATTGTAACCGCTGCATGCTGGCCGACGTAAAACGCCGTGCGTTACGGAGCCCGAGGGGAGATATGGAGTTCGAATTGTTTTTTCTTTGCTATTCTTTTTTTTTTTGGTTATTTATTTATATGCATATATATATATATATATATGTATATATATATATATATATATATATATATATATATGTATATAGATATATATATATATGTTACAGTATTATCATTATCATTTTATACAGGAGTATTATATCTGTAAAAAAAAAAAATATTTGAAGATTACTCAGAGCAGGGTAATAATAAGTAATTAACAATGTTTGTAGATTAATTTCAGGGATAGAATGAAGCAGTAACCAGAGGGATTTCCATTTCTTTGTTTTCTACAGGGAGATGCATTCACAGATAAAGAGAGTTTATTTCTTTTCCTCATTTCTTTTGTTTCCTACACAGGGAAAACTTATTCACAGAGAAAGGAATTCATTCCTTTACACAGGAAGAAAAAATTTCATTCACAGAGAGAGTTATCCATTTTTATTTTTATTTTTCACAGGGAAAATTCATTCACAGAGGAAGGAGATTTATTTATACACACAGGGAGATCTAATTTTTATCAAAATAAACTGAAGATAATAATCTAATTTCCATTTACTCTAAAACTAATTTCTTATCAGAATTAAAACAATGAATCTTATTTTCAAGAAAGAATGGATTTCATTCTACAAATCTGAGACAAAATAATGAATTTTATTCTCTAAAATCTGAAACTAATGTATCTTATTTTCAAAAGAAATGAATTTCATTCTACAAAATCTAAGACAAAACAATGAATTTTATTCTCTAAAATCTGAAACTAAAAATTTAACAATGAATCTTATTTTACAATAAATCTCATTCTTTACAAAATCTAAAAACTAAATTCATATCAAGAAATTTAACAATGAATCTTATTAAAACCAGGATTCTCATTTTCTACAAAATCTAAACTAATTCTTTAACAAAATACAATTAAAATTTCATACTCATAATTAATCCAATCAAATCTAATCTTCCATAAAAATGAGATGCATGAACTAAGTTGGAGGAACCTGGATGCTTGAAGATGGTGTGGAGTCTTCCTTGATCCTCCAATTTGAAGAAAAATCCTCCAACAAAATCCTAGCTGCCAATGAAGTGGACTACCAAAGAGAATTCAACTTGCAGAAATTTCTTATCAAGATTAGCTAGCTTCTCCTTTGAAACTTGTTCCCATTTTATAAAAGAAATCACCATTTCCCACTACCTATTTTTTTAATTTAAAAAAGAGATTCTTCTCCCAATTTGGCCTCCATGCAAATTAATTAGGCTTAGTGGGAGGAGTTACATGCAAGGAGGTGGAGAAGCCTCTAGAAGCTTCTTATTCCTCCTACAACATGTGCCTTAATTTGGGTGAGGGAAATTAAATATCAATTTTAAAATATATATGCATTTTCCATGTGTGTGTGGTTTATTAATTTATTCCCTTACAATATTCATTCAATAATTCATCCAAAGAGTATAAATAAAGTTTTGTATTTAAATCAAAAAAAAGTGATAAAGGAGGGTTGTGACAATTGTTCTCAACTCATTAATATCAGTAGCCTTCATTTTGTAAGCTGGTGGTAGGGCTCTCAAAACTTTAGAAATAATTTCATCTTCACTAAGAGTTCCACCAAAACATTGAATTCCCATAACAATCTCATTTACCCTTTCCATGAATGCAGTAATCCTTTCATCTTCTTCCATCTTCATGTTTTCATATCTCACCCAGTAACCATCAAGTTTTGGAATCTTCACTGTAGGGTCACCTTCATTAAGAGTCTCCAACTTATCTCATATAGCCTTTCCAGATGATTTTTAGTTAATCCAATTATTTGCTGATCAGAAAGTGCACACAAGAGGGCTTCTCTTTCTCTACAATCATTCTCAAGCTCCTTATCTAGGTTTTCTGGAGGAGGATTGCCAGATGTCGGATTATGAGGTGTGACACCATTCTCCTTTCCAAGACATCTCAGATGAGTATCCATCTGAATCTTCCATACTGTGTAATTTGTTCCATCAAACCTAGGAATGTCTCTCTGAAAGATAGCTCTTGATGAACTGGATGAACTTGAACTGTTAGATGCCATAGGATATTCCTCAAGCGGTTAAGCTTCTGCAGAGAAGACCAAAGCTCAGATACCAATTGTTAAACAATTCAAATAACTGAAAGATAACTAAGAGGGAGGTGAATCAGTTGTCACAAATTACCAAAACCATTAGCAATTAAAACTTTAATACCAGAACCCAAAATATTAATACTGGAATAGCAGTTAAACCAATTAAGCATAAACAATAATCACAGAATGAATACCATCCACATGACACCAATATTTATATGTGGAAAACTCGATAAAGGGAAAAACCACTGTGGGAAGCCTACCCACAATCAAATAATACTTCTACAATAAGTACATGTGAATTACAATTGAGGGGCCTGCACTTGTAGGAAGGCCAACAACCTAGAGCGCACTGCTCATCACAAAAGGAATCTCACTGATTGCATAGAAATTGAGACTACAATTGGGAGAAGTGTAAGATAGCATCTCCTATGCCTGAGTACAGTTTTGATTAAGCTCAATACCAGAGGACTAAATCCTCTTACATAAACCCAATTCGATCTCCAATGATCGACCAAATCCTCTTCCTGAATGATATTACATTATTCGCACATTATATTCCTTTCCTATTCCTATGATATACAATAACCATGATGATCTAAAATGAGATCTTACATCTATATATACAAACCCTCAACCATAAACAATTAGGTCAGCCACCAGATAATAAACCAATTACATAATTACAAACCACGTCGGCCTTAGACCAAACAAATTATAACCAGCACATAAGATATCCTAGAAATGCATTGAGAGGCCCACTCCACACATTACATCACCCGGTCTATAACCTAGATCAACTGAGACCCAATATAGGTCCACATGCTACAACAATGATCTCCATCTGCCAAGTCTCAAACATGATCAACAACAACATCTTGAAACTCCACCAAAAGCTGCACCAACACCACTTATGCAATTCATCAAAGATATTCATCAAAAGATCTATCAATGAAACCCTCGTCAAAACTAGAAACCAAGCTCCTAAGCAAATAGGATAGCATCTGATCACTAGACAAAAACTAACTGACTGAATATGATTATGAGTATCATGAATAAGCCAATTCCATGACCAAATCATACCGAAGCCTACCAGATCATGTAGGATCCAAACCAACCAAAAACTGCTCAACCTACTGGGACCAGAAGGGTGCCGGTAAAGGATCCAAACAGCTAGTGTTGGCATCAACGAAAAAACATCAATGCAAAACATAATCAATTCCTCCAAATGGCCAACATAAGTCTATGGTATCTACAATCCCTTTATACTCTATGTCTTGTTTAAGAATTCCAGAAACAATTATAAGGAAATCAAGAAAGGGATGAGGAAATTCTTCTGGAATGACAATGAGGAGAAAGACAAGATACCAATGTTGTCATGGGATAAAATTTGTAAATAGAGAGACATAGATGGGGTAGGGATAAGAAAGTGGAACTTAGTGAATGAGGTAATGGGGGCAAATCTTATTTGGATTACGTACAAGAATCCAAATAAAAAATGGGTTCGTATACTAGTGAAGAAATATCTAGATGGATAGGGAAGAGAAAGAATTATGACAATAAGAAACCCACCTAAAGGGCAATTTGGAATTTATTGATTGACTATAGGAGGTAATCACGAATCATTTGACATGGAAGATTGGAATGGAGGAAAGCCAAATTTTGGGAGGACTCATGGGAGTCCAGAACTTGAATTCAAATGAAACATGGAAAGACATCTGAAGTGTTACCGATAATAGGTGGGGTGAATATGTGGCGTATTTCATTACCCAAGTAGAATGTTTTGGGGTTATTATTTGGAAATGGAAGGACCATGGGGAATTGAGTCTGCCAAGAGATACAAAGCTCAAAATTAAAGAGATGCTATAGACCTGAGTGGTCAAATTCTCAGATGAGGAAGATCAAATTTTCTAGTGTGGAGCAAAAAGTGGTAATTATGTAGTAAAGATTGGGTACAAAATTTTGGATCGAGATCAAATGGATAATGAATGGCTGCAACATCTTCTTTGGAGTAAATATTGTCGTAAAAAACTTGGATCCTTTGCATGGCTTTCCATAAGGAATAGAATTCTCATAGGGGATTGGTTAAGTATATTGGGGTTTTTCAGTCCTTTCAAATGTGTAATGTGCAAAAAGAAAGCAGAGAGGTCAACACACATACTCCTACATTTTCTGGTGGTGTAGCACTACTAGATGAGACTGTTGTAGAAGCTCAAATGGATCACTCCTCTTTCGAGAAGTTTACTAAGCTGGTTCCAAGCCTGGGGGTGTTGGAGTGATAAGTCACTATACTTAAGAATTTGGAAAGTTTCCCCTTCAGCTTTAATATGGGAGGTGTGGAAAGAGAGGAATTAGAGGATCTTCCAAGACAAGGAGGAGCAAGAAGAATGACTATGGAGCATAATTGAAAGATCTATTTCAGAGCTAGTAAGATCTGCGACCTCAATAAAAAATTTGATTAAATAGTCCTATAGTTGGCATGAAAGTAAAATTCAAGCCCAATGACCCCTAATCAAGTTCAAGCTTGTTAATGGGCTCCCTAAGGTTGATCCTAAAGAAAATCAGAGAATTAACATTAAATGGAAATCCCCAAACAAGGGTTGGATTAAGGTGAACTTTGATGGAGTAACTAGGGTAACCCAAGTAAATCAGGTGCGAGATGTGTGGCAAGAAATCATGATGGCATTATCCTGGAAAAGTGTGGATAGGGACTATGAATAACAAGTAATAACTTAGCAGAAGCTAATGCCGCCCTAATGGCAGTTCAGATGGAAAAAAGTCTTGGGGTGAGGAATTTGCAATTGGAAGGTGATTAAAAAATGATCACACAGATAAATTTCGAAAGGGGAGGCTACCCACTAGAAAATTGACAAGATTATTCAAATAATTACCAAGATCTTAAGAGAATTTCCAAAATTTAAAATATCCCATACGTTGAGAGAAGGAAATCAAGATGTTGATACCCAAGCTAATGAAGTAGTGGACTATCGTCAAGGAGAGTTTAGGTAGGATGAGATAGGGATGATGGCAACAAATCAATGCTAAGCCAAGGGGAAACCATAGGGAAAACACCAAATCATTAAGGATAGCAAGGCAAGGTATGAAAGAATGATTTGTGCTTAGCAAGGGAGCCTAAAGAAAGTACATAGAATTAGAGGATGAGTGAGGTCAAAGTATGTGGAATGATGAGATTTGTACCAACAACAAAGATGAATGGTGGCCAATAGCAGTGGATGATTCTACCAGATTTGAGAAGCGATCAAGATAGCTCACAAACCTAAAAAAATTCTATTTAGGAGAGAATTCGTAAGTTTTAGTATGTTGCCAATATTTATGAGGCTTTGTCAAGCTAGACTAGGAATTTAAGATGCAAGGCAAATGAAGATGAATTATAAACTAGAAGACACAACCTAGAATGTCCATTTCTTAGTGTGTCAGTGAAGCCAAAGGTAGAGTGAGTGAGCAGAGTTGGAGAAATGGAAGCAAACTTTTCGTTGTATACTAGAAAACAACAGGTGGTGTTTTGGGGGCACATCACCGATTACAGACTGGCCAACATTTTCACCTTTGAGGAGAGAACATTCATCAAAAGAGTGAAGATTATGCTCAAGGATTACTTGAGGGGAGAATTTAGGTATCACACCAATGCGGACATTGTTTCAATGTTCATGGCATGGTGCCTAGAATTGGAGACTAGAAACTCGATGATGGAGATAATACATAGAAGTGTGAGGAAGGAATGGCTAGAAGGAATGGATGGTTTGTTATCTATGGTGCATGACAAGGAAGGGTGTGTATGCCCTAGAGGGGAATGTTTACATGTGAGTAAATTTTCTCCCCCTCTCAGGCCATTCCTCTTATGGAGTGTGAACTACGACAAGGAGGTAAGGAGAGCATCAATCCAAACTGAGATGTAGGGAGTGAAACAATACATTGCCTTGGTGATGGCTTGGGAGAATCATCTAGAGAAAGACAAGTGGGGGACCTATGAAAATTACCAAACGTTGAAGGTCACAAAAGCTCCTCCAAGGTGAAAACATAGGCGACTTGTAGGTGTATGTCAAAAATGTGGTATCAACCTGCAAGAGGAGAAAACAATTCAAACACACACATGAAACATTGCATTAGAGGTTAGAAATCCAAACAAAGCAAGTTAAAAAGAATCTAAACTCTTTAATATCATTCCATGCTCCTCTATCTCCAAGGATCTTCAAGATTCAAGGTGGCTCTTAGCTTGGAAGAGTACTTGATTCTTTAAGATGACAACCTAAAGAACGAGATTAAAATGATTCTAAGATCTAAATGGAATGCAACCAAGATCCTAGTGATGATAGGATGCAAGATATTGATATGAAGCTTGAACTAGTATGAAAATGATACTAAGATGAAGCTAACATGATATATCTAAGATTGGAATGCTATCAAAATGATCTAACATGCTATTCTATCAAAGAGAGATAATATGCTTAATATTATGAGACTATAAGTTTGATGCACAAAGACTTGATTTTTTTGAAGAAGGAATGGGCTCTATTTATAGGGAAAACAGGGCAATGAATGGTCAAGATTGGATAATCTTAACAAGGGCCAAGATTGAAAGTTGGGAATCCATGTTTGCATTTGGCACCAATGAAATGGTGACAAATGTCAACATAAGATTGGTTGAGAAAAGGGGTTGGAGACATTAAATACCTGAGAAGACCTCATGGTTATCTAGAGGGTAAGGGTCAAGCTTAAGTTAAGATTACCCATTGAATTAAGAGTTAATCCAAGGATAAACTCTTGTGCAAATGATTAAGAGATATTCATGGTCAAAGCATTAAAGGCTTGATGAGACCCTTGGGTTGAATGAAGGTTAAGTTAGGCAAAAAGTCTCTAACTGTGTAAGAGGGTTGAATTAACCATTAATGGTTTGGGAGACTTTGGAAAATTAAGTGGTTGAAGACTTGAAGCCTTTAATGGTTATCAAAGACTTTAAGGGTTTGAGAAGTGACTTCCCTTTGTTTAGGGATGTGACAAAGTTTAGAAGATGGGTTAGGTTAATTTAGAAGTGATTAGAAGGGTCTAGAAGAAATTAGGAATAGGATTTATGATGCAAGTGGGAGATGTAGGAAAATGCAAGTGGGTGAGGGAAAATAGAATTAATTAAAATAAATTGCTTTATTTTAATTTGGTTGCAACTTGCATTTGTAGGATTTTGCAAGTGGGGGCATTTATAAATAAATTTAGATTTATTTAAATGCAAATGAGATTTTAATTAAATGTAGATTTAATTAAAATGGGAAAGGGGATAAATTGATATCTTTAATTAAATGTAAATTTAATTAAAATGGCTAGAGGGAGGGTATTTAGTTAAATGGCTTAGATAGGAAAAGGGTATATTAATTAAATCTTAATTTAATTAATAGGAAGAATTAAGAATAATTAAATGAGTAAAATTCACTTAATTCATTGTGCAACTTTTAGGTGTCTACAGTAGGAAAGAAGAGGCTAAGGACAGTTCTGGTTCTATTGCAGGGGAGTTGTCTGGTGGAAGTGTTCATCCCAACATCATGAACCAGAGCGCAGTAATGATGGTGGTGAAGAATGAAAAAGGAAAGACAGTGGTGGAGGAAGGATAGGAGGTGGAAAAACCTACTACAAACTTTTTGAGCTTTTTTTCATGTCAAGATGTAAAAGATGTAATTGGGGAAGGGGAACGTATATCTTTTTTACTTTTGTATGTAAGGGGTTAATATGAAATGGCCTGGTTTAAGCATAGATGAGGGCATAATACATACAATGTAAATATTTTTAGATATAATATAATACAAGAATTATCGATCAAAAAAAAATTATATCCTATGTTATCCCCCTCCACACATTGATTTGAAGTGTAATTTTTTTTAAATTATAATTTAAGCTATTAAATAAAATGAAAACTCCTAATTCATTTTAACACATAAAGACCAAACTCCATCTAGCTCACACTTACTACTCATTTCATCATTCAAGGACTATATATGATTATTTACAACCACATCAATTTTGCATACTTTATAATAAATAATTATATTCCATGATTGCTTGTTATCTTTGCTATTTATTTGTAAGCTAGTGAATCAACACAATTAGAGTATTAGAAATGTCATTTTGATATTTGTAAGTTTGGCCACTTTGATTAGAGTATCCTTGCCTAGTTTTGGAGGATGAACAACTCCTTAAGCCTACCACTGAGAAACATAAGTCCACTGGCCTTAAACCTAGGGGTTCCAAAATCAAGAAGATATATAAACCTTCTAAAGCCAAAAATGTTACTACCGACCTTGATGATTTGGATATGGAGTCTATTGTTGAAGAGGCTCACAAACATGACATTGCTAAATAGGACATTGCTCAAGGGGGTTGAATATCAACCAGACTTAAGGAAAAGGATATAAAAATAAAATAAAAACCTAAGAATGAAGAGAGACAGAGACCCCTTCTGAAGAAGAATTTATTCTAGAGAATGATGAAAATAGTGAGGAGTCAGAGTATAGTGATTATGAAATAGATAAGGAGGAATTTAGGGAATACATTGTTATTCAGGAGGATGAAGATAAAACTAAGGAAGACTTTGTGATGCATGATATGGGAACTCCCAAGGAACAAAGAAAAAGATGTGAATAATCGAGCTCTAGATAATATTCCTACTGCTAATGATGATATGTTGGCTAAACTCAAAGTTCAAGTTGTTGACATGCAGGTTAAATTGAAGGACCTTGAAACCAAAGCGAAGGGCTTCAGTGCTAACAAATAGTACTTGGCGCATGCGGTGAAGTCCCTTACTTTAATCACTAACATGATAATGTAGAAGGCTATGATGGAGGTGGTCCCGAGCTAGAGTAAAATGAAGAAGCAACTGAAGAAGATTGCAGGCTCTAGTGCTCAGAAACAAGAGGATCCTAAAGGTTGTGTCCT
This sequence comes from Cryptomeria japonica, assembly GCF_030272615.1. Classification (NCBI taxonomy): domain Eukaryota; kingdom Viridiplantae; phylum Streptophyta; class Pinopsida; order Cupressales; family Cupressaceae; genus Cryptomeria; species Cryptomeria japonica. Next base: position 173,007,523 of record NC_081411.1, on the reverse strand, counting down.
CGATGCTAAAGATTGGAAGAAGAACCTCTAGACCTTGAAAAAGAATTGGGGTCTCATTAAAGACCAAAAGAAATAGTTTATTGGCTCTATTTATATTCATTTTTTTAGGAGGGTATAGATATAGGTTTAGATATTTGTTATTATTTTAGTAAGACTTTTTATTCTAATCTTTAATGGCTTGTGTGTCTGTTCCATGCTTGGTTGGTTAGCTAATATTTCTAGTAGTCTTAGTTTGGCCACTGATACTCTAAAGGACATTTCGATATTACGTTTTTTATTATGTAAGTTTGATGGTTTGTTTGTTGCAGGCTCCTAGTTGTTCTTTGCTAGTGGCTACTCTCTGATGGTTTTGTTGTGTTTCTGATTGTATGGGATCAAGGCCCTTCCTTACTTAATCAAAAACACACTTAGAGTTTGACCAAGGGAGAAAACATATTTCTTATGAATCTCCTCAAATGTGTTTGCAAACATAGCTACTCTATCTTTAGATATCGAAAGACAAAATGAAACAATTGTTAGATCACCAAACCTAGTAGCTAGATCTCACACGTTGAGATTGCTTTTATATTGCATTACTAACTCAAATTGAAATTTCATTATATTTTTGTCCCATATTAAAGCAAAGTCTAATTTGTTACTTACCAAAAAAGTTAACACTAAAATTGATATTAATTTTATTTTTTAATTCACTAAACAATAATTTGTATTTCAACACCAATTAACTACATCTAAAATTAAATAACACTAATTCACCACTGTTGTTTAAGAAAAAAATATTTATCTATTTATAATTTACTATCTCATCTCCATAGATCCTAAATCATATTTATCTATCTTTATCAATTAATTAATCTTCACTTTAGATGTTTGAAAAGAATGCTTTATTTTTCTTTTAACCTCATAAAAATTAATATTTTTTTTCTTCAAAATTTTGAAAGTGTGCAGAAACAACCCATGATTTTGGTGATAAAGTTTCCAACTAATGATATGCTTCAAATCTGAATATTCCTATGAAAAATAGAATAATAAATAAATAAACAAATCTCTTTCATAATCAATAGTCCCACAACCACCTTCCTCTTATTGATCTTAAATTCAGCAAAAGGAATTAAGAAGCATGAAAACTTATTTAATTTCTTTCTTTTTTCATAACGTAATTAACAAATGCCTTTAGTTATATTCCATATTCCAAAACCATTTTAAGCTATTTTGTAAAAGATCTAATGACTTAATCCAATCCATAAATTTTGGGGAAAAACATAAAGATCGTTTTAATCATTATGCTTTTATTGTACTCAAGACATATGGACCACATGGTTTTAATAAGGAAAAATTTAGAATGCTTATTCTCAAATTTTAGTGTAATCAAATGCTCTAAATTATATGCTAGCAAGTGCAAGAATGTGAATAGAAAGACCACTTTAATTAAATTTGTCATAAAAGGAGTTATCGATATGTTAACAAATTGAAAAATGTGAATATACATTTTATGTGTTGTTTATTTGAACGAGCTTGATTTTTAATGTTCTTATAGATTTGTTATTTGAACTTTTTTTTTTATCAATTATATTCTATTTTGATCTAGTCTCATTTTTTAAATAATTTGTTGTTTTATAATATTGTATTTATTTGTTCCTCTTCAGCAAATACCTCTCTCTAATGAAGATGCTTCTAATGATGTCGTTCTGTCTAACAATGATGGTGCTCCTCCTAATGCTGGTCCGATTGATTGGCTCCTAAGACCTTTTTTATTCCACTATGCATTTGTGCTTATGTAGCATTTGTCATGTTATATGATGGCTCTTTATGACATCTTTTTATAATTGAGTACTTGGGCATTTTTGCTCGTTGGTTTTGAAACAATATATACTTGGCTCTATTGATTTTTCTTTCAGGATTGAGGTTTTTGGACTCTTTTGTAATATTTTTGCTTATATTAATATAATATATTAGGTGGCTTTGCCACTTTTATCGAAAAAAAAAAAAAAAAATATTGTATTTATCTTATTTTTTAATAAATAATGACATGAATATAACAAGATAGTATTATGATATAGCAATATCTGATGTAGGAACATTTAAGGTGTAAGAGCAATATTGCATCACCTAAAAAAAATATTCTTTTTCAATAAGGACTAAAAACGGTAGGGTTATTATTTGTAGTAAGTTGGCATTTATGCATAAATGGACACAAAAACATACATAGACCTTTAGAATGGTGAAATGTAGCCAATGGTGAAGAAATCACTTCAATATCATTTTTCATTTATGAGATATTAATATTTTCATTTTTTAAAATCTTTTTTAAAAAAATTTAGAGTCAAATTTGAGGCACTTAGAGGCTCCAAATGGCCCCCAAAAAGTTGTCAAAAATCAAAATTTCCTTACTAACCACACTTTGTGGCAATATCTTTTCAAGACCTTTCCAATGATATATTATTGTTGAAAATCCAATAGTTAGATAAAAAATTATGACACCAAGAAGTTGTACTACCAAAATCCACAAAAATGCGAAATATCTTCTTGAGCAAGAAAATGGAAAGTTGGATTTATGGTGCCCATATGAGAGTTGCACTTTCTAAAATATTCTAGAGTAGTTAAACAATTTGGATTAAGAAGGTAATTGGGGGGGTTTCAAGGGAAATTAAATCTTAGTAGTGCAGATTGTAGCTCTGCCTGTAGATTATTGTAATGAGAAAGCTAATGTTTTTGTATCGTGTCATTTTTTGAATGTTGTAATTTCATTTCATTGAATAATAGTAAACAAGTGTTTCTTGCATTTTTCTATCTATTTATCTACTTTTGTCATGTGTTTGGGTTGGTAAGGGGAGTACCCTTCATCAAGTAGTATTAGAGCAGAAGATCTTGAGTGTGTGAATAGATCACTGAACATAAGGTAGTTTACACAAGATTGTAGTTGTGGATCTATGAGAAAGTGGGAGAAAATGCTTGGAAGAAATGTTAGTGAAAGAAATGTCGTGCCAGAAGAGGATTTTAGAGTCTTGAAAGACAAGTACTTGCATTGCAAGAAGAGTGTCACGGGAGAGTAGATCTAAGAAGACACGATGTAAGTGATGATGAGTTAGAAGAAGAATGACAACAATTTGAAGGAGAGAAAGAAGTAAGAAATCCTAAAGAGGATAGGTTTCCGAGGGCCATTTCCTAGATAGAAAAAGGGCCAAAGATTGAGGTATCTACATTTTCTAGTAATCTAAATCCAGAGGAATTTATTGATTGGATAAATGATCTAGATGAGTATTTTGAGAATGAAGTAGAAGATATTGAGAGGGTCAAATTTGCTAAGACCAAACTAAAGGGTCATGTAAGTATTTGGTGAAAAGAAGTGCAATTGAAGAGAAACAAAAGAAGAAAAGAGAAAATAACAAGATGGGACTATATGGTAGATAAGTTGAAGAGACGATTCATTCCTATGGACTATGATCTTGATCTACTAAAAACGATGCAAGGGTTGAGGAAATCTTGAAAATCAATCGATGAGTATATAGAGGCTTTTTATTGATTTCTGATTAGAACAATCTATTCTAAGGACAACAAGGAGAAGGTTACCCGTTACATAGATGGGTTGAAGCTTAGTATCTTAGTATCCAAGAGGAGAAGTTTGATGAGAATGTCTACTATTGAAGATTATTACTTGTTTTCCTTGAAGGTGGAAAAGAAGTTGAACAAAATATTTGAGAGAAAGAAAAGAGGAAGGGGTCATCTAAGTTCAATGTGAGTTTAGAAGAAATGCTCTCTAGGGGAGCGTTGGTCCTTGTTGATTAAGTAACCATCTCTCCTATGAGAGGTGTACTTGATCCCATTTAATCAATAGCATAAGATATTGTGATGACACTCTATACTCCCTCTCTATGAGCTCATGATTGTGGCCATTTCGATTGTACCCATCAAGAATACATATAGTTATTAATCATGTGATATTGGTTCGGTGAATCTTTTATGTTATGTATACTTCATTTTTAGTATATGTGTGTAAACCTTACTCCTATGTGTTTTGTGTGAGTTTTCTTGTGGTCTATGTGATTATCTCCTAGCATGGTATAGAGGACCAGAGGGTACCACATGGTTGTGTGGTGTGGAACAACCATTAGGGACTAGAGGATTTGAGAAAGAGATATGAGATTGTGGAAAAATCTAGAAAAGACTTCCCAATTGTTTACATTGTTCCATTTGTTGGCATTGTGTTGTCATTGATGTCAACTAGTATAGGAGGACAACCGGTATGGGAATATAGTTGATGTGCAGTCATTCATGTCAACTAGTCTAGCAAGTTACCAATATAGTCTATCACCGATAATAAGAGGATGTCAACTGGTAAGTGATGTGTTGATAGTGAGTGGTTGCCAACCGGAAAGCTTATGACTAGTGTACAATCAGGGTACGAAAGTTGTTGGGTTGTTTATTGTGATGAAGAGGCGGAATGTTATCAAGAATCACATCAACACTGGAGGAAAAGTATGTACAGGTCATTGGTATGTTGTGTGGATGTCAATCAACAGGACTCCCACGAGATAAGGATGCAATCACCATATAAAGAGATGACTGACAATAAATGTGCCCCAACCGGATCACATGTGCCTATTTGAAGATATGCTGCTCAAACAAGGAAGCCACATTGGTGCATGGTAGTATGCAGATGACAAGGATCCACTCCCACCAATAAGTGGATCCTATATCCTATTATGCATGGAATGCATCATAGTCCTCCAAGATAAGAGAGAAGAATAGAAGGAAGGTGATTGAAGGCTCACACCAGATCTACTAGTGAGTCAAAAGGATGCCTCATGTGCATGAAATAAGAGATGTGCACTGGATCAGAAAGAGTTGGCATGTTGTGCCACCGAGATAGAAAAGGAAGAGTAAAGAAGTGATGGGTTTTTCACCTTGACAAACCGGTTGAGAGATGGTTTGGGCTGATGATGAAGAAGGCAAGGCTGAGCATCTGTAGATAGAGAGTGTAATTGGCATGAAGATGCCTAAGATGGAAATAGTTGAAGGTTGATGACATGGTGTCATGAAGGGTGCCTACCAGTATGTAGATGAACCGGTAAGAGAGAAAAGAGGCTAAGTGATGGACTCCCATCTTATGAGGATGTGAATAAGGTAGGTTAGCAAGAATGCTAACCGGTTGAGTGTTACACCAAAAGCGAAGCCAAGTGCAAGGTGATGGCAGACCGGTTAGGGTATAACCGACACGGTTTGTGAACCAATAGATGAATCTGGTATTGTGTGTTGGTAGGTGACTGACATAGATGACCTAGAAAAGGTGGATGCTGACATACTGGCCATGTGGAGGTGAAGTGGAAATCATGCATAGGTCGGTGTGATGTGTTGGTGAGGTAGTTGGCGACAGGTCGACATTTATGTCGACTGCGTGATTCATGAGATGCGTAGCAGGGGTTTGCAGCTCAAGTTCAGATAGACAACAAAGATCTAGAACAAACTATTTTGAGTAGATCGAGGTAGGTAAAGGAAAACTCAAAACCATTCTTGGTGATCGACCAAGAGATCTGTCGATAGGTTAACTGCAGGTTGCTAAAAATAGAAGGCATGATCAGGAAGGCACAACAATGGCAGGATTGATTGATGAGTTGTAGTTCATCAATCAAGGTGATTAGATCGGATGAGATCTGAATGGATTTGGTTTGCCTCGAGGTTGATGAGGAAACCCTAACCGCCTGAAATTTGAATTAGCTTTTGGCGGGAAAACCTGTTTATAAATATGCAAGCCGAAATCAATGAAGGTTGCCGCTAGATGAGAGGGTATTGCTGCTGAAGAAGTGAAATCATTCAAGTGCTCACCAAGAAGAAGTAGAAGAGATTGAGTGTGAGGAAGAACAAGGTTGAAGTGTTCAACCGGAAACAAAGAGAGAACCAGCAGTCAGCCATTGAGTCTGACAGAGGAGTAAATCGATAGTGACCAAACCGATAGAGAAGAGTTGCAGAAGATAGCAGAGAAGGCAAGCAAAGAACCAACACAGATTAGTAACGGTGGATAGCAACAGTGTAGCAAAGAGGAGAGAACTAGCAAAGAGAAGAACCAACAAAGAGAAGAACCGAAAAAGAAGTAGAGGAGGCTGAACCGGTAAGGTTGCAGCAAAAGATAAGGTTGTAGCAGTGTGAGGGTGATCAAAGAACTGACAGTGAACTGGATAGAAGATCCAGTAGTGGGATTTGCAGAAGAGTTAAAAAATTCATTCGTAACAAGACTATTACTCTTGTAATTGAATATACTCATAGTAGACCACTAAGTTGGAGCTCGATGCAGGGGTTGTAGCTCCTTGGGTTGGTGCCCTAAACATTGTAATCAGAGATTCATTGTGAGGCTAGATTGGAGGAGTAGTCTCCAACAACATTTCTCACAGAGGTTTTTCCCATCTTGGGTTTTTCTCATACATGCTAGTGTTATGACATGTCCCCTTTATGTGTGAGTGCACTTGTGATAGTCTCCCATCTAACCAGTAAGTCTGCTTTCTATTAGGTCTGATAACTGATATACACACATAAGATAGATAAAGGGAAAAGTTTGCAAACTACTGATTCACCCCCCTCTTAGTGGTACATTGTGTCTAACACCATTATATTAAAAAGTATGTATATTGAAGGACATTTGAGTCCTCTTCTCAAGTTATAACATGTTATTGGAAATTCCTAAATGGAGTGATATTAAACTTGTCACATAAGTGGTATTGATCTTAAACATTCTTTTATTTGATTCAGCATCAGAGTAAAAAACACACACCATATTGTATGATCTATTAACGTATTAAAATGTTGGATACAATGGATTTAGGTCACACTTCAATGTGAGTTTAAAATAAGTTCAAAGTTAGAATATATGCAAATGGAAGATTCACAAGACTAGTCTCCTCTCATGTCCCTAGGTATGTTTAGTTGTGAGGACCCATTTCATGGAGAGATCATTTTTAGGGTCTTTGTGTGGTTTTGATATAAATGATATTCATCCTTATGTTATTTATCCTATGTTAGTGCCCTTAGAACTCACCAAACCTTGGAAGTTAACTCCCCCTTTGTAGGATATGTGATGTGAGATCATATTTTTAGGATCACTCTAGTTTCAGGTAATCATTTTTGTTGATTCACAATCTATTTTGTTTCATATTTTTTCCTTGTGGTTCTTGAGCATTATCCTAGGTCTAGAGGTCTAAATAAAAACCTTGATTAGATCATTGGCTAAGACACTACTGCAAGATAAAGGACTACAACATATTCCTAGGACCCTGACACCAAAATAGGACTCTAGTGCTAAACTTGGATACATGCATAGTTGTAGGACATTGGTGGACTCATGCTAGTTTTCCAACTAGGTTCTACTTCCCTCCAAGTGCATTGTAGCACTTTAGCATGTTTTACTCCCTTCATTCATTGGGTAGTGATAACTTATGGGCTTTTGTAAAAAAATGTGAAAAAAACTTATTCCCCATAGTCAATATGTGTGATACATTAGGAAGTTACACCAACTTTTGTATTAGGAAACATTTCCTTGCATGAAATCAATCCTTTGTAGTTTCTTTTGTTAAGGATCTTGTACCTCCTAGGGAAACATGGTCTTGTAGGGGTTTGATCCTAGTGTTAGAGGGCCTCTTCTGTGTTATATCCCTCTTAGGTTATTGGTTAGTGTTGTAAATCTTTCTCTTGTACCACATTTTTAAAGCAATTATGATGTCATGTTTAATGTGTCATTGTGCAATGTGATACCATTATACCATATGTACTATATCATTATTTTAAAAAAGTGTGTTTTTCAAGCTAATTCTCTATGGGGGGCATTACATTTCCTATTTGATTATTGCTTTTGTCACTTAATATTATTAGTCCATTTACGGTTAGTTTGTATGTATCTTATTTTTTATTAAGGGAATAATAGGTTTTGAGGGTGTTGGAATTAAGGATCCAAGGAACACTGAGAGGGGGGAGGGGGTGGGGGGGTGAATTAGTATTCTGCAATTTCAACCCAATTATCCAGATCTATAAACCACTTAATGGAGATTAAGAAAAGTAAAATATAGAAACACAAAGCAGGGAACAACAACACCATAACACCAAGATTTTTACGTGGAAAACCGATTAAGTAAAAAACTATGGTGGGATTCAAACCTACAATATTAGTATACTCTATTAGAAGTATAAAAATATTACATGGGGGAATGCACGTGCATTAAAGCACACTGCCTTGAGCTCATTGCTCAGATTACAAATAAGGGCTACAACTCCAGAAGGATCACTGCCTTACAAATGTTTGTAAAATATTACAATGAAGTTTAAACTATGAAGTAGCATCAGAAAATGCCTGGATATAGTTACGGTTAAGGACAAAACATATTCTTACTCAATTTTGTAACATTGCTCTGTTCTGATATTCTGCTTCAATCCAGAGCACAATTCTAAGACCTATGCACGTGAAATTGAGCACAATCTCTCATACACACTTCACACACTTCAATCACATACATAAATACCCATTACAATCGATCTTATTATCCACGTCACAAATTAAGAAACATTTCATGTTGGCTTCAATAACACGTCACAAAAGATGAAACGTGTAAATGAGTTGGCTCAAATCCATCTTTAAAGCATATGTAGAGAAAAACAAAATGTCCACACACTTCCCACATGATAGATCTTTAACCTCAAATATACAAACAATTGCTAGAATCAATCCGCAAGATCCACAAAAATGAATCACTACACGCTATGATTCTTATACACTGTTCATAATGAAAACATGATTACCAGATCTTCTAACTTGCATGAAACTTATTACCAGAGGCCACAATACAATAATTAGGTATATTACATGACCACAAGCCTTCTCCAAAATTTGCATAGCAAAATACACAACGAAAATAATTCACTAACCAAAATTACTCACTATCGGATATCCTGCTCTGCTAACCAGACCTCACCGAACTCTAGCAATCTTCACTCAACATACTAGAATAATGAGGAAACAAAGTGTGAATACCAAGATTGATATGAGTTGCCATCATTTACAACATCTAAACATACCTATAGTGTCTCTCGCCAACAATCTCCCCCTTTGACATTGATGGCAACACTTAGTGAAAAATGACTAAGTGTCAGACCAAGACCAAAATATACATACTGCAACCAAAATATTCTCTGTCGGATTCCAAAAAGCAAAAAATCCCCCTAAGATCAACATTTTTCACTTATCTACTCTTCCCCTTTGACGTCAATGGCAAAGGTAGAGTGCCTGAAAACCAAAAATACTATGTACACACAATCCTTTTATACTCACAAAAATTTGAAGATGTCAGCATACGAATTATGTGAGGAATTTAGGTGACTATCCCAACTTTTCTTGAGACTCCATAGAAATTATGAGCCCACTGAGTAAGTATTCAAGTGCCTCTACTGATCTGAGATCACATGGCTCAGAGGAGTTCATGGTAGCTTGAGAATCTTCCAATCCACTAAGCATAATATCCATCTTAGGAGTAATAAGGCTCCTAAGTTCACAAACTTTATCAACTTTCTTCTCCTTTTCATTATTCAGACTCCTAATTTGTTCAAGAAAAGATACTACTTGTGCTCTGTGACCGCTCAGGGAGACTAATAGGGGATCAAATGACTGAGATAATTGATCAAGTTGATCCTTGTGTTCTTTAATATTTCTCTCAATATCATGAGTAAACTTGAATAGCTTCAAACATGACCTATAAATATTTCCTCCCTCAAACAATGCTTCCTAAATGCTTTTTATGCCATCATCCAAAGTGATTCTATCACCAGTGACCATGTTTTTCAGAGTCTAAAACCTTCTGGCATGGAATTTATTGCGGACTTTCTCTTCAATAGATTTTTCAAATGATTTGAAGTGATTGTCCACATAATTGATTAAGCTTTTTATATTACTGGATGGAGTGTCTGATAAGTCCTTCTGAAATGAAGGCATGAGTTTCTCTAATACACCAAATGCCAAAATGACCAATTCACTATTCTCTGTGCAAGATTTTTCTCCATCTTCACTAGATTTGGCTTGGGAAACACAACTAATTTGAGCATCTGAATAGGGGACAAAGAAGCTAGGTTGATGGGGCCTTGAGAAAATTTTGGATCCTCTACATAGATGTTCTTTCATTTTACCGGATCCTCAATGTCTCTTGCCTCAGTAGCAACCTTAACTTTTGACTCCTTATTTACATTGCCGACATCAACATTAGTCTTATCTCCCTTATCTTCAGCTTCTTCTGGAACAATTTTATCTTGACCTTCTGGAATAGAAGGTTCATCAGATTTTGACTCACCTTCTAGGGATGGCATACCTAGGACTTCTGAAACAAACTTTTCAATATTTTCTTGTGATTTATCTAGAACCATCTCATGCTAATTATTTGACAAAATTGCTCTTAAAATTTGTTCAATTTCTCTTCTAACCTCTTCACTTCTGCCAATCATTATCTTATTCACTCTCTTCTTGCTTCTTAATTTTTCCTTGTTTTCTTCAAGAATCCTCAATTTCTCCTTTCTTCTACTCTTTCACTTCAAATGCAAAGTGGGAAATGAAAAGTTTATTCGCTATTTATCCACTCCTTACCTAACTTTTAGGTACAATAAATGCACTTAACCCTAATTCTCCTGGTTACTCTGCATACCAACAGATCTTCAGGAAATCTTATGCAGATCATCAAACTCTTTCAAAAAATCATCAAAAAAGCATTTGCAACCTACCAGAACTAGGTACAGATCTCCAACAGGGGGTTTGAAAACTTTTTCATCAAAATCTCCCCCTAAGGCCTGGTGCCTTACCTTAGTTATCGGATGTAGTTCTAGCATCGAAATCAGGTGCGAACCCACTTCCTGCATCATCACTACTCTTCTTTTCCCAAGTCTTCTTCATTTTATCTCCGATATCTTCAAATTTTTCTTTACACTTCTCATATGGCTTCACATTCTTGTTCTTGTCTTCCGAGCCTCTCCTATTCACATTTTAACTTCTACAATACTTTGCAATGTGATCAGATTTGTTGCAAGCATAGAAAATAATATTTCTTTTCATAGGTCTAAAATTCATTTGATTTCTTCTTGTTTTGCATTGATTAACATTTCCAAACATACCACATGCATAGCATCTGACATTTCTTCTATTTTGAAAATTATTCATCATAGTTCTACATACATTTGCCTTGTGACCGTATTTATTACATTTGAAACATTGACCAAATAAAATTAATTTTTTTTCCACCCAAAGCGCTTCCTGCACAACCCCCAAAATATCCTCCTATCTAGAATGCGAGAATCTGCCAAAATAATTTCATTAATGACATTTTCATAACTACCGACATGCATGTTGACAAATAATAGCCCAAAAGAAATGTGTTTCTTTTTAAATTATAAAAATTACATTAATAAGAGAGTGGGGGTAAAATTTATTTATTTACTTTATTTTTTTAATAATATAAGAATTATTAAATGAGAGTCAACAAAACAATTACATTATATAAATATTTTTTAAAACCTTAATTTTTTGAATACAATTACCAAGTTAATTAATTTAATTTAAAACATGCACTATAAACATTAAATAATAATCAAAGATATAAAGGGTTATTTAATATAGAATTAATTCTTTGAGGAACTAATTTATTTAATTTACTCTTGGGCTATTTTCATTTTATTAACTTAAGTGAATAATCAAAAGTATTAAAATGCCATTTAATTGCAAGATTACTTTTACACTAACTGACACAGAGAGAACAACTATGGTCTACAACACAACACAAGGGTAAAATTGACAACACAAGGCTAACCACAACCTCTAGTTTACTTGACAAAAGGGGGTGATGTCTAGGGTCTGACTGATATCTCTAGTTCCATTGTAAATAAGAGCTATGTACACCAACAATATCATGATGATTTTTTTTTCCAATCTAGAGGGTTGCTCAAGTATTATTCTAGAAGGCTCCTAGATTTTGGAAAAGAATGACCTTTGTCTTAAAAAGTGGTCTTTGGGTCTCAACCCAATGAATGATATAATCTTCAAGTTTCGTATTTGGGTTTTCCTATCGGGGTTGTCATTGGAGTATGTAGATGAAATATTTGTAAGGTCATTGCTAATTCTTTTGAACAATGTTGTGCTACCAACTCTATCACCAAATTCATGAAGCATTTGTTGTTTGCTAGATTTTGTATTTTTGTGGAGAACAAGATGCTTTCTACTCAGATTAACTTTTTTTTCCCAATATGTCATTATGTGTAGCAAATTGAATTTGAAAGATCTCCTATTATTTGCAATACTTGTGTTAAAGTGGGCTATGTTACTACTAATTGTTTAACCAACAATAAACGCCATTTCATTTGGATGAAAAATGAACAAATACCTACTACTATTGAGGAATCTTTTACTTCATTCAAGGAGGCACAAAAGTCGATTAATAGGGGGAAATCTCCTTTTTATTGTGACACCTCTCCTAAAGCCATGGTGTTGCATGAGGGATCTATTGGTGTTTCTATGAATTATCCTTGTCACAAGAAAATGAGTTTAGGGGAAACTTGGACCATGGTACTAAGGCAAATAAAAAATCCTTAGAACAATTTTTCAAACCACCCTAACTTCAAGTTTGGACTTTGTAAGGTTTTGTAATACTTTCTCGTGTTTAGTCTCAATATTGCTCCTTTTGGTTATTCTTTGGTGTCTTGTTGTATTTCCTACTACATCCTTCTAATTGTATAAGACTCTATGCCCTTTCAAAACCTTGCTTTCCATAATCAAAAACAATATCATGATGGAAAATTTATATAATAATTATAAAAAACTATACGTATTATCTTTAACATATTGATGAATATATTTTACATTAGAGATATTAGTTTTCCACAATCCATCATACTTGTTGTTGTTGTTTCTGGTTTAGAATGTGTGTGTTTTTTACATCAACACTTCAGATCAAGCTCTGATCCATCATCAAGTTGAAAGATAGTTCATGGAGAAGGAAAATAAAATGACCAGCGTTTCTTCTAGATTTGTCTTGTCACGCTACTCTCAACTTTGGCCTCTATGAGGTTTGTACTATGGGCAGGTCCTATTTTCCCCTTTGGATCTTTGGGGGGTCCCTTCTGATAGCCCCAAATTCTCTTTTCATTGTATCTGAGCAAGGACATAGGATTTTCTTCCTGATTCTTTCCCTATTGAGCTCTTGAATCAGTTATCTTATTAATATATATTTATCAGTGTCTTGCCACTTTTGCCAAAAAACAAACAAAAATGACCAACATTCATATAAAAAACATACAATCTAAACCAGAAATAACAAGAAGATATGTTTTACATATTATTATGTCCTACTCTATGCCTTATTCCTTATAACCTTTTACAACTACATATTTCATTATAATCCACACTTTTCTCTTCTGCATTAATCAAATCAATTGAACACTAATCAAATTACAACTCCCTCATCATTATCACCATGATAAGTGCTATCAGTAATAGAGAATGGGATGTTCTACCTTTTGATCAACTAAGTAGCAACTCACAACCATAACACTATATCTAGTATTATGCATCAATACAAGTTGGGGCGGCCCACATTTAATCAATTTAATGTTATTAAACTTTATTTTCATTATGATGATATTATCATGATAAAGTGGGGCATGCTTCATTAAGATATTGTCATTCAATGCCTAAAAGGACTCAATATATTTATTTAAGTTATAATAATAAGCATGTCATCACAAAATGCTTATAATAATATGGATGTGCATGTGCTCAAATAATGTATATTCTCTTAATAATGTGATTCGTAAGTAAATATATTTTCTACTTAAAAAATCTAAAAAAATTCTCAACTTCAATTTTTTAAGGCTTGTTTTTATATAATTTTTAATGATTTAAGACTTATATTTAAAGAGTTTTATATAATAAACATTCAAAATATTATAAAATATAAAAGGTCCTTAGTCAATTTTGTTAAAAGGATATTCAAGTTCGAGCTCACTTTATCATAATCATTATAGCCATTGTAATTTGTTTTTTACTATGAAGAAAAGTGTTATTTCTCTTTATTTTAATCATTTTAATGTTTTGTGACTTAATCATATGCATCTATCATTTATCTCCATGTTTGTCGTTTTTTATAATCAAAATAATAATTATAGTTTATCTTGAATTCTCTTGGAGCCTAAGTTATACTAGAGAATCAATATGAGTAAGATATTTTTGACTTATTTTAAGCCACTTTTGATTAGTTTTGGGTATTTAATTGAGATCATGAAAGATTCAAGAGATAGATTAATGTTAGTTTAGTTATGATAATATGGATCAAGACATAATAATGTCATAAAACCAATTTCAATATAAAAAAAATTAATAGAAATTTTATTAAATATGAATTTTAAAAATAAATAAATTATATAAATAATTGTAATGAAAAAAATTGTATATATGTGTTCTTTTTTCTTAATTGCATTCGTTTTAAGTAGAATATTTTAATATATTTATATATAAATAGTATAACTTTATGTAAAATTAGATTTTGTATTTTACCTATTTATCTATTACAAATATTACTGTACATCTATTCTATATTCCACATAGTTACATATTTCAATATATTAATGATATCCATATATTGTAAAAAAAATTATGCACATATTTACATATAATCATTAAGAACTTTGATTTGGTCCCTTTGTATGTCTTGAGTCATTTTTATTGTAGTGGACTTGGTTGCTCGATGCACCTATAAGATCTATGAGCATTTGGATAACATTTGTATTGTTGAATATAGAAAAACCGATTTTTTTTCTCTTCTTAATTTTGTCTACATCTTAGTAATCTATATAATTGGAAGCCTTTAGAGTTTTTTCAACCCTAACTCCTCTAAGAGATCACATCACCTCATCACTTGATATAAAACTCTTGAATATTTATCCAATACATCCAGAAAGCTCAATTTCTTGGAGCTGGCTTCATTAGTTTAGGATACAAAAATTAAATTTTTATTAATTTAATTTTAATTTTATGGTTAACTTATCCTCATTTGACTATTTTTATCAAATTCCAAGGAAAACACAAGTGGTGATTATTTTGTTTTTTATGAGAACAATAGTTATGATATGAGTAAGTTGTCTAGTTGTTTTATAAAATGAATAGATGTGTTTACATAGTGTCTATATAACAAAGTTGAAGGCATGCATTTTTTCATAAATTTATCCATTTCTTTTATAAGCTTCCTTAATTACAAATAAAATATATTTCTTATCTTTAGCAAGTATTTTTGTTTTGGAGTGCTTCTTCGGCAATTGTTAGATACAATACACCAGTCCTTCACAAATGTACTATCCCCCTAATAAAATTTGAATCATTCTTTCAAATTCAAATTTTTAATTTTTCTCTTTGATCAACTCTCACCAACTATTAACCTCCAAGAACCAAATAAACACAAATTTCTACAACTTATTGTTATGTCCTTCTATTTTAAAGCATTCAATGCACTCATATCATTAAGAACCTATTCTTCCTCTCTCATCCTAATCTGATAAAAATTTGGATAAATGTTGCATTCAAGTGAATATAGATCTACATGATCATATGAGGAGAAAATGAATAACTAACAAGTGTGTCTTCAATGATTCGCTCAATTTTTTTTTTGGTTTGATCTAGGATGTCCTCTTGTGACACTAATGAAAATATTCTTAAGGAATTGTTAAATATTATCAACATGTAGATTTACAAAATAATTAAAAATAGTGGCAATGGGGTTGTGCTTAAATGGTGAGGCCACAAGGTTCTCAAGATGTAGATCCATGTTCAAATCCCCAAAGTGACATCTTAAGTTATAATTTCAAGTGGTGGCTCTTGTATTTCCATTGTGTCTTCTTAGTTGAATAAAGTTGAAGGGGAAGATTTACACTTTGTGACTATCATTGGTGTATAGCTAGTCTAAATAATATCTCCCAATTGATGAAAAAAATATAAAAAATTGTAGGCATGACTCTAGTGAGGCAGAAGATTGAAATAAAGGATGGCGTGCGTGCGGGGGAGCTCGAGCGGCCGAGCTAGGGTTTTGTGTGTAGCGGGTGAGGGTTGTGCAGGGTGTTGGGGGAGTGTAGTGGCTGTGGGGGTAGTGCTAGGCTCAGTTGTGGGTGTGGGGGGAGCTGTGAGGGTTTGGGGGGCTGGGCTTTAGGTACACAAGGGTGGGGTTGTGGCTACGCAAGGGTAGGGTTGAGGCTGCACAAGGGTGGGGCTCTGGATTATTGCAGCCAGTGGTTTTCCCATGGGCCTGGGGGTGTCGGTTGGCCCTTTCTTTTGGTGGTGTTGGAGTGGGGTGGTGCCTTGGGTGTCAATCCTCCTTGTGTGGCCCTTTTGGGGTGTGGGTTCTTGGCCCTCATGTTTTATTTTTTTGGTGCTCTGATGTCGATTTTTGGTGGTAACGACTCATAGGTTGCATCAGCCATGGATTTCTGTGTTACGGTGGGCTCAAAACCCCCACTTCAGAGTATGAAGACTTTTAACAATAATCTTTTCTCATCTGATTTTAGGCTTGGGAGTGCTGGCAGCTCTTGCATTATGAAGATTAATGGTTGTCTAGAGAGATGCAGCAAGAGGCTGAAGTTTGTTATTCCTCCTGAGATGATAGTCGAAGACATTGAATATTTTTCAAAACACTCCCTATAGTGCAAGTTTTTGGGAATGAGGGTGTCCTTGCAGTTTTTGGAAAATTGGGCGCAGAGGACTTGGGCACCAAAAGGGGAAATGGAGATTATGTTGTTGGAAAATAACTATTTCATGGTTACTTTCAATTGCGTGGAGGACTGCAATAGGTTCTTTGAAGGCAGCCTGCATTTTTACAACCAAGTGGGTTTGCCATCAAACCTTGTTATGTGGGGTTTAATCCTTCTAAGGAGCTCCCAAATAGGGTTCCAGTGTGGGTTCGCCTACCACATTTTCCTGTGGAATGTTGTCGGGAGGATGTGCTACGGATGCTTGCTGCTTTGCTTGGGAGGCTAGTGGGATCTTCAATGCAAACCTTGGGGAGAAAGGTAATGACCTTTGTGCATATCTGTGTTGAAATTGATCTTTGTAAACCATTGCCAGATGCTATAGATATGTGTGTAGGCTCTTCTTCTTGGGTTCAACGGTTAGATTATGAGACTTTACCATTTCGATGTTGTCTATGTCATGAGTATGGTCATTTACAGTATAAGTGCCCTAGATATAAATTGATGATGCACCAATCTCAGCAGTCAGACCTGAGCCTAGATAGGGTTGAGAAAGGGAAAGATGCCATGTCGGTAGAGGTTGAGGGTGCTGATGTTTTTGTCTCAATTAAGACAAAGAATAGGAACCGAGGACAAAAGAGGCCCTTACAGGAGAGACAGGGGGAGGATTCCTTCAATAGATTTGAGGTCTTGGATGATCTTAGCCACCAGGAAGTAAATCCGGGGTTAACCCCTCTGGATCAAGGTGCATTGGGGGGGCTCCAAAAAGTGTAATTGATGACTCTACCCAGGCCCTGCTAGTGGTTGGAAGCCAACAGATGGAAATGGATCAGCCAGTAGGGGTCCAGTTGGGACTCACTCCTAATTTGGAGGGGAATTTGGTTGAGGGGGAGGGTTCTCTGATAGCTTTGAAATTGGAACCGGCTAGGGTGAAAAGTAATAAGTCCTCCGCTCTCCTGGGTCTGCATCAAAAAGATATTAAGAAAAGTGCTTCAGAGAAGAGCTCAAAGGTTGGCAGAAAGAAGGATCTGGATAAGATCAAATTGATGGGGGAGAAATTGGTTGAGTCAGGGTCAATAAAGACTTTGGATTCTCACTTTTCCAATCCCCCAAATTTCATGGAATGTGAGGGGCTTGAACAGTGGCCCTAGATAAAATGTTGTTTGGGATTTGATTAGGAATCATTCACCTAATGTCCTATTCTTGCAAAAAACTAAACTTTCAGTGGAAAGTACGATGGGTCTAGTGCCAAAGCTGTTGGGGAGAAGTGAGTGTCAGTGTGTTGGGGCAGCTGGTTCCTCTGGAGGGGTGGCATGTCTTTGGAGGCCTTTAAGATTTTGCCTTGTCTGGTGGGTTGCCTCCAGCTCTTCTTTATCTGGGCTTATTTCTAGTCTTGAGTCTAGGGAGTTCATCTTGTTTTCTAACATCTAGATTTTCAGGGTAAACAAAACTTATGGTCTCATATTTCTTGTATGCAAAGGCTAGCCCCTTTTCATCCCTAGATTATGGTAGGAGACTTCAATTCCATCCTTGAGTTGAGTGAAAAGAAGGAGGGTGTCATGCAATTGGAACCTTCTTCTATCCTTTTTCAGGATAATATATCCTTGTTGTAGCTTGTTGACATTAAGCCTAGCAATGGTTTTTTCACTTGGAACAATAGGAGGATGAGAGAGTATTGGATTGCAGAGAGTTGGATCATTTTCTGGTCTCTAGTTTTTGGATTGGTGGGGTGTAGTCCACAAGTACTAAGATTCTCAACTGGAGAGGGTCAGATCACTGGCCCATCAAGCTAGTTTCTTCTTCGGCTCGGGTTGCTCGCTCTCCTTCTTTCAAATTCCAACTTATGTGGTTTCGGGATCCTACTTTGTAGGTTCTTGTAGCAGAGTGGTGGAGGAATGGGAAGCCTCCCTTTGGCACTTACATGTACTCTTTTGCCAAGCAGTTACAATTTGTTAAGTTTTAGCTTAAATAGTGGAACTGCCAAGGTTTCGGGAATATTTTTCATGCTAAGAAAGCTGCTCAACTTGTGTTGAATGGGATCACTAGTGAAATCAAAGAGCATAGCCTATCTGAGGAATTGCTTAGGGAGGAGGATAGGGCTGTCAAGGTGGTTGAGGAATGGGAGCTTAGGGAAGAAATATACTAGAAGCAGAGAGCTAGTATTGATTGGTTGAAGGAGTGGGACAAGAACACTTCTTTCTTCTTCAACTTAGTGAAAGGAAGAAGACATGGAAATTCCATTCCTATTCTGGTTAACGATTGAGGTGAGCAGTGCTTATCCTTGTAGGAGATCTCTAGGGAGTCATTACAGTTTTTTCAGGCTCTCTTCAGGGAGGACCCTCGAGGGATTCGGTGGTGGAGAATCAGGTTCTTGCTTGCATTCCTTCTCTGGTCACAGGGGATATGAATGAGAAGATTTTGTGTCCTATTCTGTTGGATGAGCTTGAGAGGATTGTCTTTCACATGAGGAAAGGAAAAGATCCTGGACTGGATGGGTTCCTAGTAGAATTCTTTCAAGAGTTATGGGAGATTTTCAAATTGGATTTGTTGGATGTAGTCTAGGAGTCCTAGAGGAATAAGTAGATGCTTCAGGCATTGAATATGACTTTCATTTCTCTAATCGCCAAGTGTGATGGGGCCAACCAACTAGGCTAGTTCTGCCCTATCTCTCTCTGTAATGTGATTTATAAGATCATCTCTAAGCTGATAGCGGATAGATTGAAGAAGTGCTTGGGGAATGTTATCTCTGAGGAGCAAAGTGGATTTGTGGAAGGTCACAAAAATTTGGATGGTGTGGTTATTGCTATAGAGACCATTCATTCTATGGCTTCATCCAAGGAAAAAACTATGTTTATCAAGCTGGATATGGCTAAGGCATACGATAGAGTTCGGTGGTCCTTCCTTCAGAAGATCCTCAGGGCCTTTGGTTTTGCTGATGAGTGGGTCCAATGGGTTATGAGTTGTACGTCTACTTCTTTCTCAGTGCTTATCAATGGAGACCATACGGAGCTATTTGGTGCTTCTAGGGGTCTTTGCTAGGGGGACCCTCTCTCACATTATTTATTCATTCTTCCGGCTGAGAGTTTGGGGAGGTTGATTAAGCATTATGTGGGTCTGGGTATTATTCAGGGTTGGAGATGGGGTAATGACCTGCACCCACAGTCTCATTTGCAATTTGTGGATGACATGACCCTTATGGGGATGGCTCAAGTCAGAGAAGCTACTAATCTGCATAAGGTCTTAGATGTTTATCTTGTAGCCTTGGGCTAGTTGATCAATGAGGATAAATCTTCTATCCTCTTTTTCAACACTCCTAAAAATATTCAAAGGAGGATTTCTCTTATATTGAGATTCCAAGTTGGCTCCCT
Organism: Cryptomeria japonica; assembly: GCF_030272615.1. Classification (NCBI taxonomy): domain Eukaryota; kingdom Viridiplantae; phylum Streptophyta; class Pinopsida; order Cupressales; family Cupressaceae; genus Cryptomeria; species Cryptomeria japonica. The sequence goes on along the minus strand of NC_081411.1, from coordinate 172,987,424 downwards.
ACCCTTGATTTATTTGGGTATTCCTATTTCTCCTAGAAACCCTCCTAGTGAGTCTTGGCAAAGTATTTTGGATAAATTTCACATGAAGGTTGAGCACTGGACTCATAGATGGCTATCCTTTGTTGGGAGGGTTCAACAAATTCAGTCAGTGGTTCAGGCTCTTCCGATCTATTGATGTATGCTTCATGTGGCCCCTAAGTGGTTCTTGAAGGGTTTGGAAACTCTGGCTAGGAAATTCTTATGGGCAGGCAATCTTTCCTCTTCCAAATGGAGTCTGGTCAATTGGGACTTGGTGTGTAGCCTGAAGCAGTCAATGGGGGGCTTGGTTTAAGGTAGTCTATTATTTTTGGGGAAGCGTTGGCTGCTAAATTATACTGGAGGTGGTGTGTGGAGCGGGATCGAGGTTGGTCTAGGATTTTGGCCAACAAATATATGCAGAGGATCTCGATGGAGGAAATCCTTAGATATCCACTTGAGGGAAAGGGCTCATCGATCTAGTATACTCTCAAGAGGGGGACTTCCCTCATTAAGGCTGGGCTTTTTTGGATTTGCAGAAGGGGGGAAGAGGTCCTTTTCTGGAATGATTCTTGGGATGGATATCCTCCCATCCTTGATCTTCCTCACCTTGGGAATCTGTGGCAAAGGTTTTTGGAGGCGGGATGGTCAAGGGTGAGTGACTTTAAGGCTGTTTATAGGTGTGGTCGACTGGATTTGGAGTGGTGGAAGGCTCTCCTAATGAGTGCTCGGCTGCTAGGATGGAGGAAGAGTGTGTTGAGTTGCATGGCCTTTTGGCAAGTAGACACTATAGCTTCCTCAAGGGAAGGGATGGGCTTGCTTGGTATCCAAATCCTAAGGGAGTTTTTATTGTGGCTAGTGGATACCAAGAATTTTAAACTGAAGACTAGAGGGAGGAGAGGTGAACTAGTGGAAACAAGTGTTGAATAATGTTTCTTGGCTGAAGTGTAACTTCTTTGCTTGGACTTTGGCTTTGAATAGATGTCTAACTTGGGATAATATCCGCAAGTGGGGATTCTTGGGGCCTTCTATTTCTATTTTGTGTGGTAATGGGGAGGAAGATCCCTCGTACCTATTCTTCAGATGTCCCTTCTTTATGCTTATTTGGCATTATTGGTGGGGGGTGTGGAAGCATCCTTGTTTCCACACGGACTCTTTGGTTGAGTTCAAGAGCAGTTTGGGCAGACCTCCTATCTTGTCCTCCTTCCTCCAAACTGTCTGGTATATTGGGCCCATCTTCATTCTATGGCAGATCTGGCTCAAGGGGAACAGGAGGATCTTTCGTGAGGTCAGATTGTTTGTTCAACAAGTTGAGCAACTGATTGTTTGGCAAAGTGGGCCTCAGAACATGGTAGTGATTGAAAAGTTGAAGGTTGTGAGCATCTCTCCGAGGATCACTCTCAGGACTTGCAGAATATTTTTACTGAGGACATGGATGGTTATGTAGCTGGATGAAGTGGGGCTGGTTTTATGTTTCTTTTCTAGGGCCTCGGGGCTCTGGCTCTCTTTGTAATTTTTGTGATTGAGTTTCAATAAAGTTTTTACCCCTTTTATTTCCAATCTAGTGAGACATAAATGATTCATAGAATAATAGACCAAGTTTAAATGTTAAAAATATTTATGTAATTGTAAATTCATCCTTGGTCCATGGACTTAACATGCATAGGGAAGACAAAATAATCTAATCCCAAACAAATTTATATACTATCATGATTCAATTTTCATTTTGAAGCATTCAAATGCTAGTGGCATTCTATAAATTACATTTACCCTTTAGTTATATTTATTTTATATTTACTTCCCTTATTTAATTTTTAAAAATATTAAAATATATGTCTATAGAATAGTCATTCATTAATCTAGCTTTACTTGTGCTAATTTATTTCCCTTTATATCTCTAATTTAGCCAATCCATTCTAGACAACCTGATTTATTTCTAGAGTTTATTTTCATTAACATCAGTATTTTTAAAAATGGTATAACTCTAATTTAGCTTCTATTTCTTGTCTTTTCTAGACTTTTTATTTTTATCTAGTTCTATATTTTCTTGGGGATTGGGTATATATTATGATTCATATTATATCCCCATGTCAAATAATTCTATCATTATGTAACCTTGAAGAGGCTTTCTTTGTCTAATATATATTCACTTATCCACTCATTATAACACTAAGAAAGAACGTATCATGTGATTTACCTATGCATGACATTAATGTACCTAATGGATGCTATATTTCTAACATGTAATAATCCTATCTTGATAGATTCATGTGATTTGAATGAATTATCTTTTATATGATAATGACTATCTTTCCACATGTCATGCTAAATATATGGATACTTTTCTTTCATATCATTTTTTCTTATATGATGATAACTTATGTCTTGATGACTATTCATTATCTTCTCATTTAAACTTCATTAATCATTAATTTTCTTGTTCTTGATTACATGATCTCACATTATAATCCTTAGCAATGAACTTTTACATCATTATTTTGATGGTTATACTAATGCATTCTTATGTATGTGAAGTCATTATTAGTTGGTAATTATACATACAAATATGATGATATTCTATTAGTTAGCAATTTTAGATCATACCCATCTAGTAGCTAATAATGATTTGATTCACTTGCTTGAACTACTCTTCCTATATGAATTGGGGCAATAATTTCATTACATACTTTTCTATAGACCTAATACACATGATGATAACATGCACTTATATATACCCTCTCATTATTCACCTTTCTATTCAAATACATATGTATTAATATGGATTATGTGTCTCCCAAGCCTTATATCCATGCCACCATGAATACAAACGATTATAATCATGAGGCACAATACCAAATATTAAGAAAAAGATAAGATTTTAATTTCTCATTAACTATACAACCAACTAATAAATTTATTTTAATTCCTATGCCTAAATTCAGATCTACAATAGAGAATATTATTTAAAAAATTCAAAGTACTGAATGCAAAAAAAATTGAATGTAAACTATTGAAAAGATTAACTAAGCAATTAACAAACACATATTTCAACCACACTCAAGATTGGGACGTTGAGAATAAAGAAAACTAGATAAACAAAATAAAACTAATTAAAGTGCAAACTCTATCTTCCTCCTTCGATTTAATTGTCCCCTAATTTGATGTGTGCTTGATATATGGTAGATACTTGATTGAGCTCCATGATAGTCAATGCAAAATGAATTAAGCTACAAATGAGGTTCAAAGATAGTTGCTAAATGGATGTTAAATGAGTGAGCATTTTTGCATTATGAGGGTATGAAAATGAAAGTGAATGGATTGTGAAGGAAAATGAGGGGTTTAAATAGGCTTGAATGAGGGATGGAGAGGCATGAGAATGAGACACATGTCCCTGAGAAGGGCAAGCATCATGGATGAGAATGGCATGTGTCCCTAAAGACATATGTCCATTTGGGAGTAAGAAACCCAAATTGAAAGGTTCTATTCCAAAAGAGATTACAAAACAATGATATTCCCATGTTTGAGGAAATTTGGGATATTTTCCCAAATTTTAAAATTTTGCCCCAAATTCAAGGACGTCTCCCAAATTTTAGGAAATTTGAGATATTTTGGGAATATGCACACATATAGTGAGCGCTAGGGATAACGTTGACTAAAATCCATGGTTAGCTAAGAAGGTTAGGCTAGAAGAAGGGTTAGATGCGGGTTAAAGTTAGGAGACATGTGAGGAAAACATAATTAATTAATTAATTTAATTGATTCTATGAGAAGAATTTGAGAGGAAAAAGTCAACATGATTTAAATAATCAAATTGCAAAATTTGATATATTTAATGAAAAAGGGTCAAAATTAATTAATTAATTATTTTTTAATTACAAATTAATTAGTTAAGAGCATAATATAGCATAATTAATCAAATTAATTAGCTAGGAGTAAAAATTACCAATTAATTAAATAATATATAATTATTTAATTAAAGATGCTCGGATAATTAAATTCAATTAATTAAATTAATCAAATTTAGATGTCTACAAGTACTACACCTTAAGAATATTTATATAATTATGTTCCTAAATCAACATTTAATAGATACATAATACAAAAATGATGGAGTAATTAGGATATTTCTAATTACTTTATTCACTTAAGCTAAAATTAGATGCTTTTATTCCTTGAATCTATGTCATCCTCCCACACCTTTTGGGAGTGTCTTTTGATCAACTGAGTGATCTTATTCAAAATTGGGCAAGCTTCGTCATCAAATTTGTCCATTTTTTTTAATTTCTGCATTTTGAATCCAAAACGACATTCTTGGGTACCAAAACGCTAATCTTAAGACCCAAAACACTAAAGGATGTTCTAAGAGTACTAATCTGGCTCATGAGAGCGATGGATTACTCCAAGGGTGCAAGATTTGATAGTTTTTGGTGCAGTCACCATTTAGGAGGGACCTCAAAGAGACCACTCTGGACCGGTCAGCAAGAGTAAACACAACAAAAACACAAGGATATTATGGAGGTAGTTCAGAACTGAATGAATTAAATCATAAAAACATATTACAAGAAACCAGTAACATCTGAGGTACAAGATTAGGGTCACTGGCCTGCTACAAATATGCTCAATTATAGAACAAGTCACAACCGGGACCTCAAACTTTTGATCTAGCTTATATGCTCTATATTTCCTCTAATATACATTTTAATGCTCAATTACAATGATTTATACGATCTAAGGGGATCCGGTTGACCTAAAAAGAATCAAATGCTGAAGAACAAGACCAAACGTGTAAAACCAACAAGGTCGGCCTCTGCCAAAGAGATTCCTCCAGAAAGTCCAAAGGATGAAGTGTGGATCAAAGGGAAGGTCAGCCACACACCAAGGAACATCAGAATCAATGCTCAGGGCTCCACAAGCTATGGAAGGGATCCAGTAGATTCCCCAAAGCAAATAGGTCCAACCGGTTCCAATGCCAAAAAATTGTCTCAGAAATCGGAATCGATAACTTGCTGAAAAATGATCCAAATGCTGTGTGGTTTAGTAACAAGGAAGATGATCAAGTCGTCAATAAAAATCCAACTCCTCAAGATCCGGTGAGCCAATGCCAAAAAATGCATAATGAAATGTTGAAACTACAAAATAGAAAGCAAAACAAAAAGGAAATATTTTTGGTTGATGCAAGATTGCCAAGAACCAAGGATGCTCCTGCATCAGACATCCGAGGTTGTTGAAGAAGTGAATCTCTCACTTTGCTAGGGTCAAAGGAAAAGTCTACATCTTCCTAAGAAATTCAAGATGAGTCTTCAACTAGTCTGCCCTTCCACTTCACCAGATACTCCTTATACTGGCTGCTCTAAGTACTACACCCAATCCTACTGTCCAAAATATCTTCAATTTGATCTCGTTTCTCTCGGGGCAACTCTATCTCCAAGTCTACAATACTATCCTCACTGAATTATGGTTCATGATACCAATGTATATTTGCAATGCTGAATATAGGTGAAATACTCAAACTATATGGTAACTCCACTTCATATACATTTTTGGAATTGAACTTTCTCTAAATCTTGCAAGGTCCAAACTTCCTCATCTGCAGTTTGTTATACGTTCCAACAGGGAATCTTTCTTTTCTTAGATACATCATCACTTCATCGCCAACTTCAAATTCCTTATGTTTTCTTTTCTCATCTTCTTTCTCCTTATACTTGTTGTTCATGTCCTCCAAATGTTGCTTAACTTGAATATGCAAGGTTGTCATGTGGTCTGTAAAGTCTTCTTATTCTGCACTTCTCTTATTTTTATTGCCAATATCTCTCAATTTTGATATACCTCTTGGGTGTGCTTCAGTAACAATCTCAAAAGGTGTCCTTCCGGTACTCTTGTTTACTGAATTATTTTAGGCAAACTCTACTTGTGCAAGAATCAAATCCCAAATTCTTGTTTTGTCTCCAACTAAGCATCTTAAAAAATTTCCCAATCTCTGGTTAACTACCTCTCTCTATCCATCAGTCTGTGGGTGAAAAGTAGAATTGAACTTCAAATTTGTCTTCATCTTCTTCCAAATCATTTTCCAAAAATAACCAACAAAATTAATATATCTATCTAAAACTATGCTCTTAGGTAATCAATGCAATCTTACCACTTCCTTGAAAAATAGGTTAGCTATATGCACTGCATCTGATGTTTTCTTGCAAGGTATGAAATGAGTCATCTTTGAGAATCTAACCACTACCACAAATATAGAATCATTTCCTCTCCATGTTTTAGGAAATGTAAGTACGAAATCAATACTTATATCCTCCCAAGGTCTTTCTGGTATTGTCAAAGGCTTATACAATCCCACATTCTGACTACCATTTGCAACTTGACAAGCTCTACAACTCTGCACAAATTTCCTAACATCCTTATGAATTTGGGGCCAAAAGTAATGCTCACTCACCAATGCTATTGTTTTATCAACACCAAATTGTCTGACTAATCCTCCGCTGTGTTTCTCCTTTATCAAATTCTCCCTCATATAACTCTTTGGTATACACAGAACTCCTCTGAATAACATCCTATCCTGAATGAAGTAATCCAACCACTTGCTTCTATCTACCATAACTGATTCTCTACATGCTCTCCAAGGTTCTACAAAATTTGGGTCATCATCATATAAGATCTTAACCTCCTCAAATCCTAATACTATCACTCTCATCTCTGTCAGAAAATTCCTCCTTCTACTCAATGCATCAATAACTTTGTTTGACTTCCCACTCCTATGCTTCAACACAAAGGTGTAACTCTACAAAAATTATACCCATCTCATATGTCTTTGATTTAACTTACTCGGCCTGTAGAAATACTACAAGGCTTGATGAACAGTATACAACACAAACTCCTTAGGCAACAGGTAATGTCTCCACTTCTTCAAGGCTTGAACTATGGTATAAATTATTTATCATACACTAAATATCTCCTTCGGGCATCATTCAACTTCTCACTGAAATAAGCTACCACTCTCCCTTCCTGACTCAAGACTACTCCAATTGTTGTTCCACTTGCATCATAATCTACTTGAAATACTTTGTTGAAATCCGGTAAAGCTAACATAGGCTATGTTGGCATTATAATAGACAAGAGAAGATTGTTGGCATTTCAATAAGGATATTGAGAAGGTTGTTGATGATTATGGATATAACTGATTAAGGATGTTTACTATCTTAACAATATTATTTTGTCATTGATGTCAAGAAATTGATTTTCTGATTTAGTATGATGTTGCCATATCTTAAGAAGTATGTTTTGAAGAGAATTAAGATGTCGATAAAAGACACCGAAAGAATATGATAATAAGGGGAGGAATAAGTTATTCAATGGGCAACTATTATTGAGTTAGACAATGATGAGATCATGATGTTTAGATTGTTTTGATATACTACATATGCTATTGTTTGTAAGGTTAAATACTATACTATGTTACCAAGCAAGGAACCTAGTCAGTAAACCCTAAGGCTATCGCTATCAGTTAATGAAGGCGGAATATCTACCGAGTGAAGTTTAGTATTTACCTAGTTGCAACTAAGTAATAACAAAATGCATTGGATGAATACATGCATTATTTAATGATGGAAGCTGATGAGATGGATATGATTAAATCATTGATACAACGTATATGAAGTTTGTTAAGGATCTATGGCAATGGAAGATCAGCAGGAAGATCTATAGCTTAGATTGAACCACAATACCCTAGCACAAGTTCCAAGAAATATATGCAAGCTCCAAGGTGAGGTAAAACATTTTCAAATCGAAGGATACATTGAACCTAGTCAAGATTGAAGATCTGATGGCTATGATTGATCATGGGAAATGTGATCAAGAAGATTAAGCGTTTAGAAAAAAAATTATAAATAAGGAACTATTAATAAATAATGTATGCGGGCAAGTGTAAGCACAAGGATGCTACATAGTGATTACCAAGCACAGAAGCTTGAAGACCTATTTGAATAACAAAGTAAGGAGCCCAATAGAGGGACAAGATAAGTTCTATGACTAGATTGTTTTGAGCAAATAAGAACCTGCTTTAGCATTTTAGATGTGAAGTTGCAGATAGATTTTATTACTGTTATTTATTTGTAAGTGACAGAAAATATCTTAACCGAGTGGACTTAACAGTCTTATTTGAAAATCCTCTAGCAAGGTGACATTCTGATTAAGTGTTTGAAACCCTTTAACAAGGTCACTTCTAACAAGATGAAGATCCTAACAGAAATCCCACAGTGGTTTTTCCCTATTTGGGTTTCCACGTTAAATCTGGTGTTATATGTTTTGTGGTGTTATCTATTAATGAGTTTACATGTTTTATAGTTTTGGTTACATATATATGTTAAAGCTACCGAGGTTGAATCTATTGAATATATTGAAGATTAAGTCTGTATGATTCACCCCCCCCCCCTCTCATCTTATTAACAATTGGTATCAGAGCTTTGGACTCTGGAAGAAAACTTTAAAGGTACTTGAGGTAAAGATCCAAAGATGTATAAGAGGGATGCACCAAAGCTAAACAAGTCAAGTTTCTCTACATGGCAGAAAAGTATGAAGCTACACCTATCAAGAATTGGAGAATATGTTGTATATTATCTAGAGAATGATTTCATTACACCTAGCACCTATCCATTGACAATGGAAGAGATAAAGGCAAAGCAAGAACATATTCAAGCAATGATTGAAATAACATCTGCATTGACCGACTCAAAGTTTAATGATCTAGAGGGCTGCAATGATGCCAAGGCAATGCGGGACAAGCTCATATCTGTGTATGGTGGTGATGAACATGTTCAAAGAGCAAAAGTGGACAGTCTAAGAGGACAACTTGAATCTATGAGAATAAATGAAGGTGAGAACATAACCCAGTATAGTACAAGGTTAAAGGAGATTGTCAATCAAATCAAAGGAGTAGGAGGAACCATTGAAGACAAGGATGTCACAAGTAAGTTATTAAGAACCCTTCTACCTGCTTATGCAATTCGAGTCTCTGCAATCAATGAATTGAGGTCTGTATCCAATATGCTAGTTTCTTTAGATGCTACTATTGGTAAGATACATGCATTTGAGTTAAGTAACTTTGATAATAGTGGGTCTTCGGTAACTAAAGTTGAGTCTGCATTTAGTTCTCTTCATATTGATGAATCTGATGATTACAATGATAGAAAGTATAAGTATTCTGAAGGGAATCACAGTGGAGCAGGTGAAAGATTTCACAAAAGCATGGAGGAGGTACACAAACTTTATGAAGAGATCAGAAAGCAAGAAGAGTTTGAAGCACTATTAGCCAAAAGGCTACCGAGAGAGAAAAGGTAAGTACAAAGGAAAGTTGCCTTTGAAATGTTTTAACTTTGATAGAATAGGACATATGGCTTCTAATTATCCTGACAAAGAATCCAGTGAAAAAAGAGATTACCGAGATGACAGACAGAAAGATAATCATTACAGAGGACATCGAGACTTCAGAAGAAGAGGTAAAAAGACATGTCTAATAGCTAATGAGGAATCTAATGATGATAAATCAGATGAAACCGATACAGAGGAAGTTGTTTATGTGGCTATCAAAGATGGATCAGATGAAGAAAGGTATGAAGAAAAATCTTTAATTTCTCACATAAATACTAATGATTATTGGATCATAGATAGTGGATGCTCACATCACATGACAGGTGATAAACACAAGTTTGTTATATTAGAAGATTATGATGGAGGTTATGTAAGATTTGGTAATGATGCACCATGTCCAGTAAGAGGTAAAGGATATATAACACTTCTTGACAATGATAAATGTAATGATGTTTATTGGGTTGAAGGTTTAAAATACAATATGTTGAGTGTAGCATAGCTAAACAATACAGGATACCGAATCGAGTTTCAGAAAGGAATTGTCAAAGTTCATGACAAGCATGGAAAGTTAGCAGCTACCGGGACACAAACAAAAGGTAATACATTTCATCTTGACTCAACTTGGAACAAGTGTCTTTATGCAAAGATAGATGATACCTGGTTATGGCATAAAAGGTTTTGTCATGTAAATTTTGATAATCTGATCAAAATAAGCAAGAAGCACCAAGTAAGAGGTCTACCGAGTCTTGAGAAACCTGAGAATGCTATGTGTCGAGGATGCCAGATGGGTAAGATGACAAGATCAAGATTTACAAGTAAGTCCTACACTTCTAAGGGAATTTTAGATCTTGTGCATACTGATCTTTGTGGTCCTATGAAAGTTCAGAGTTATTATGGTGATAAGTATTTCATATTATTTGTGGATGATTACTCAAGAATGATGTTAGTAATGTTTTAAAAAGAAAAATTAGAAGCTTTTCAAATGTTTAAAGGGTACAAGGCAAGAGTTGAAAATGAAACAGGAAGACAACTGAAATGTCTTAGATCTGATAGAGGATGAGAGTTCACCTCTGATGAGTTCAACTTATTCTGCAATGATCACGGTATAAAAAGACAAGTCTGTGCACTGAGAACTCCATAATGAAATGAAATTGCTGAGAGAAGAAACAGATCTATTATGGATTGTGCCAGAACCCTGATGATTGAAAAGAAAGTGCCACAAACATTTTGGAGAGAAGCAATAAGCACAACAGTTTACACCCTGAACTGAGTACAATTGAAGAAAGGAACTTTGAAGACACCATATGAAATCTGGTATGACAAGAAACCTAATGTAAGTTACTTTAAAATCTTTGGAAGTAGATGCTATGTTCACAAAGATGACAAAAATGGCAAGTTTGATTAGAAAAGTGAAGAAGGAAAATTTCCTGGTTATTCTTCTAGAAGCAAAGCATTTAAATGTCTGATCAAATCATCTAACAAAATAGTAGAAAGTGCAAATGTGAAAATTGATGAATTTGCAGAAAGAAATGATGAAGGAAACTCCAAAGAACCGGAAGATTATGAAGGATTTGTATATGTTCAACCGAGAAGTCCTACCGAGAAAACTGCTGAAGAAAATGAAGAGAATATCCAGTTACCGAGTGATGAAGAAGATCATACAGAACCTACCGAGCCTATATTAGCCAAATATGTCAGAAGGAATCATGCATCAAGTTAGATTATAGGAGATAAGAATGATCCAGTGATGACAAGGAACAAACTAAGATAGAACACATGTCTGATATCTGAATTTGAACCAAGGATAGTGAAAGAGGCATTTAACAGTGAAGATTGGATAAATGTTATGATAGAAGAGATTGAACAAATCAAGAAGAATGACACATAGACAGTGGCCCCAAGACCAAAGGACAAAAATGTAATCGGTACAAAGTGGATTTTCAGAAACAAACTGAATGAAAAAGGTGAGGTCATTCAAAATAACGCAAGACTAGTTTGCAAAGGTTATGCTCAAGAAGAAGGAATTGATTATGGTGAGACTTTTGCACATGTGGCAAGACTTGAAGGAGTAAGAACATTGTTGGCATATGCTGCTTACAAGAATTTCAAAGTATATCAAATGGATGTGAAATCTGCATTTCTGAATGGTATATTAGAAGAAGAAGTTTTTATTGAACAACCAAAAGGATTTGTTGAAGGAGAGAATAAAGATCAGGTATGTAAATTGAACAAAGCTTTATATGGTCTAAAGCAAGCACCTAGAGCATGGTATGAAATATTGCACTCTTATTTAATCAAGACTGGTTTTATAAGGACAAGTGAAAACAACAATATGTACATGAAGAAAGATGAGGATAATGGAATATTGATCTCAGCCATATTTGTTGATGACATTATATTTTGTGGAAATGACTCTTTATGCAAGAACTTTGGAAATGAAACGTGCAAAGAATTTGAGATGTCATTAATCGGTGACATAAAGTATTTTATAGGTCTATAGATACTGCAAATGAAAGATGAGATTTTAATTACTCAATCCAAGTACATAAAGGAAATCTTGAAGAAATTTGGAATGGAGGATTCAAAACTAGTAAGTACTCCTATGACTACCAACTGTAAACTATCAAAGAATGATGAATCTGCTTCTGTTGATGAGACACTTTATCAATCTATGATTGGAAAGTTGCAATATGTTGTTCACAGCAGGCCAGATATAGCACATGCAGTAGGTATAGTTGCAAGATTTTCTACAGATCCCAAGGAAACACATATGACAACAATCAAGAAAATTTTCAGATACTTGAAAGGCACTTACGATTATGGCTTAGTATATGAAAAGAGGAATAATTTTGATTTAAAAGTTTATACTGATGCTGATTGGGCAGGCAACATTGATGACAAGAAAAGCACAAGTGGAGGAGCTTTCTTTTTAGGAGAAAGACTAGTAAGTTGGCTTAGCAAGAAACAAGGATGTATTTCATAGTCAATAGCAGAAGCTGAATATGTTGCTGTAGCATTGAATTGTACCAACATAGCATGGATCAAACAACTGTTGGAAGGCATAAATGAGAAAGTTATCGAGCTAGTAACTATATTCTATGATAATACTAGTGCCATTAACATTTTAAAGAATCTTGTAATGCACTATAAGACAAAGCACATCTCTATCAAATATCATTATCTTAGAGAAGAAGTTCAAGAGAAGAAAGTGGCGTTGGAATATGTTAGCTCAAAGGAACAAATAGCAGATATTTTCACCAAGCCACTGCCAAGGGACACTTTTGAGTATCTCAAAAGTAAGTTAGGGGTCCTACCCCTATCTTCTACTCACTGACCGAGTTCGGTGAAAGCATCAATTCCATGACTCTAAAGAATACCTTTTAGGAGTTGATGCTAATTTAGACACTTTAGGAAGTTTTCTAAAGGTGTGCAAGAAACAATAACAGGGAATAGGAATTGAAGACAAAATGCTCTGATCGAGACTGAGTTGATACCGAACAGCAAAGGAATTACTTCATACAAGAAGAAATTATGTATTAGTTTTCTTTTGGCATTGTTGTCAAAGGGGGAGAAGACTAATGTATGAGGGAGAAGACTAATGAAAGGGGGAGAGCATTTAAGCAATCACAACAATCTGAATTCGAATATTTTAGGTCAAATCAATTGGTTTTGCCATCAATGCCAAAGGGGGAGATTGTTGGCATTATAACAGACAAGAGAATATTGTTGGCATTTCAATAAGGATATTGAGAAGGTTGTTGATGATTATGGATATAACTGATTAAGGATGTTTACTGTCTTAACAATATTATTTTGTCATTTATGTCAAGAAATTGATTTTCAAATTTAGTATGATGTTGCCATATCTTAAGAAGTATGTTTTGAAGAGAATTAAGATGTTGGTAAAAGACACAGAAAGAATGTGATGAATAAGGGGAGGAATAAGTTGTTCAATGTGCAACTATTACCGAGTTAGCCAATGATGAGATCATGATGTTTAGATTGTTTTGATATCCTACATATGCTATTGTTTGTAAGGTTAAATACTATACTATGTTGCCGAGCAAGGAACCTAGTCGGTAAACCCTAAGGTTATCGCTATCGGTTAATGAAGGCAGAATGTCTACTGAGTGAAGTTTAGTATTTACCGAGTTGCAACCGAGTAATAACAGAATGCATTGGATGAATACATGTGTTATTTAATGATGGAAGTTGATAAGTTGGGTATGATTAAATGATTGATACAACACATATGAAGTTTGTAAAGGATCTATGGCAATGGAAGATCGACAGGAAGATCTACAGCTCAGATTGAACCGCAATACCCTAGCACAAGTTCCAAGAAATATATGCAAGTTCCAAGGCGAGGTAAAAAATTTTCTAATCGAAGGATACATTGAACCTGGTCAAGATTGAAGATCTGATGGCTATGATTGATCATGGGAAATGTGATCAAGAAGATTAAGCGGTTAGCAAATTGTTTATAAAGAAGGAACTGTTGATAAACAATGTATGCGGGCAAGTGTAAGCACAAGGATACTACATAGTGATTACCGAGAACAGAAGCTTCAAGACCTATTTGAATAACAGAGTAAGGAGCCCAGCAGAGGGACAAGATAAGTCCTATGACTAGATTGTATTGAGCAAATAAGAATCTGCTTTAGCATTTTAGATGTGAAGTTGCAGATAGATTTTATTACTGTTATTTATTTGTAAGTGACAGAAAATCTCTTAACTGAGTGGACTTAACAGTCTTATTTGAAAATCCTCTAGCAAGGTGACATTCTAATTGAGTGTTTGAAACCCTTTAACAAGGTCACTTCTAACAAGGTGAAGATCTTAATAGATCTAAGGGAAATCCCTTAACCAGGTCACATCTAGAAATGTGTTTATAATCTTTAATAGGATTTTCTTTTAACCAAGCATACTCTAGAAGAGTATATTTCTTAGTGGGTCCGAAATCCCACAGTGGTTTTTCCCTATTTGGGTTTCCACGTTAAATCTAGTGTTATATGTTTTGTGGTGTTATCTATTTGTGAGTTTACATGTTTCACAGTTTTGATTACATATATCTGTTAAAGTTGCCGAGGTTGAATCTGTTGAATATATTGAAGATTAAGTTTGTATGATTCACCCCCACCCCCCCCCCCCTCTCATCTTATTAATAGACTACTCAGTCACTTTCTACTTCAACAGTTCAAAACTTTTGTTTTCTCTAGTGGTCCACTTGAACTCCTTCCTATCTCCCCTCATTGTCCCAGTCATTGGACTACAAACAGAACTGAAATTTCTGATAAACTTCGGGTAGAAACTAGCCAATCCATGAAACAATCTCACCTCTCTAATGCTTTCTGATGTAGGCCCTTTAACAGTTGCTTTTACTTTCTCAGGGTCCATTTCAAACCATCCTCTGAATCACAAATCTCAAATAAACTAACTCTTCCTTCATGAAAGTACACTTCTTAAGGTTTATCAATAACTTTTATTCTCTCAACCTCTACAAAACTTGTCTTAAATACAACAAATGCTCCTCTTTTATCTTATTGAAAATTAGAATGTCATTCAAATATACAATAACAAACCTATCCAAGAATTTCTTCAATACCTCATTCATCAACCTCATAAAAGTATTTGGTGCATTAGTTAACCCAAAAGGCATCACCAACCATTCATATAGTCCTTCATTTGTCTTGAATGTTGTCTTCCACTCATCTCCTTCTCTGATCCTGATCTAATGATATCCACTCTTCAAGTCTATCTTTGTGAAGTATTTGGCTCTACTCAAACAGTCCATAATGTCATCTATCCTAGGCAAAGGAAACCGGAATTTAACTATGATCTTGTTTATTGCTCTAGAATCAATACACATTCTCTATTATCCATTCTTCTTATGTGCTAATATTGTTGGTACTACACAAGGACTCAAACTTTCTCTGATCAAACCTTTCTTCAACAATTCCCGTACTTGTATATTCAACTCTTCATTCTCTTTTGGTCTCATCCTATGTGCATCTTTGTTAGGCAAACTAGCTCTAGGAATCAGGTCCATGCATTGACTAATACTTCTCACAGGTGGTAATCCATCAGGAACATTATCTGAAAAGATGTCTCCATAATCTACTAGTAACCACTTTATTTCTTCTGGTTGTTCTTCCTCATTCTCTTGATTCTGAGTCTTCTTAGGAACTAAGGCAAACCACACATTCTCATGTATCATCCCATCCAGAAATTTCCTTCCATCCACCAAATAGATTCTAGTATTCATACAAACTTCTCTCTTCAAAGGCTCCTCCAAGGGTAACAAGGTTTGCTTCATCCCATTGGCTACAATAGTGTATATATTCTTTCTCCCATCATGTATTGCCTGTCTATCAAACTGCCAAGGTCTACCCAACAAAAGGTGTCAAATATCCATAGGCATAATATCACACAAGACTTAGTCATGATAATTCCCAATTTTTAATTTCACCAAACATTGCTCACTTACTAACAACTTATGATCATCATAAATCCATGCTATCTGATAAGGCTTAGGGTGTTTCAATCTTTCCAAATTCAACTTAGTCACCATGTCTTCTGAAACAAGGTTATTTGAACTACCACTATCAATAACAACTTTACAACACTTACTGGATACCTTACATCTGGTCTTGAACAAATTTCTCCTCTGCAAGGGCTCCTCATCTCCTTTGGCATGACACAAATCTCTCCCCATCATCAACAGTTCTCCATCTTCCGATTTGTTAGATGATCTGGTGGGGATTTCTTGCACCACTACTATTCTCTTGGTGCTCTCTGCCTTCTTACACTCAAAAGAATGAAGTCCTTCTCCTCCATACTTAAAGAAAGTTCCTCTAAACACTCTCGTGTCTTGTATTCTGTCATCTTTTCCAAATTCTCATTCTGGTAACCATCAGGTTCTCTTTGGTAGAAATTTATATCATCCTTCCGATATAAACCACCATCTTTTCTTACTTCCTTGTCCTTGTTATGATCTATACAAGTTCCTCTTCCTTTGAAATATCCTCTTCCTCCTTGAAATATTCCTTCGGAAAACCTTCCACCTATACCTCTTTGTCTCTACTCATGTCTTTTGTTCAACTACTCCTCTACTTTCAGGGCATACTGGTAAGCTTCTTCAACACTCTGCAATTTGATCAAAATGAGTTCATCTTGTATAGACATCCACAATCCATTCAAATATCTTGCAAC
Source organism: Cryptomeria japonica (assembly GCF_030272615.1). Lineage (NCBI taxonomy): Eukaryota > Viridiplantae > Streptophyta > Pinopsida > Cupressales > Cupressaceae > Cryptomeria > Cryptomeria japonica. The sequence continues at coordinate 172,970,831 of NC_081411.1, read as the reverse complement.
TTGTTCAACCTCATCATCAACATGTATGGATATGATATTCAACTTCCAGAATGCTTTGGTATAATCCTTTACACTAGACTCCTTCTACTTCAATTTCAACAACTTCCAAAATAGATTCACTTGATAATTAGCTCGCATAAATTTTGATTTCAACTTAGCCACCATCTGATCCCATGTTTTGATCTTCTCTTCACTTCTTCTCTATCTATCAACCTGCAAATGCTCCCACCAAAGAGATGCATGACCTTTCAACCGTGTGTAGGAATATTTCACTTTCCTTTCCTCTACGATGTTCTCAAAATCAAAATACTTCTCCATCTCCGAGATCCAATCCATTAATTCATCTGAATCCAACTTTCCATCATATTTTGATGGGGTAAAATGTGGTTTAGTATTTGCCCTACTCAAAACCGTTAAGAACCTTTCTTCATCCAGATCAATCACTGGTGGGTTTACTTGTTCTGTTGGGGCTTCTTCTCTTTCATCTTCACTCACATCTTCAATATGTTGACCTCTTCTCTGGGCTGTCTCAATGACTTCCAATCAACCTGCAATTCCTCTCAACATTTCAATCACAATCAGGTCTGCATTCCCACGTTCTCCACCAGTCCTATTTCTTCATCATGTCATCTTCACGCCAGTCCTCTATAGCTATAGGTCAGATCCACAATCCACCACCCCATAATAAAATTCTCAGGACCACGCAATCTCCTGAATGAAGTTCACTCTGATACCACTTGGTGCAGTCACGAGTTAGGAGGAACCTCAAAGAGATCAGTTTGGATCGGTCAAAAAAGTGTAAACACAATGAAAACATAAGGATATGATAGAGGTAGTGTAGAACTAAATGAATTAAATCATGAAAACTAATTACAAGCAACTAGTAACATCCAGGGTACAAGATTAGGCTCTCTGGCCTGCTACAAACATGCTCAATTAGAGAACAGATCACAACTAGGACCTCAAAACTTTTGATCTAGCTTCTATGATCTATATCTCCTCTGATCTACATTTTAATGCTCAATTACAATTATTTATACGATCTAAGGGGATCCGGTCGGCCCAAAAAGGATCAAATGTTAGAGAACAAGACCAAACATGTAAAACCAACAAGGTCGGCCTCCACCAAAGAGATTACTCTGGAAAGTCCCAAGGATGAAGTGCAGATCAAAGGGAAGGTTACCCACATGCCAAGGAACATTCAAATCAACGCTTAGGGCTCTGCAAGCTACGAAAGGGATCCGGTAGATTCACCAAAGCAAATAGGTCCAATCGGTTTCGGTGCTAGAAAATTGTCTCAGAAACCAGAATCAACAACTTGCTGGAAAATGATCCAAATGCTCTGCGGTTTAGGAACAAGGAAGATGATCATATCCTCAAGCAAAATCCAACTCCTCAAGATCCGGTGAGCCAATGCCAAAAAATGCGGAATGGAATGCTAAGACTGTAAAAAAAAAAGGAAATATTTTTGGTTGATGCAAGATTGCCAAGAACCGGGGATGCTCCTGCGTCAATTTTGCTCGGTATGAGTGGTTTTCCGGATTTTGTTCTTTTTCCAGAGGTATTTCGTGATTGCATTGATTTTCTCAGATTTGTATATGATTTCATCTTGACCTTTACATGATGATTTTGTGCTCTGGTAAGAGGTTTTATGCCATATTGTTGAGGTCATTGTTCTTATGTTGATATGCTCAAATGAGAGGAAGAAATCCTCACTGCTGAGGAATTTTTATGAGAGCTCTAGTGGGATGTTATTGCCTCACTATTAAGGATTGGAATTTCTTTTGGATTATTCTTTTATTTCATGTTTATGCTTTGGTTCATTATTGTATTGTTTGGGTGGAGGCTCTTGGTTGGTCTTTAAGCGCATGTTTAATCTTATACTTTATATTGTACTAGTGATGTTGTGACTATGTTTATATCATTTGTGAGCCTTCATGATGATGTTGTGATATCCTAAGATTATGGTCCATGGTTGGGAAAGTGGGATCTTGCATGTGTAAGACCTAGTTCGTGAGCAATAGATCTCTAGGAGGAGGTCTAGACCTATGGAGCCACATGAAGAATTAATGATTAATTGCAAGTGATAACCATAATAATTAATTAGTGGGTTTGGGTAAATAAGATTCACTTAATCAAGATAATGAAATTTGAGTTTGTGCCCCAATGAATCCTAGGGATGAGGTTTTGGGATCTAGAATTGGGAAGATAGTTGATGAGGTGTATCGATTTGCCTTGTTTGTCTCCAAGGTGGAGATGGGTTCCAAATGAGAATAGCATGTGATGACACTCTTCCCTACATGTGTCCATTATCCTTATTCCTTGAATTGTTGTTCATGCCTCTAGGATTTTTTTATTTTTTTTAATCATCCTTGTGATTTGATTTGATTCATTGTTCTTGGTTGTTATCTGGTGGATGTTATATTGATTCCCTTGGTTGTTAGGTGTCAGCCTAGGTCCTGAGTATGAGTTGGAACCCCATGTCATCTCCTAGCACGGGGGGTGGTTCCTATTTGGTTCCACATTGTCGGGTGGCTTGATGCCTTCTTCCATTGGTATGTTCTTCATTTGATGCTAGCGTGTGTGACTATAGATTCTATGGTTCTCTATTATGTGGATGGTCTATGGAGCTGATTTCTATGTATTATCATTGTATCATGATGACTTGTAAATGTGAAAGAAGGAAATATACCTATGTGACTTGTATTATTATGCATTAGGATATGATGCATTAGAAGAGACAATGTACTTGTACCATCTACTCTTATGTAATAGGATTTGATGATGTAGAGAATATGATTTGTAATGGATTAAGATGATGTATTAAGATAGGTTTCATGTTGTAGAAATGTTCATTATGTTAAGATTGGGATCCTATGTTGTATTAGAAGATTGAATGATTAGATTATGTTATTCTCGTAGTATCATATGAATTCTTGGATTTGTTTAGTAGCATGATATCCTATTTGAAATTAGATAAGTGCTTGTTGTTATAATGTTGCATATGTATAATGGTTATCTTGATGAAATAATCTAGTTCCATTTGTAGAGGGAAGATGTAGATAGTTCATGTTATATTGTTATGGGAATTAAGAAATTTTTATTTGGTTATTTAAAGTGAACTTAGATAGTTGATAGGATATGATGATATGCATTGATAGCTCATAATATCATGATAGGAAAAGTATTGAGAAGATATTAAATGAATTGATTGTTAATGATTTCATGGTATGGATGTGTTATTGTGATGTTAGTAGTAAGTAGTGACGTTAAGATACCCTAGGGAAAGAATGAATGGATATATGTTTATGGTTAAGATGTTAATTCTTCTTGCATTAAATGTTGTACTTAGTTATGGTTGTGTTCATGATGTATTATTCATTCTTGTAATGTTAATCTATGATTTGGAATTATTTTAGTTTACTATGTCGCATTAATAGATGATTTAAAAAATTATTATTATCTCTATTTGTTAGTTAGTTTAGTTATTTTCTCTATGGTATTTTGGTGGGCATTAAATCTGGTATGAAATCCCATGTTCATACACTGGGTACTCTAATTTCATAAGAGCCCATTGTGTGTGTTAGCACTTAGCATGGGGTAGCCCAACGGTTTATCCTTTCTTGTTATTTTCTTAAATATGTTTCCTAGATTTAGCTTATAGTTTCTTTTGCATCTTGGCTAGAAAATATGCCTACTAGAGGTAGAGGATATGGCCATGGTGGTCGTATGGGTACTCAACTAAATCCTCATCTCGAGGTTTCTAAAGAGTCACACCATGAGGAGAAGCAACATGATCAATAGGGTGCTAATATGATTCTGTAGTTGGTCAATGCACTTTATTATCTCCTTGATTGATTAGGACCAAGATAGGAGGAGAATCGGTAGGAGAAGTCTCACCATTTTGGTCATCAAGAGAGAGAGTGATCACATTTGCCTCGTAGGAGAGAAGATGTAGTTGAGGATCAGGAGGCAGTTGCAACTACTCATATGAGAGATATTTTGAGATTTTATCCCCCTACTTTCAATGGTTCTAGTAGCAGGATAGAGGCAGAGACTTGGCTTCTTGATTTGGGTAGGTATTTTTCTATGCATTTGTATAGCAGTAACACTGAGGATAAGTGTGTGATCATACATTTTTGTGACTTTTCTTTGACAAGGTGGCATACGGAGGAGAAAAAGTTGTGTTTGGATATTGGGATAATTTCTTGGGAGTTCTTCCTTGAGAGATTTTGTGCCCAATTCTTATCAGATCATTAGAGGTAGAGAAAGGCAAATGAGTTTCATGATTTGAGGCAGCAAAACATGATAGTTGAGCAGTATGAGCATAAGTTCTTTGAGCTTAATCAATACACTAGGATAGTAGATGATGATCCTATGTTGATTCAACCTTTTGTTAGAGGACTTAGTGACCACATCAGTGGAGGATTTCGACTTCTCGAACCTAAGACTTTGGAGATAGTAGTGGAGAAGGCATCAATAGCTAAGGAGAACCTAAATTTTGCTTTGGGAGGTGCACCTAGTGTGCAAAAGATTAGTGATCTAACTATAGAAGCAGGTCTGAGAGGTGTTCAGTCATAGGGCTCAAGATATTCTAAGAGTCATCCTTCAACTTTTAGGAGTAGACAACGATCTTGGAAGACATTTGCATGGAGTCGGGGTTTTTCTCGTAGTGCTAGATCTCAATATGATAGATATCATGGAAGGAAGCATGATAGGTGATCAATTCCCTCTCAACCAGCACAAAGTTTCCAATAGTCAAGTAGAGGTAGCGTTCAATAGTCCAGTGTACCTCTAGTTACTCAAGGATTTGGTAGAGCGAGTTTCTCTACTTAGGGACAACAGGGTCACTACTCTGCTCAATGCCTTCAAAGATCTGCATAGCTGTCAGGACAAATATCCGTAGTTTTCAATCCCATAGTGTGTGATGTAGCGAGATCACATCGTGTATTTGTAGTGGTTGATATCCGTTAAGCTGAGCACCGGGCTACAGTTGTTGAGAACATAGGTGAGATAGGTGGTATCTCTTACTTAGTGCTATTTGATTCATGTGCTTCTGATTCTTTCATTTCTCCTTCAATAGTAGAGCAATGTGGGCTTGTTATGGCAAAACAAGGTGATATGTGGTAGGTTGAGTTGGCTACGGGGTCCAAGGTGGCAATTGATTCCATTGTGCATGGTTGTGAGTTGGATTTGGGAGTCTCTTCCACCTTAGTGGATCTTCATATTCTCTCCTTAGGTTCTTATGGTGTTGTGCTAGGCATGGATTGGCTTGAGTCTCATCAGGCTAGTATTGACTGCCATGGCAAGAGGGTGCAGTGTTTACATGATAGTGGGAAAAGTGTGGAGATAGTGGGTGTGCAGCAACCTATCTCTCTTCGCATGATTTCCACTATGAATTTGAAGTGATGTGCGTGACATGATTTTCAGTTGTTTGCAGTAAGGGTGAATGACTTAGATGAGGGAGAGAATTGTGATGATCTCTTTCATCATCATCCCATCCTCCAAGAGTTTTCAGATGTTTTCCCTAGTGAGATTCTAGGCATGTCTCTGAAGTGCAAAATTGGTTTTTGGATAGATTTGATTCCAAGAGTAGATCCTATATCTAAGACTCCTTATTAGATGACTACTCAGGAGTTCAGTGAGTTGAGATTATAGTTAGAGGAGTTATTGGCTAAGGGATTCATTCTCCCTAGTGTCTCTCCATGGGATGCATTGGTATTATTTGTGAAGAAGAAAGATGGATCTCTTAGGTTGTGTATTGATTACATACAACTTAATAAGGTGATTTTGAAGAACCGATATCCTTTGTCGAGGATTGAGGACTTGTTTAATCAAATTAAGGATGCAAAGATGTCCATGATAGATCTTAAGTCTGGGTATCACTAGTTGAGGATTCATAAGGTAGACATTCATCGTACAACATTCCACACTAGATATGGACATTATGAGTTCATAGCGGTATCTTTTGCTCTCACTAAAACTCCATCAACTTTTATGAGCTTGATGAATAGAGTTTTTAGGATGTATCTCGACAGGTTTGTGCTTGTATTTGTTGATAGTGGACCAGCGTCCCTTGTAGGGATTCACGACATGGTTTAACAGCCTCCTGTGGATTCTATAAGTCTAGTGGTTGTATCGGGCATTGAAAGGTCGATCTTTTGGTGCAACGACAACCACACTTGTAACAAGTGGTATCAGAGCTTGGTCACAGGTTCAAATCACGCAAGCCACAACGAAGTGATGCTGGGAAGGGGATTGTTGGCAGTGGGCCAACATCCCTCATGGGGCTTTGCGACATGGTTTAACAGCCTCCTGTGGATTCTATAAGTCTAGTGGTTGTATCGGGCATTGCAAGGTCGATCTTTTGGTGCAACGACAACCACATGTGTAACAGTATTCTTGGATGATATATTGGTTTTCTTGAGATCAGTGGAGGAGCATGAGGAGCACATGAGGTAGGCATTGCAGTGCCTTCAAGATAATTAGTTGTACGCCAATATGGAAAAGTGTGAGTTCTTTCAGACAGAGGTGAGATATCTTGGTCATGTCATTCCATGAGAGGGTATCATAGTGGATCCCTCTAAGATTGAGGTTATAGTGGATTGGCTAGCACCCACTAATGTGGTTGAGGTTTGTAGCTTCATGGGACTTGTAGGTTATTATCATAGATTTCTCAAGGATTTATCACCCCATCACTTCTCTTTAGAGGAAAGGGAGAAGTTTGTATGGTCAAATTAGTGTGAGATGACTTTTTCAGATTCTTAAGGAGCATCTGACTAGTGCACCTATTCTAGCAGTTCCAAATCCTTTGCATGATTTTTTGATGTGTACAGATGCATCATTGGAGGGTCTTGGAGCAATTTTGATGCAAGATGGTAGAGTGATAGCATACAAATTGCGTAAGCTCAAAGATCATGAGTTAAATTATCCTACTCACGATTTAGAGCTAGTGGCAGTGGTGCATGTTTTGGTTCATTGTAGACATTTCCTTCTTGGGCATCAGTTTGAGTTGCACACTGATCACAATAGTTTGCAATACATTTTCATGCAGCCGAACTTGAATTCTAGGCAATGGAATTGGATGGAGTTCTTGTGTGAGTATGATTTTTAGGTGAGATACATTTAGGGTAAGGATAATGTGGTACCAGATGCCTTGAGTCACAGGAGGCATGAGGTTTCGGTGATGAATCTTAGTGTATACTTGAGAATCAAGATCCTTAGTGCCCTTCCTTCAAATTGTTGGTATCAAGAGGTCAAAGCAAAGATTGCATCGAAGAGAGATTTGAATGGCAGATATGCAAGTTACATCCTTATAAATTTACTTATAACATCCTTCTTGAGTATTTATGATTTTATGTTACAAATTAAGTTGTATCTATACTACATTAAAATTTTGACACAAAATGCTTTTTCTTATACTTATTAATCCTTGAGCATATAATAGTAGTATAGCAAAAGAAATATATAATAATTTTATTACATAAAATGAACCCTTAGCACATGACTGTAGTAATTTACATGGAGGTTACTTTTTTATTATACTTCATGTCTTATAATGTTAGTAATTGGATATTATGTGGATCCCAAAAATTATGGTATACCATCTTTGTACATGGACCCCTCTATCTTAGTAAAATAGAAGGCATATAAGGACACAAAGGAGCTATGTACATGTGTGAAAGTAATATTGAAATTCAAACATATTTTGAATCACCACTATATACTCCTAATGAAAAAATTATGGTCTTGGATATAGTATTGCAATAAAACATTAATCCAAAGGTACTAGACTAGGCAAGAATGAAAAAGTTAATAAATAATTTGTTAAACCAAAGAGACAATATGACATAATAGAATATGGAACCATCTAAGTAAAATCACTCAATAATTATAAAGCACTAATGAAAAGGAAAAAACCTCAAATAGAAATTGATAATAATCCTAATAGTGATACTTTTTTATTTATTACATATGATCTTATTATAAAAATTATTTTTGCATAATTGATTGATTCATCTTTTTAGATTTCCATCACACTATTTTAGGGTTCATTAACTACTCTAGGTAACATGTATGATATAATTAATAAATTTTACATATGCATGTGTATACATATGAACCCTATAAAATATAAAACTTATACAGTACAACATATACATATAAAGAAAAATCAATATGATATAACATCTAAATATTAAATTTTATGTAATATTAAATATTAAGATAAATAGAATCAAATTGTAAAATATCCCATGATATAAATGAAGGGGAGGAGGTTCTTGTAATGATACATCTCCTTTATCATATGGTAGAGATAGTATTCATGATAACATCCTAGCTTGAGATTTTTTTCTCCCTTAAAGAGCCAAACTCATCCCTCATGTAGCCACTAAAACTCCTCACATAATGATCTAATCACGTCATGCTACTCTCAAATAGTTATCTAAAATCATGCAATAAGAGTATCACTAGCTGACGTGGTCATGAATCTTGTCACTTCCCATTTAATTATTGAATTATTGTGTATTAATTGTTAATCAAGCAACACGATTGGCTTATGTTAAGTGAGCGAGTGACAATCTATCAAGTCGAAGAGTGTAATAACCCACTTTACTTAACCCAAAAATTTTGACTATTTTTTTTTCTTTAATTGTGCTTGATTCAATTGCATACTCAGGTACATCTATCCAAATGGGATAGGCATCCATCCAACTGGGATGGGCATCTAACCATATGGGTTAGGCATCTATTCATATGGGACAGGGGGTTTCATCTATCCAATTCGAGATAGGCATCTACCCAAACATGGTAGGCATCTATTCATATAGAATAGGGAGTGCTCTGGCCAAAGACTTTAGACTCATCGAACCATCTGGGTCCTGAGTCACTCTCTAAGGATTACACTCCTCTACTAAGATTGCACTGAGGTCCCCATCCTTAGGAGTAAATAAAATAAAATAATATATGCTTGAGTTCCGCCTAGGAATTTGGCCTAAAGCCTCGGGAAGTCAAACAAATCCATACGGGATTCCTTCTGAGTATGCATTGAAATATTTTTAATCTTCCAATTAGCATTTTGATACCCTTTTATTGAGATACCAAGGGACTTCAAAATCCAGCTACTCACCTTTAACCAAAATCCTAGACCTCATTGCCGAACGCGAGTACTAGGGACAACTCCGTCCCTAGATTGCCTACATACCCGTTTTGACACGGGGTCAAGGTATAAAGTATGTAGTTCTGGTTTCTAAGTATGGTTTAATGTAAATTGTTTTGGTGGGTACACAATCCTTTCTAGGGTCAATGTCCCAGACAATTTCTCTGTAGTTGCTACCCATGATGGTATCTCTATAGCAAAAAGGTTCAAGGTGGCCTTCTGCTTATGGCCTAAAATAACTAAGTCCTATTTCCTATTGTATGCCTCACCCTTGACCCATTATCATCCATCTAAAATCATCAAGAAAAGAAAATTGCAAAACATCACACACAATCAATACCTTAATGGGGTTTTCTATGGTTTAACTGAGTAGATGTGAATTCGTTTTAAATTTTATCTTTTTAGATTATTGATCCAAAGGGGATTACCTACCCCTTGGATTTTAACTTCCACATGACCCTTATTTCTCCCCACCAATTTATAGGGATGCTGGCACAAACACCGTTGTTGCAACTTTACTAGACGTTAACTGCAGTAGTTCAACATGATGGCATTTCTCGTAAGCATGACCCAGAGGCACCATAGATACTGAAAGCTGCTAAGGATTTTTGTCTCCAACTCTTCTTGTTTAGTTGTCTATCTAATAATTGCAACTATAAATTTATGCAAGCTTTAATATCATCATACCTAAACAACTATGAAAACATAAATATTCCATGCAAGAATTTAATGCTTGGAAATTAAACTGAGATTCTAATTCTATAAAACGAAAGGAACACTTGCTTGAGAATGAGAGTAAACAAGAAATTATAATTTTTTTGAAAGGAAGAGATTATTAAACCTAATTACTTGAAATATAACTTTGCATAAAGAAACAAGTATTCATCTCCTTGAAAAGAAGGAAATTTTAATCTAACCTTAATTCACATCGTACATTAATAAATCTTTCACATTTACTTGGTTGAATAATTCATTTAATTCTCAATACTTAAAATAAATGAAGGGTACCAAATGGTATATTTTGATAACCAATTTTAATAAGGGAAACAAGTGTTTGAAAGTATTGAATGTCTTGAACTATTACTTATTGAAAATGAACACTACTATGGGATAAGTTTTCTAGTTTGGCTTGAGCAAAGGTATTATCCATTTAAGAAGGAATATGCTTTCCAATGCACTTATCAATACCATCGTTGAAGGAGAAGGTCTAAACTTGCAATTAAATTTCCATTATAAGCTCCATTAAAGAGGTCATTGATTGGAATATTGTTCTAACGTTCTTCTCATTAGAAAAGGGTAATTACAATTTCAATACCTTAAATTTATTGCTTATTAAAATATACCCTTTTATATTTATTGGTCAATGAGGATAATTAAATTTATTTTTGAAGTAGCTTAGCTTATAATAAGATAATGTTGAATAAGAAATAATCAATAATAGCATAAGAATGAATATTATTGACCTTAAAATTCCTATTAATAACCCCAAGGGTACCAATTAAATTTTAATAACTTAAAAAATATAAATTATTTTTCAAAATATTAATATAGGATTTTATCCCCTTTGTTTATCTCATAAACACTCTTTTCTTAAAAAAAAAAATTAAAATAGTAGAAATTTTTTATTAAATAAATATAAAAAATGTTAATTTATTAAATAAATTAAAAGAATATTGATAATTAAAAAAATGTTAATTTTATTATTAATAATTGAATGTCTTTAAACAAAAAAATGTGTGGGAGGGGAGGGGGACTGTGGGTCTCTGCACATGTAGGTCCACGGGGGTGGGGTGCGGGCCCTCCCACTCCCCTACAGCCACTGCATAGACAGTGACCGCAGGGTCGTGGGAGGCTTTTAACGCCCCACTTCCTGCTAAGTATTTAAATTTGAAAATTTTATTTTTTTATTTTATTTCATTTTTAAGAAACTCAGTATGTGTGTGTGTGTGTGTGTATGTATATGTATGTGTATATATATATACATACATACATATATCTATGTGTGTGTGTATGTATGTATATATATTATTTTATTTACTATTTTTATTTAAAATTTTAAATAAATTTGTTACATATATATTTATATGCTTATATATATTTTGTTTTTCTTTGTTTGTTTGTTTTTTGTTTTTTTTCCTAATATTTTATTATATATAAATAAAAATGGAAATTTATAAGGAGAAAAAGGATTTTCTTTCAAACTGAATAAAAAATATTTTTTTGAAAATAGCAAATAACTGGTTTAAACAAGAGGAGCATTTCACAAAGGAATTTTAATAGATGAAGACATTTATGTATTTAATTAAAAGGGAAATTGCTAGCTAATTAATCCAAAGAAAGAAAGATGTACAACTTATTCTATTAAAATTTGAAAACATGTACGAACATTTCTTTAATCAAAATCTGAAACAAGTAGAATATTTGCATACATATTTTCTTAATCAAAATCTAGAATAGAGAAGAAGATTTATTTGAAGAGGTATATAATTTGTGATTCCTACTTATTAGTCCCACCCTTTTTTTTCCAGATTTAAACAAAATATCAAAAGTAACATGCATGCAAATATGAATCCCCGCCCTCATCATTTTTTGAAAACAAAACATGAAGTAAGAAAGGATGGAACCTGGGACTACTAGATGAGTGAATTCGTTCTTGTTGAATCTCTCTTGTTGCCCATCTATCTTCCTTCAATCCTTGTTTTGCAACTTAGTATAGATATCCTTCAAAATCCCTAAAAAAATCCTATCTCCTACAATACAGTATGTCTACCAAATTCCTCTTACAACTAACAAGATTTTTAAGAATTCAAAAAACCTACTTAATCACCAAAAATGAAATGAACTCCCTTTTTTATATTATATATAAGGGAATAATGGTTACAAAAAGACATAGTACTGGAGTTCAGCGAGAGGGTAGTCTTCCTATACTGCCATAACACCTATACACTATACAATGAAGTAGCAGTTGTACAACTATACATAAGTACACTGATATACATGTTGTTTACATCCACCATCAACTATGTGCAAAAAGATATAGCCTCAAAAATATACATCTATGCATCAAAAAGGGGATAACGATATCAAAATATGAAGCCAGGGACTAGAGATCCATCCAAGTTGTCCAACACAAGGGTCCCTCCATCCACACTATTTTCTTCTCTTCTCTTATCAGCATCAACTGGGTAACTTGTTCTCAAACTACCACTCTATTCCTCAGAATTTTGTCCATGAGAGCATCAAGTGCATACACAAAAGGGGCCCTCTCCCTACTGGTCCTCCCCCATGCATACCCATGGCACAACTCATAAGTGAAGACCATGGTGTGCCTGTTCTATAGGAATCTTTGTAACTTCCTCTTTTCCAACCTCATAACTATGGTAACCTGAATCATAATGGAATGATATGTGAGTCTACGAAAAGACTTAGTAAGAACCTTGGCCTTGCCTTGGAATTTGTCTTCATTTCTAATTTTCCAAATATACCAAAGAATGTCACAGGAGAGAATAAACTAGAAGAGATTAGTTTCCTTTTTAATTCAATGAATGAAACCAGAAACAACATCCAAAATATTAACAGTAACAAGAATGGAAATGCTAAATATGAGCCAAATTTCTCTAGCTATAATGCATTCAAAAAAGATATGTGCGATAGATTTTGTTCCTTTGGACACACTACAAAGGTCATTATTATGCTACTCAAACCTGAAAGGCAACCTAATAATAATAAAAAGCCACTTGAAATAGTTCTTCTTTGGAGCCATGGATCTGCTCCACATCCTCATGAGCACTTTATGCCATTGGGAAATAGAAAAATCAGAGTACCAAAAAGAGTTGAGATGCATCAAAATAGAGTCATTATATGTCATAACATTATAAATAGACTTAGCCTTAATGTTAGCAAGAAGAGTACCACCTGCCCAAGTAAAAGTAAGAAATCTATCCTCACTAACCAAGCATCATTGAGGGAGCTACAAATCATGGCATGCATTATGACCCATATTATAGGTCCTCCTATTGGAGGCATGAAGCTCAAATTTGTTTGAGAGCTCATCCCATGAAATAAGACAATCATTAGTAATAATATCTTTAAAGCAACATATACCTTTGTTAGCCCACATCTTGGTAGAGCAACCTTGTGTAAGAGCAAGGGGCTTCAAATTGTGATAAAGATTCCACCAAATAGATCTTTTACCGTAGATGAGATCATTACTGATGGCCCTACTGTTAGCAATTCTGGACCTAACCACCTCCCACGCTCTCCAGATGGATTTGAAGATAGGGGAGCCTGAGATAGAGATTGGAAAACCACCACCCACCAAGTCACAAAAGGTGAGGTCTTTCCATGATTTGGATCCTTTAGGGACCACCATATTAATGTTATTTTTGATTAGCACTTTCCATGGCTCATTTCCTACTAGGGCATGGAAGATCCATTTTGTAGCCAAGGAAATGCCTTGCATTCTGAGATCCTTCAACCCCAACCCTCTTGCATTCTTCTCCATACAACACCATTCCCATCTCATAGAGTGCATCTTCCTGCTACCTTTCCCATCTGACCTAAGGAAGTTCCTAATGGCTTTCTGAATCTCATTAACTTGGTAATTGCTAAACATTCATGCTGAACCATAGTAGATATTGTATGAGGACAATATATTTTGGCAGACCTACAACCTCCTAGCTAAGGACAAATATTGTTTGTTCCACTTGTGTAGTTTTCCCTCAATCTTACTTCTAACCCAATTCCACATCTCTTTCATGCAAGGTGAGACTGAGAATGGGATTCCTAGGTACCTCACTAGCTTGTTAGGACCACCTCATTGATAGACAAACTGGTTCAACCAATCAGGAGGTTCATCTTTCCAACCCCACAAGGTTGATTTGCATTGTGATATTTTGGCCCTTGAAACTTCAAAAAAATTGATCTTGGGAACCAAGCATTCCATATTTTGCTTGGAGAGTTCAAGGAACAATGCAGTATCATCAGCAAACTAAATGTTTATCAGGTTAGAGTAATCTGAAAGGGAAATTCCTCTGATCTTAGGAGATAGGTAATTATCCCTCAACAAGTAGAAGAGGGCATCCGAGGCAATAACAAATAGAGTAGGATCTAGAGAGAAACCTTGTCTTATGGATATAACTAATTTGAATTCTTGTGTTAAGGAACCATTAAATTCAATCTGTGCTAAGGCATCCTTGAGGAGGACCTAAACAACCTGACAAAATTACTCGGAAACCCAAAAGCCTCCAACATCATCAAGATAAATTCCCATTCCACTCTGTCATAAGCTTTTTCAAAGTCAATAAGAAACATAGAAACATCCTGATTGGAGATCTTTTCCCACTCCATAGCTTCCCAACTAGTGATGAGATTATCAAGGATATGCCTACCCTTGATGAAACCTGTCTTGGTGAGGAAAATGAATTTAAGAAGCACATTTTCAAGCCTAAGGGTAATAACTTTATCTAAAACCTTATAAGAGATATTTAGGAGTGTAATGGGTCACCAATTATTAATCATAGACTTATTCCCATCATTGGAGAGGAGCTTAATAACACCTTTTCTGATGTCGGTGCCAAGAGACCCTTGGCTGATATCTTCTTCATAGACTTCCAGTAGATCATCACATATCCAATTGATATTTGCCTTATAAAAATCAATTGGAAGCCCATCGGGCCCCGGGGATTTGTCATCTTTAAGGGTTCTGATAGCCCTATCTATTTCCTCCACCAAAATAGGTTTCTTAAGAAATAGACTTTCATATTTAGTAATCCTTTTGAGGATAAGACTCCTACAGATCTCTCTAGCATTCTAGAAAGAGGGCGAGTATTCATATGAGAACAATTTATGATAGAAGAGTAATAATTCTATTTTAATATCATCTAGTTGGGTAACCTCTTTACCATCATTCCACAATCTATCCACCTTCTCTCTATATTGTTTCTGCCTAAGGAGATTGAAGAAAAATTTAGAACCTTTATCACCAAGTTCTAACCATTGAGCCCTGGCTCGAATCATAACTCCCTAAATCTTGGCCTGTTGTAGTCTTCTTAGGCTATCTCTTGCCTGGGCTACAAGGTAAGATAGTTCAAGGCTGCTAGGGTTATTTTGAATCATCTCCTCTATATTATTTAGGTCTTATGTGAGAAGTTTTTCCTTATGTCTATAATATTTTTCTTTTTTTCCGAATGGTCTTGAGCAAGCACTGCCAACCACTAACATTCTTACTCCATCTGAAAATGTGGGACTGAGAGCCTTGGTTCCATTTATTGATTTGCTTGACAATTAAGATGACTGATAAAATATCTTGGTCTTCCAACAACCTAGTGTTGAGGAGAAATTTATCATTATTACCAATCTAGGCTGGGGTGCTATCTCTCAAACTAATGTGTGCAACAACAGGGTGATGATCAAAGAAAGACTAGCCATACCATAACTGCATCACCTTGACTATTTGGTGTCAAGGAGAAGAAATTATTGTCTGCATATAACCTGTCATGTCTGCAATAAATACTATTGCATCCTTTCTGATAGTTACACCATGTGTACCAGATGTCATCATGGATATGTTTCAATCCTTCCAAGGGATTAAAGAGATTTCTAATATTATTCAACCTATTTTAGTGTAACCTCTCCCCACCTTTCCAATCCATTCCAACTCCACCTATCTTGTCTATCTAGTTTTCTATCATGTTGAAGTATCTCCCCAAAATCCAGGGAATGTCGGGAAGGGTACACAACCATTTCCACAACTCTTCTCTATCCTGGTAATCATTAGGGGCATACATGGAGTAGACCCCAAAGATGAAATTATCAGACTTAGACAAGACTCACACTGCTCTGTTGCAAGGGGAGTGACCATAGTTAAGAATGGAGTCTTTCCATTTATCACTGATAAGGAGCACAATCCCTCCTTTCCCTTTGTCATGTTTGGTATGGATTTTAATGGCATCTCTCCAAATAAAGCCCACGTTTACTTCAAGTGTAAATTTGACATCTTTAACCTCTTTGAGAATAACTAGATCAACATCGCTATGCTAGTTAAGGAATATCCTTATGATATTCTTCCTATTAGGGGATTTAATTCCCTAAATGTTCCATAAAATGAACTTCATCATCAACGAGAGAGTTATTTAGGTTGTTTGGTAGCTATAAATCTGCTAAAACACTTGGGGAATTCATTTTTCCCATCAACCTTTTTAGGAAGGGGAGAAACCTTGTTCTTGGATCCTCTAGGTCATCCCCTTCTTTCTTATGGGTCGAGGTTTAGGCCCTTCACTTTCCATCTCCTCCAAATCACCTCTGTCACCTTCATAATAGAACTAAGAGTCCTCATCTTGGTTGGTCTCCCCAGTTGCAACTGAGAGGTTGGAGGCCAACTCAACCTCTGTCTTGAACTCTCGGTCCTCACCACTAAAATGCTCATCGAGAAAACCAAGACCAAAGAGGGTAGGGACATTGTTAGGGTTGGCTTTACCAACCGTGGGGTCAACAATAATGATCTCAAAAAATATATAATCTACATTGTCAATAGTGTTAATATCAGTGGAGGATGCTACTGTAGCATCAATGGGGGGAGTGTGGAGGGCGATTCCCTCCTCCCTACGGGGATCTAATTTCTCACCAATTGCACTAGACTCTGCCAATATCGGAAGATTTCTAGAGAGGATGTCAAATTTATTTGAAAGCTTGAGAGAACTTGGGTCACCAGAGGGGGGGTATAATTCCCACCCCTACTCACCTCAATGATGCTACGGTCCACACCTTTAAATTCTCACACCATAGATTTAACAAGAGAAGTTTTATTAACATTACCTCTAAACTTCGCCTCAGGTGGAGCATCAAGTAGATCATCATCCATGAGGGTTGTAATAGGCTCTGTCACATCAAGAATGATAACAAAGTTGCCTTCTCTGTTATTCATGGCATACCTAATTTTCTCAAGTGCCAATTGTTGGGCATTCTTTGTTTTGATCATCTTGGTTTTAGGCACCACAAATTTCAAATCATCATTATGAGCTTCAGTCATCTGAGAAATCGCTTCGGACACCGCAGAGTGATGTAGAGGGTCTACACTAAAGGGATCATAGTTCACGCTACCATCCATCACGGGAGGCTCTTTGTGAGTTTAAGAAATCACCTTGTTGACTGACTCCCTCAAAGAGTCCAATTTAGCAATCAGAGGGGTCGTGTCATCTGAAATGGGGGCAAAGGGAAGGGGTTCCTTATTCGGGCTAGCAGAAACCATCTTATCCTCTTTAGGGTTACTTATGTTAGAATCGAGGATCACTGAGAGGGGGGGGGGGTGAATCAGTGATCTATCGGAAGTCAAATCCACACACTTATTCTTTATCCACCAGTTAATAATGCATAACAGAAAAGAACATAAACATGTAACAAAGAATCCACAAATCCACAACACCAATTTTTTTACGTGGAAACCTAGAAAGGGAGAAACCATAGTGGGGCTGGAACCCATAATATTCATATACTATGGCCAGGATTACATAAATATTACATAGATGGGGAATGCACTTGCATTCAAGATCACTGACTAGAGCTCGCTACTCAATTACAATTGCTCGGAAGGCTACAACCTTTAGGGAAGTCTCACTGACTTACAATTTGATTACAGTGAGGAAATACAATGAAACCAACTCTCAAGAAGCATCTGACAACGCAAGAATGAGCTTCGGTTAAGGAATGAATCTCTAACTCTCTTTTCTCTACTGAATACTCTATTCATGTCTCAATCAGCTACCAAATTGTCTGAAATAAAAGTGAAACTACACCCAATCTCACCAAAATGGATCACCACAACTATATTACCTCCAAAACCAATCGCCAATTCGATCTAATATATCTGGTCTTAACACAAAAATAATCTCCTTCAAGTCAGCTTCAAGAAGTGTAACGTGTAGCTCTGAGTCGGCTTCAATCTTGAACAAAACATAGCACTAGATCAAAAGAGTGTATTCAAACGCTTCCTAAGGATCTTCTCATTTACTATGAAAATAAAATCAACAACCAAAATTACCACAATCATCAAAAATCATTCTGGATTAAAACATCATCGAGATACCCTGTTTTACCGGTTAACTACCTGTCAGTTAACTCCAGCTTCCGGATAATATGAATCACGATCATTGGATCGAGTCTCCAAGAAGAGTTGCCATCAATGACAACCCTAGACCATAAATCAACAATTGAAGATCACCGGATGAGTATCATTTGTCAACAATCTCCCCCTTTGGCATTGATGGCAACACTTGTGAAAAATATCTAAGTGTTAAAACCTCTGAAACCTGTACACCAAATGAAAGAATGAAAGAATTCTAAGGCTCCTCATTAGATCAACAATCCAAATATATGCATTACACCGAACTGTACATTCCATACATACAATCAACTTGTACATTTTTCACCTCATCACTCCCCCTTTGAAACCAATGCCAAAGATGGGGTGTGCACCAAAATTGCCTGTACATATATACACATTCACTGGATGATCAAATATATACATGTTTCAAGATATCTTCATATATCATCTTAAGGAACCCAAGATAAGTGTTCCATCATGCTCGCAACTTCTCCAAAATTGAAACAAAACCATTCAAAACATAAGCATGAAATTCTATAGCCTCAATCTCAGTAGGAGTCTCCTGAGACATGTTTTGAATGCAGACCATCTTATGATACACTAAGGTGTCCAACCAAGGACCAATTAGGTTTCAGAGTTCACCTGTCCACCTGATCATCCCCTCCTTCTCCTTCTCAACATCCCTAATATTCTTAGTGATATTCAAAATTTGTCCTTCAATACTACCAGTTAATTTAGCAGTAGGATCACATGCCTGAGAAATCTGAGTTAACTATCCTCTATAATTATCTATCTTCTTGTCTATCTCCGTAGTAAAATTGGTCAAAATTAGACAAGACTTATAAATTTAACTGCCTTCCTCCAAGGCCTCATCAATTAGTTTTAACTCCTTACCTAGCCTTGCCATTATTAATCATTTACAAAAAATATTTTAACTTTAGCATCTTTAAATTTTTCCATAGCTTGTCGGGTGAATGCCTTGGTCAATGAATCAAACTGCATGGATATATGATCTATTAAGTTCTAGAGCTTACCAGATGAACTAGTTTTTTCATCAAGTTGCAGTTTTGATACCACCTGTTCCAAAACTTTAACCAACTTTTCAACGAGTCTCTTTTCTTCAGTTCTGTTTGTGCTAACTCCTAATTGGTTTGTGCTTGGACAACAACAACAACAATCATCCTCTCTGCTGGAGACATTTGATTGAATAGTTTATCAAAACTAATATTGAACTACGAAAAAATCCATTGGCTTTAAATTTTAGTTGTGTCAATTGCCACAAGGATCAGAGTCTTCATTTCCTTACCCTTTCTTTTATCTAGTTCTTCCTATTTTTCCTCTACCTTTTTCTCAACTTCGACCTATTTGGATTTGCCTTATTTAGGTGCCTCCTGTGCACTGGTGTCACCACTTAGTGCACCAACCTCTGCCTTTGCTAATTTATCATTTTCTTTAGTAGGATCAACCTCAACAAAATACAAAATTTGTTGCTCTGCAACATCCTGAGTATCCTCTTCCTTATTTACATCATTAATTAGAGGATTTTCTGACAAAGTGGCTTCATCTTGTGAGACAGTTTCTACAAGTCGTTTCTCAATAAGAAACTTCTTATAGATTTCACTGGTTTCTCTCCTTATTTCTCCAACTCGGCCACACTAATACATTTGGGGTCAAATTCCGATGGAGGTTTCGGACGGACAAGGAGCATTGTGTGAAAATTTGATTTTTTTTTTTTTTAAATGCCCCTGTTTGTTGGATTTTCGATGACCTCGGGCATTTTTTTTGCAATCAAAGGAACTCTTTGTTTTTCAATGAAGGGCAACTATTTTTTTTTGCAATCAAGGGCAACTGGTTTTTTTTTGCAAATTAATCCATTTTGTGCATATCCTGGGATCTTAAAATTCCATGAAATGACATCTCTTTGAGGTATTTCGTCATACAGTTCACATGTCGTGTGTATGCTACCCCATTTTGTGATTTTTGTTATTGGAGCATTTGCAACTAATTTCTAACAAAAAACCCCCTTCGATTATGCTTTAATGGATGTCCATACCTTGTTCCAAAGCTCCTATTTTGGCACACGCAGGGAGGATGCTGGCAAATGTTGTACAAGATACATATATATATGTTCTTAATCAAACAAAGAGTTGATAAGCTAAAGCATGGTGTAGATAAGCATGGTGATAACAGTGCCACAAATGGAGAGTGTGAGGTTTATGAGAATTGATGGAGGGCAATCAGATAATTGCCTTCATGATGATGTGGGCCCTTCAATAGTTACCTCCTTTATTGCCCCCTCCTCCATCGAATCATCACCAACAGAAGCAGCAATATAATGCTCCATTCCATTTGATAATAAATCTAAACCCAAATCTTTGGCCATATTGTCAAGCCCATCTGAAACTACATCGAAATTGTCAGATTGGCCATTGTCGAGTCCATCAGATAAAACATTAATGTGCACTTTCATTCCACATTGACGGTCTTCTGCATTTCCACTAGTAAAATATTTGTCACCCATTTCAATGAGTGGTACTACATCAAGCCCTCCATCATATAGCTTGATTGGATTGCTCACATCACAATTCTCAAACTCTTCTCGGCTCTTCAGCTCCAATACGCTTTGTTGAGAGGAAGCATAAGAAAACCCTATCAAATGTCAAAATGTAGTTGTTTGCCATCATTTTTCTGGGCACAAAGGCCAAACTTTATCTAACTTAAAAATTTCATTAGAAGAAAGATCTATTCTTTAAGTTCTCCACAAACCCAATTTTGACTGCCATAAGTCGATTAAAAGAGCTACTCAAAAGAGATTGACAAGATCTAAAAGCAGGCACTCACCATGGCATAGGGCATGGTGAAAGATCCAATCTAATATCTACAGATGGGATTTAAATAGATATGAAAGAACCAATAGCATCCATACATATATAACCTATAAACCCTAATCAAAGGGCTTACTAAAATTTCTGAACAAATTTATAACAAGGGAAGGGCAATATTACAGAGATTATCTCCAACATGGAAGATCTTGCAGGAAGCCCATCCTTTGAAATCTGAGGCAGGATCCCATCCTCTGTCGTCCCCCACCACATGTTGTTCTGCTGAACACCCCATCATATTCATGAAAGTGAATCCCATCACCATGAAGATCAAGCAATAAGTAGATGCACTTGGAGCCATCATTGAGATAAACATGACTGTATTTCATGAGGATTTGAACTCAATAATATGTTAGATTCTCCCAAGGATGGATGGACTATACACTTGAAAGGTAGATGATTAAGGATGATGACAAGGTGAATTTTCCTTAGAATGATAGGGTTGATTTTCCTAAGAACAAGTAGATTGCATGTAAACTAGAGGATACAAATTTGGACAAAATAATGGAAGGAGACTAAAACTAGATAGATTCACCTAAATGGGAGTGTAGGCATCTAAGGATAGGAAAAATTCACCATTTGCGTAAGAAAGATGGATAAGATAAATGATTTATGTGAAATAGATTCACCTAAGAGAAAGTAGATTCACATAAGGATAGGTGGATTTTCCTAAAGATGAAGGGATAAGACTTAACAAAAAGAGGACTTAGGATGATGACAAGGAGGATTCACTTAAGGATATGGCATATTCACCTAAGGGATAGTGTATTCTCCCAAGAATATGGAAAAATTATTGATTGGTGGAATGACATACTAGATCAAGGAATCATACAAGGGTAGATTCACCTAAATATAGGGTAAATTCAGCTAAAAGGGTACCCATGAGATTGTGGCACTGAGTACCTATCTATGGATGGTGTATTTGGATACAAGTATGATGAAACCATGCTTGTGTATGATGAAACAAAGTCCAGATCTCTATTATAGGTCCAACATAATCTCTATTATTTGAGACACCATTTTATTAGCATATCCAATTAGGGTAATTTATGGGTTTAATTATGGATCATGTTGTCTATTTCCATGCACTATTGAACTTATATTGATGTATTGTGATTATTTTAATTTTGAAGTTATAAATAAATTATGTTTGTACCTTAGAAAGGGTAACTCCAATTGATGTTTGGGCAGTTTATTTGAAAACTTATGGTGATTATTGCCCTATGTTATGTAATGGAGTTATTTTTACACTAAGTAATTAACTAGAAAAATGAATTTGTATTGTTGTACAAGTATGATGAAACCATGCTTGTGTGTTTACATGTTTGTGCATCCTATTGAGAACCAACCTCGTTGTTGAGGAACTCAATAAATGTGGTGTTAAGTAGAAGAATGGAAAACTCAAGAAGCTATGGTGACATATTGTGGCATTAGTAGGGATTATCTCTATTGACCACACCTTTCAAAGATAGTATCCCCTAGTTCTCCTCATAGAATGGACCATTGGATGGCTCATAGTGGTATCCTATCCTACATTTATCTTGATGGCATTGCTGATAGTTGGTATGTGGTTCTTGGTATGGGTTTCCTCTTATTGTATTATCTTATTTATATCTTTGTTCCAACATGTGGAGATTGATTTTTGTCATGCTATGATGTTTTTCATGTTTGCATGTGTTTTGACATTATGCAAATAGATATGATGTCACACCATACCTATGTTTTGATATAGTGTAGGTGATGGTTACATGTTGTTGATGGTAGCAATTTGGGTTCAAAGACACAATTCCACACACACACACAAATATTTGAAGATGCATTTTATATTATTCCTTCTTAGTGGCGATTAGTGTTGGAAGATTTGCACACATGTAGAGAGGAACTCATGTTAGATACAATAGGTTGTGTTTGATAACATATGAATGTGCCTCATGATGTATACATATAGCTTTGGTGTGTGACATGCATGCACATTTTTCCATAAGACACATTGCTATGTGGCATGTGCCCTATGCATGTCTTCTTTGTGAGGCACGTTGCTATGTGCAATGTGGCCCTAGGTGTGTCTTCTCTATGAGGTGTATTGCCATGATATGTTAGGATTTGTAGTGTGCAGGCCACAAATGCATGCATGAGGGACTATTATTATAGTCATGTTTTTTGGGCATGTAGCATAGGCATGTCTTCTCCATTAGGTACATGGCCATGCCATGTGGGATTTTTTGTGTTCATGCCACAAATGCACACATGAGGGACTATTATTGGAGTCATGATGAATCTTCACTCTATTTAGCCACAATTTCTAGTCGTATAGTTATGTAATGTGCACTTTTAAGGATTGTGGAGTTTCCTTCAATTATTGATGATCTCTCATCTTTTTTGCATGGGCCAACAATTTTATTTTATCTTGTTTGAATTAGTTTAATCACTATTGTGAGTTTTCTCTATTGTGTAGTTATTGTGGCTATGTTTGATTTGTTATTGGAATTGAACACATTTATTTGACTTATTATTGGTACTATTTTTTCTTTCTTTCAATATTTATGATCTTTGATAGTTTAGTGAAACTCTTACTATTTTTAAATGTTGCCTTCTTTGTTGTGATGTGATTCCTCACCAAGATCAACGTAGATAACCTTGGATGAGTGTATATAAGGAATCAAACATTGGGAAAATTTGAGGATAGGGGTAAGTGTTTGTTGTATGGGTAGCTACGATCCACTTGTACATTCTTAGTGATTATTGACGGCTATGTCTTGGAGGCTAATCCCATTAAACAAACAAGGGGGAAGTCATATATAATCGTATGGATCCTCCCTAGTTGTGTGTGGATTCAAGATCATCATTTCATATGGTTCTTAGTTACTTTGTGAGACCATGGCATCCTCTTAGACCAATATGTGAGCCCTGTATTGTTATCCCTGCAATGTGGATGAATAAGTGTATGTTAAAATAAATGCTTTGCATGCCATATAGTTGCATATGAGTTGTTCACATCATCAGATCATGATTTAGAACATGTGAATTCTTTTATCCATGTGAAGTCGAATGATTGATTATGAAAATGTGTTATACATTGAAGCATAATCTGTAAGATGTTCTCTTCAAGAAAAAATATTTATGCTTTCATAGTGAAATGTTGATGAAATGGGGTCCTAATCTAGGAAAGTAAACTACAAACTTATACATTCACCATTTCAAAACATTTTATTGGGGAATAGTCAATTTGGTTCAATTTAATTCCTCTAGGAGAGACCAGCAATATGATTAATTGTTCCATTTTGATGTGATTGGATATGATTAGATATAATTTCATTGAAGATGAAAGAACTAAGTAAAATTATGCAAAATTGACACGATTAAGCATAAACAGGCAAATAATAAAGCAAAAAGCTAACATAGAGGTACATATTTGGAAATAAGACTCTAAAATGAACCTAATCAGCTACCTATAGGGAAAATGAGGTTAGAGATAATCTACCTATATGGAAAGTGGTTAAACTCTACCTCTAAGTGGCTCATCTTGAGCATTTTCGGTATATGGGCATTGATGGCATATTATATCTGGTTTTATCATTTTTGTGGGTGCAAAATTAACAAGGCAAAATAGTATTAGTGGGATCATGATCTCATCAAAATGGTTTTGGCTTTGCATTTATGATAGCACATTGATCACACCTTACAAAAGGTTCCAATCTCATACATAGCATCCCAAAGTAAGTTCAATAATGATGTAACTTAATGCTTAAACTAGAGTTTTGGGTAGTCATATACCGATCATTTCTAGGATTGATGCTTAAACTGGAGTTCTGGGTAGTCATATACCCATGGCATAGGGTAGGGGTGACTTGCAAACAATGCTAGTTCTAGATGCATGTTTGCTTGGTGTATAACTTGTCAAAATTAGATCGATTGGCTATAGGTCTGCCATAAAGTTTCCAACTTATCACCAGTGAAAATACAAGAACCAAGGCTTAGAATACTCAAAAATGTCTCTCAGAAAGTCTGCAACAGGCAAACTTTTAGTAAGAATTTGTAGACACAATGCTCAGAAATTCACACAAACAGCTACATTAAATACGTTCTCCATTAAGTTCAATGTTTTAAGATGAAAAAGAAGAGTTAAATGGTTTTGGTTCGATTTGCAATTTTTGTGAAGCTTTTGCACTGAAGTTTCCATAGCCTGATTTTTCTGCCTGTGAAGAAAGACCATGTCAGATAATATCAGCGGAGAACAAAATAAGGAGACAATTGCTAGATTATGGTCTAACTTGAAAAGAAAAGGTGATGGGAAATGTTATTGTCCTTGCAAAATTTGTAAGGGCTTAAAGACTAGAAGACTTCTAATCAAAACAGCTAAGAAACATTGTAGGCAACATGGTCACATTGAAGGGGGACATGATTATCATCCATTGGTAAGTTGTTCATTATATCATTTTAACAATTTATATACATAAGAAATCACTTGATAATGAGATCATGATCATGGTTTATTTATGTTGATCATTTTTATATAGGTCGAGCACCCCAGGGCAAAAGATATGGACCAACACAACCCAAAGAATATGGTTTTCGAAGTGGAGGAACATGGAGGTGTGAATATCGAAGCTGAAGATAATGATCCCATGGAAGATGATGATCATGCACCAGAAAACACAATTGAAGATGATGGTACAAATACATTGATCCATGACACATTTAGTACTGGCACAACTGATCATGATGATCAGGATGACCTTGATGTTCATGATTTACCTCTTCTTGAGAAGGCATATGAGCCCCTTTACAAAGGCTCCCAAACAACTCTTCTCTCTGTTGTATTGTTGTTGGTGAACTTGAAGGTTATGAATGGTTTATCCAACATAACAATCTCACGTATGTTAAGGTGTGTCATACATGTCATTATAGTTAATAAATGGTGAATCATGTACCATTAATATTCTTTATATTAACACCTCAAACTCTTTTTTTTTGTTGTAGATTGATAGGTGAGTTTTTCTTACCACCATCAAATATTCTACCTCGCTCATACTAAGAATTATCTGCCATTATGAAAGATATTGGAATGGAGTATCAAACAATAGATGCCCTGAATGTCATATCAGTAGATATCGAATAGATCAAATAACAAAAAAGGTGCCTCGCAAGGTTCTTCGTTATATTCCCATTATTCCACGTATGCAGCAATTATTCAAGTGCACTAGCTTGGCACAATTTATGGATTACCATGCACGCAATAGAAGTTGAGATGACATTGTAGTCACATAAATCTGTCCACTTAATTAAATGAATACTTAGTATTTATTTGATTATTTAACCATCAATTAATAATTAATTAAATTAATATTTAATTAATTCATCTTAACCCTATTCTCCTATTAATTAAATAAATTATTCAATTTATTTGATTTAATTCACTTAACCAAATTCATACCATTAATTAAATAAATAAATCATATTTGTTTAATTAAATCTTCTCTCACATTTAAATAAATTAATATTTATTTAAATCCCCCAAAATCCCACTTCTCACATTTAAATAAATTAATATTTATTTAAAACCCCCAAAATCCCACCTCTCACATTTAAATAAATAAATCATTTATTTAAATCACCTTTATCCTCCACCCACTTGCATTTTCCTACAAATGCAAGTTGCACAATTATTTTAAATAAATAATTTATTTAAATCACCTTTATCCTCCACCCACTTGTATTTTCCTACAAAAACAAGTTGCACAACTATTTTAAATAAATTATTTATTTAAAATCCTATTTATCCTTACCCACTTGAAACCTTTAATGGTTTCCCTTAAAGTAGTCAAACTTGATGGCTTTAAAGTCTTCAAACTTGATGGCTTCCTTCTATAGTCTTCTTAAGACTTTAATGGTTTTCCTTAAAGTCTTCAAGCCTTTAATGGTTTCCCTCAAAGTCTTCAAGCATTTTAATGCTTTATCTTCATTTTTCTCATTTAAATAAATTAATATTTATTTGAATATTTATCCAAATGCAAATTACACCATTTAATTGAAATAAATGATTTTATTTTAATTGAAAATACCAAAATTTCTCCCACTTGCATTTTCCTACAAAATCCACTTGTATGCCTAAACCCCTTCTAGATTCTTCTAAAGCCTTCCTAATTAGCCTAATCCATCCCCTAAATATTGTCACATTCCTAAGCAAATTGGAGTCACTTCTCAAAGACTCCAAAGTCTTTGAAAAGCAATTAATGCTTTGTGTGTTCAACAAATTAACCCTCAAAGTCTTTGATAACCATTGAAGGCTTTCAACCTTCAACCACTAAATGGCTCAAAGTCTTTGATAACCATTAAAGGCTTTCAACCTTCAACCACTAAATGGCTCAAAGTCTTTGATAACCATTGAAGGCTTCCAACCTTCAACCACTTAATCCCCAAAGTCTCCAATAACCATTAATGGTTAATTCAACCCTCCCACATGGTTAAAACATTTGTTTTGACTCAACCTCTACCCAACCCAAAGGTCTCATCAGGCCATTAATGCTTTGACCATGATTATCTCTTAAACATTTGCACAAAGGTTTATCCTTGGATTAACTCTTAATCCAGTGGGTAATCTTAATTTAGACTTGACCCTTACCTTCTAGATAACCATGAGGTCTTCTCAGGCCTTTAATGCCTCCAACCTCTTCTCTCAACCCAATCCTATGTTGAAACTTGTCACCATTTTATTGGTGCCAATTGTGCACATGGATCCCCAACTTTCAATCCTAACCCTTGTTAAGATTGCTCAATCTTAACCCTTCATTTCCCTATTTCTTCTATAAATAGAACCCTTCTCCTCAAGCAAAGGAGAAGCATTTTAGAGTATTGTTGTTATACTGGCATTAGCATAGAGCTTTTTCATAGCATCACTATCTACTCTTGCATAGTATTTGCTTATCATATTCAACCATCTTGAATCTCCATATGGCATCCATGGCTAGTGCTAAAAGCTGAGAGCTACACTCATTTGGGACTTGGAGAGGAGAGAAACAAGGGAGAAGCATCAAAAGGCATCATGGAAGCATCTTAGGGAGGCTCTTCTCCTTTCTTTTATTTTGTTAAACTTCTTTCATGCTTTTTGAAATCTCTCTTGATATGTTTGGAATGGTTTTTAGTTCTTTGTTTTGTTTTTATGGTTGAAACTAACTTATTAACATTGAACTTTGTTATTGCCTTGTCCCCATTTCCATGACATCATTTGGTGAACCCGACGTGAATCCAAACACCAAAAAGATCAATTTTTTTTTTTAACCAATAACATGTTTGAATGTTGAAAATGTCACACAGGTTGCGATTTTGACACTGTTTTGGTGCGTTTGGCATTATTTTGGCGCTATTCCCCCTGTTTCAGTGCTTTTCCCTTCTCTGTCTTTCCCTTTCTTTTAATACGTTTGTGTTAAATAGTGCCTCTGTTCAAACGCAGACTAGCGCTATTGTAACAAAACGTTGTACAAATCACTTTGTAACCAAAAAAAATAAAAAACCAAAAAAAAAAAAAAAAAATTTAGGCTTGTAGAAGCCCACCAAATAGGCGGATTTTACTAACTATTTTTCTCTTTTGTGCAGATTTAAATTAGATTAAAGAGTAGATTTATATTTTTTACTAACTTGTTTTTGAAGTTGGTTTTAAAAATGAATTCACTTTTTATTTCGGTTTAAAATTAACTTCACATTTCAAGTTTGGGCTTTTAAAAAAGAATCACACATTTGTTTGGGGCTCTTAAAAAGAATTTCATTGTTCAAAGGTAAAAAGAACCACAAACTTATACAAAAACAACTTTATTTTTTTTTGCAAAGTTAGGAAACAAACTTCGTTTTGGTGCTTAAAATCAACAAGGCAAATTTTATTTCTTGCATCAAGATAAAACTCACAATCCACACTTCCATTTTTGGTGCAAATAAAATTCACAATCAACTTGTCTCATTTTCAAAGCAATTTTACTTCATGCAAACGTGTTTTTCATTAAGTTGACCAGGATTTCAAATTCTAGTTTACTCAAACAATTGCCTTTGAAAATTAAAAAGAACACCATGATTGTTGGAGCAACATCTCCAAATAGTTAGATCACATTGCAATGACAGATTAAAAAGAACAAGTGTTTTTCGTGCTTGGCACACTTGTGCAAAGAGTTGGTCGAGTGGTCCTACTTCTAACACACACTATCCTCTCCCTTGGCTTTCGTGGTCCTAGGTGCAAGAGAAAAGTGTTAGTAACACTCAAAATTTTATCTTTTTAAGAGAGGCCTGCCAAGAGACACATCACTCTTGGGAACGACCTTGAGCGGTAAATCCTTCGAGCCGCTATAGAAATCAGGTGTGAGCGAAAGCTGTAGCCTTGGGTATAGCTGTTCCTACAGTGTAACTGGCCGAAAGGACAAATGGGCCCCACCACCAGTTACAAGGCTCTTAAGTGAGTCACTGCAGAATGAACTTATGTCCAAAAACATCGAACATGACTAAACACCTTTAAGTAGTAGCCCACCCGTTCTATTGATTGAGGATATTTGAGGTATAATTTAGTGCAAGAGCATAGATGGTTTTGCTCCCAAGATACTCACCATACATATTTCCTTGAGTAGAAACATAGCTTTTTGAAAGGTCACTTGTGGCTTGATAAAAGTGGTGACTCCCCCATCATAGGGATCATCTATTTGTTATGCTCGTGCAAGACTTAGTATATCACATCCTTACCTGCCACGGCGGGATTGATAAGGTATGTAGTACCAAAGTCAAAGAAATATCAAGATGTGGGCTAAATTTATCACAACTGGCCATTTGACCTTAGGGATAAAGAGTGTTTGAAGTGTGTTCGTTTTACAGACCTAGTGCAAATTGAGCCGACTTCAGGCTTTGAAATTACACCTTAAAATAAATCTAAAGGAAGGGTCAAAAACAAGTCCAAGGATTGGGTTGATCTAGACCCATACTCATTTGTGCCTTTTGAGGCAACATTCTTGTGTTTGTGTGCTTGCTTTGTTTTCTTGTCAAAGAAAAATCAGAAAATCAATCCCAAAAACAAAGTATTCATCCAACATCTGTCAACACAACCAAAAACATCAAAAACAAGGTACAAACAAACAAAGAATCAAAAATTTATGACCATTCTTCACATCTTGCGAAAGAAGAAGTGTCATCAGAATATCACCTTGAAAAGGAGACCATTAAGCTCAAAGGCTTTGATAAAAAGGAGGAAATTCTTCTATCTCAATAGACAAATATTTGTCTCACATAGAGTCTTTCTACATCGCATGCGTCTCTATCTTCAAGGTAAAACAAACGAATTTGATTCCGAATCATTGAACCGCAGAGCTTTTATGCAATATAGAGCTCTGAGTTATCACAAAAATCAAGGAGGAAAGATTAATCCCAACTTCTTCCCAAACATTTGTATCACCTACAACACAGCTCGAGAAGTGCCACCAACGCCTGAAAGGGAAGAAGTAGAGTTTGTTCCATTTGTAACACAAAGTTTTTATTGAAGTTGAAAACAAAACATCCATCATCTCATTCATACATCATTTTTCCATCATCAATTCATCCCAAAACTCTCAAAACATTAAGAGGTTCTTGTCCCAAGTTCTCTTTTAGATATTGCTTGAAATCAAACACATCACATCACTTTTAGATTGTTTCTACATCTAGGATAAGCTCATCCTAAGAGACACATCTACGCAGGTTAAAACTAGTTCATGAGTGAATCCTCTCATTGCTAGGTAGTCAAAATCTGTAACACATCTCAGATTTCTCTACACCTTATCACATCCAAAATCTATCAAAACAAGCAAGCAATTCAAAGAAGGAATTTCGGTTACATCTATCTCAAAGTGCTAGAGATCTACATACAAATACAAATCACCAACCATCAATCTTTCATTTCATCACCAACTCATCATCATCTTCAATCAACTTCAAAACAAACTTGCAAACAAAATGGCTCAAACCCGATCGCGATCAAGGCAACGAGAAATAGAAATTGAGGAAGAAGAGGACAATCTCAATGAATTTCAAGAAGCACTTGGAGGAAATGTAAATGATGAAAACCCAAGTACTCCTACTCCGTCAACAATCGAAAGGGTTCAACATAACCCTCATTTTAACAGATTATTTGATGAAATACTAAGGAGCAATGCGGATGCTCACTTTTTAAGACTCGCTCAAGAAGGAGCCAAACTCCCCTCTGACTTTGATCTTGCCCAATTAAGACAAGCATCAGAAAGACAAAGTCGCCATGAGGAGGAAAGGCGTAGAGATCCCATCAGATATAACATCCCTCGAGGTAACCCACCACCACCTCCTCCAAATGAAATGGAGATGTTGCGGCAACAAGTCGAGAATCTCGCCCAACAACTTCATAGTGGTGTTAAGACCAATCAATTCTCACTTAATGACATCTGTCCCTATCCGTTTGATAGGAATCTTTATATGCCACCCTTTCCACGTGGGTTCGAAACACCAAAATTCGAAAAATATAGAGGAAAGGGAGATCCCCGCGATCATGTCCGAGAATTTCATTCCGCTTGTCTCGAAGTTGCATATGAAGACACATACTTAATGCGCCTTTTTCCCCAAAGCTTGGGAGGAACAACCACATCATGGTTTTCCCGACTTCCAGGAGGCATTAGAACATTTGAGGAACTCATCCAGAAGTTCCTATCTCATTACTCTTATAACATTGAACGTGACATCACCATGGCTGATCTATGCAATACCAAACAAAAACCAGGTGAACTATTCTCAATATTCCTGCAACGATGGCGCCAAATGTCTAGCAGACGTTCTCTTCAGTTACCTGAACGAGAACTAGTGGAAATTTTCATTTCCAACTTAAATGAAGAAATGGAATTTCACCTGGATGTCAAAGACACAGACTCCTTTAACGATATGATCACCAAAGGTATAAAATGTGAAAGGGCACTCATCAAGAAAGGACTCATCAAAATCTTTAATGAACCAAAAGATGGTCCTCGCCCGCGATTCAATAGTGATAAACCAAACTTCTGGAACAAGAATAAGAATATCGTCAACGATGGGGTTGTGGATGCTCGAACTATCCAAAATGCACAACCTGTGGTTCGGTTTGCAGGACAAAATCCTCCACCTCAAAATAACACAAATGTTCCTCCTAATCAAGGTCGCATCACATCTCAGGATGAACCAAGACCTCGTCCACAAAAACAAAAACGTACATACACTCCCTTAGGGGAACCCATTGAAACAGTGTTGCGACAACTCCTTTCTCAGAATTTGCTCACTCTACCTAAGCTATCCAACTATGAGCCTCAGGTCAAACCAGCATGGTGGAGAGATACTGAACATTGTGAGTTCCATCAAGGACGAGGACACAAGACAAGTAATTGTCATCGATTGAAAGATCTCATTCAAGATCTTATTGATCGAGGAGAAATTGAGATTGAAGGACATGATCCAAACATGACAAATAATGATCATTTAATGTTTAAGAATCCACTTCCATCACAAGATCAAAGGGGTCCTTCCACTTCCCGGCGAGGCACTAATACCACTGATTATACGCAGGCTGCGTATAACTACACTGTAAATCACCTGTATGATGCCAGTGAACAAATTGCAACCATAACCTTCAAAAATCCCACCTCAAATTGCAATGTTGTTACACGTCGTGGCAAGGTCACCATCAAGGCAGCTCCACAAGGCACCACCTCCAATCCAAAGCAGTACAATCTTGTGGAACAATTAGACAAAACGCCTGCGCTCATATCCATTTTAGAACTATTACGCCTATCGCCATCTCATAAAACAATCTTGGATCAAGCACTCCAAGAGGCGTCAGTCCCTGCAAACCTGAACACAGACCAATTTCAAGCCATGGTTGGAAATCTAAAGTCATCACCTTGTCTCACTTTTTCCGAAAGTGACAACTCTTCATTCCAGCAACCTCATAACGCCTCACTCCACATTGAAGGCTTTGTCAACCAACACAGGATCAAGCGAGTCTTGATAGATAATGGAGCAGGCCTAAACATTTGTACACTACAGTTGGTCACAGCATTGGGATATGCAATAGAATCAGTGGATCCTCGCAAGAAGATCACCATCAAGGCCTATGATGATGCAGAGCGTTCATCCAAAGGAGCAGTGGTGCTACCAATCCGAGTGGGCCCTGTGGTAAAACACATAATTTGTCAGGTTCTGGACCTTCCTCTGCCATATAATCTATTATTAGGGAGACCTTGGATACATGCCATGCAAGCCGTTCCATCTACCTACCATCAATGTATCAAGTTCCCACATAATGGTGCAGAGATCACAATCCTGGGTGATGCAAATCCCTTTGCATTTTGCCATAATATCAGCCATCAACCAGAGATTACTGTTCCTAATAATAGGGAAGCCATTTCCTCCACATCATATGTAAATCCCACCTCTCTTGCCAGTTCGAACACCCCTATACCCAAGCAAGAAAAGCTTAAGATGAAAGTCGCAGAGGAAGGTCCCGGGGAATATAACTTAAGTCAACTCTTTTGTGTGGGACAAATGCCCACTTCTCCTAGAACACATGGTAAACCACAGTAGTTACTCCAGCAACGACTAATCACGCCAGCATGTGCCTTAACGCCTTTCATCCTTGGAAAGAGTCAAGAGGAAGAAACACAAGATGAGGACCTAGCGGACTGGATCTATAAAGATCCCATCACCACTGACAAACCGCAAGTTACACTTCCTACGGAACAATATGGCAAAGGCCTCCTCATTATGCAAAGAATGGGATATGATGGTCAGAGTGCTTTGGGATACTGCAAACAAGGACGACATGAACCTCTACTACCAGAATTCAAGCCCAAAGGTAATACAGGCCTTGGCTTTGAAAAAGAGATCCTTCCTAAACTCAGATTCAAAGGAAAACCCAGCAAACCATTTTGCCCACCTACTGCAAAGAGGATACCTTTCATAATCAAAGCACCATCAAGCACTATCCCCACTGCCCCCTCAAGGCTCACAACTCCACCATCACCAATGTCACTCATCCCATCAAACGAACCAGTAATCCTATCAGCAACACCATTTGTAGCAGCAACTATATTGGAACCCGCAGCAACATCTATGGCACCAGTAATTCCAGCAGAAGCCACTGAGTCACCATTACCAATACTTCCAGTGACAAATCCATTAAACCCCATCACAATTCCTGCAACACCGATCACTACAAGGATACATAAACCAATCACACCTGCCGTGTTTAACTCCAAAGACATCCCAGTATGGTATAGCAATCGGATGCTGGAGAGTGATTCAGAGACCGACTCACATGAGTGGGAATTCGATTCAGTGCAACTTAACACTTCAGATGAGGAAGACACATCACCACCTCCACCCCGCAAAGACATCCCTGTTTACGGAGAAGCACAGATAAAGACCACTTGGGTACCTGAGCTGGAAACATCTTCCACAGACCCTACGTCTCATCCTACGCCTGATTCTGACAGGGAGAGTACCATCAACGACCTTCACCACACCGTCTTAACCCTCACTGATACATCTCCCGCACTTAACTTAATCGATGAAGTAATGCCCATTATCCACCCTAAACTCATTGAATGGAACCAACCAAATCCCCCATGTCTTGACCTCTTCCAGAACGATGAGGCTATCATTGACTTTTTGGAATTAAGGGATAATCTACCAAGCGGGGATCACAAAGCTGGATTCGCCATTGAACTTAATAGCGCAGCATACTTCGGGGCGGATGCCAAATCCTTCAGCTGCAAAAATATAACAATAAAACATGAATCTTCCAGTGAAAACCACACTGTGGCACTATTTGATCCGACAAAAGTAAAAAGAAAGAGCGTATCCAATGGTGAAAACCTCTCTGAGGCGCCTGAGGATGAAGGGTTTGACATCCTCCCTGCTAGTACACAACAGGAACGATCAACGATTCTTATCGAGGAAACCAAAGAATACAATGTGGGGACTCCTGAAAATCCTCATATCATACATCTGGCATCTCTTCTCACTCCAGAGGAACAGCCTCAATTTATAGAGTTCTTCCAACAGCGTCAGATCAACTTTGCATGGTCATATGCAGACATGCCTGGGCTTGATCCTGATTTAGTCATGCATCATCTCACAGTAGCAAAAGGAGCCAAACCTGTCAAGCAGAAGCTTCGTAAGATGCATCCTCAGATTGTCGTGCTAGTCAAAACAGAACTCAAGAAACTCCTGGATGTTGGTTTCATTAGACCAATTGATTATGCAGAATGGATCTCCAACATTGTACCAGTTGGCAAACCAAAAGGGGGCATCTGCATTTGTACAGACTTCAGAGATCTGAATAAGGCATGTCCTAAGGATGACTTCCCTCTACCAAATATCGACATCATAGTAGATTTGACAGCAGGACATGCCATGCTTTCACTCATGGATGGCTTTTCGGGATACAATCAAATAAAGATCGCACCAGAGGACCAACATAAGACAGCCTTCACATGTCCATGGGGCACATACTGCTGGAATGTAATGCCTTTTGGTCTAAAGAATGCAGGAGCGACCTATCAAAGAGCAATGACCACCATCTTCCATGACATGATGCATACTATAATGGAAGATTATGTGGATGATTTACTAGCAAAATCACTTACTAGAGAAGGACATCTTCACATCTTAGATAAAATCTTGGATAGACTGGAACAGTACCATGTTCGACTCAACCCAAAGAAATGTGTCTTCGGAGTGACCTCCGGGAAGCTTCTAGGATACATTGTCTCAAGCAAAGGTATTGAGGTCGATCCAGCAAAGGTTAAGGCAATAATGGACATGCCACCTCCAAAGAATATCAGTCAGCTAAGAACACTACAAGGACGGCTTCAATCTATCCACAGATTCATTGCACAATTGGCTGATAAGTGTCACCCATTCACACACCTGCTACACAAGAACATCCACTTTCAGTGGAATGACAGATGCCAGCAAGCATTTCAGGCGCTTAAAGACTATCTCATGAATCCACCATTGCTGATGCCACCAGATCCAAGTAGACCATTATTGCTCTATATCTCAGCAACAAGTACAGCATTGGGTGTACTACTGGCACAACATAATGCAGAAGGAAAAGAGTGTGCTATTTACTACATCTCTCGCACACTTGTGGGCTATGAACTCAATTACACACCTATTGAGCGAGCTTGCCTAGCAGTAATCTTGGCAGCCACTAAACTGAGGCACTATCTGTTAACACACAAGGTGCAACTCATTGCAAAGATTGATCCACTCAAGTATTTACTTAACAAAGCAGCATTGACAGGTCGCTTAGCTAAATGGGTAATGATTCTAAGTGAATTCGACATCGAGTATGTGGACCGTAAAGCTATCAAAGGTCAGGTCATTGCAGATCAATTGGCCGATGCACCACTCATAGGCGATCATCCTCTCATTTCCAATTTTCCAGATGAAGAGATATTCATGATCACAGAAGCACAACCATGGAAACTATATTTTGATGGTTCATACACTAGGCACGGCTCGGGGGCAGGCATTCTGTTTATCACACCTCAAGGTGATAGCATCCCAAAGTCTTACAGGCTCACATTTCCATGCACAAACAACATAGCAGAGTATGAGGCCTTGATCACAGGACTCAGGTTAGCCGTACAATGGAAATTACAAGAACTACAAGTATATGGCGACTCACAACTGGTCATTCGACAAGCAACTAATGAATATCAGACCAAAGATGATAAACTCATGCCATACAAGCAAATGGTGGACAGTCTAAAGACATCATTTACTACTATCACTTTTGAGCAGATACCAAGAGATCAGAATCGAGCTGCTGACGCCATGGCTACCATCGCATCTCTACTAGATCTTCCACAGAATTCAACACGCTACGAGTTCTTGGTAGAACAACTTTGGATTCCCGCTTATGATATCCCCGAATCTGAAATGATATGTTGCCTTGTTGGTTCTGAATCCCCATGGTACGGTGAGTTCTACACCTATCTCCGCGATCACACCCTTCCTCCCAACCAATCAAATAACCAACGTAAAACCTTCATTCGCCAAACTGCTCGATATACCATTATTGCCGAAACCCTATACCGACGCAGTCTTGATGGTACTCTCCTTCGATGTCTAGAACAAGGTGAGATAACAAAGGCTTTGGAAGAGGTACATGAAGGAATTTGCGGGACTCACTCAAGTGGTCCATCACTAGCCAAGAAGATCATGCGAGCTGGATACTATTGGCCATCTATGGAAAAGGATTCCTACTACTTTGTTAGGAAGTGCAAAAAATGTCAAGTTCATGGCGACCTAATACATGCACCAGCTCAAGAACTGCAACCAATCACAACACCATGGCCTTTTTGTCAATGGGGTCTTGATCTTGTGGGTAAAATCCATCCATCTTCATCCAATGGCCATAAATTCATTATTACCGCCACCGAATATTTCACCAAGTGGATCGAAGCTGTTCCACTTACCCAAGTCACTGGCAAGCAGATCGCCTCATTCATCCTCAATTACATCATCTGTCGGTATGGTGTGCCCATGTCCATTGTCACAGATAACGGTCTTCCTTTCAAAAATCAGGATGTCCGTGAGCTTTGTGAGAAATTTCATATCCAACACCGCTTTTCCACTCCCTATTACCCACAAGGCAATGGTCAGGCCGAAGCATCCAATAAAAACATATTGAGGATCCTAAAGAAGACAGTCAATGATGTCGGCCGTGATTGGCATGTTCAATTGAATCCAGCGCTATGAGCATATCGAACTAGCATTCGGACCCCTACAGGTGCAACTCCTTATTCATTGGTCTATGGTGTTGAAGCTATCTTACCTATTGAGGTCGAGATACCATCCTTACGAGTTTCATTGCACAATCTCATCGATGATGAAGCATACAGAGTATCTCGTCTTCAGGACTTAGAGCTACTTGATGAGAAGCGACAAGCTGCATACAACCATCTCAAAGCCTATCAGCAGCGCATGAGTAGAAGCTACAATCACCGAGTTAGACCTCGTACATTTGAGGTAGGTGATCTTGTTCTTCGAGAGAATCCTCGCAACCAACCAAACAGAGAACATCAAGGCAAGTTTGAATCAAATTGGCTAGGCCCATATGTTGTCAGTGCTGTATTTGGGTCCGGGGCATATCAGTTGGCTACATCAGACGGAGAACCGCTCGCAGATCCAATCAACAGCATGCACCTCAAACGGTTTTACACATAAGCTGTACAGAGCATCAGGCTCCCCTGCTTATCAGAAAATACCAAAAAACATTTAGAAAAATGTCCTGAAGAAAATATAAAAACATTCAAAAAAGTAAAGAAAAATCATGCATCCAAACGGTGAACAACCACTCCGGTGGCACCTTGGGTAAGAACGATGGTGAAAACCTGGCAAACAGGCGCCACTCGTAAAGGCTATGGCTCCATTATCTTTTAGACTTGTGGCGATCACATCTACTTCATACATACATCCATCCATCCATCAACCATGGCTTGTTATTCCTCTGCAATTATGATAGTACTCCATACATCTTGCATCCCGCTTTTTCATAGTCATGTCTAAAACTGGGGGCAATGCCTTTAACCTATTGATGGAAGTGGATTCTACATTGTCTTATGATTCATTAAGTTCTTCATTCAAACAATCATCAAAAATCCAAAAACATTCAAAAATATCTCGCAAAAATACCAAAAACATTCAAAACAATTCAAAATCCAAAAACATCGACAAAACCATTGAAAAATCACACAAAAACATGGCAACACCTTGTACATATTCATCCATGCAGATACCAAAACAAACATTGCGACAAACTACTCACACAATGACCATTTACCAAACAACCACACAATCCACATCAACAATCCAAAACTGTCTTTAAAACAAGGATGCATCCTTCCTTACCAAAACAAAGACAAGATGATGTTTTCTTTGACAAGAAAATTCTGTTAGGCTGTCAAATACTTGGTTGATTTGTGAGTAATTCATTTGTTTATCTGTATCGGGATCTTTTCAACATTGTTTTGTATCGTTTGTGCATTATTTCTGATGAAGTACTGGGGCATGTACTAATGGTGTCTACGTGGGAAGTTCACCAAGCTACATGATCTTATGCAAAATGCAGTCATAGATCATTACGGCTTGCTGACTACAGCGTATATCTCGACCATATGAGCATGAACCATTACCAAGGATCCTTATTCTTTATTCTTTATGTATATACTGTTTGTTTGCAGGTACAATGCTCATTCTTTGGTTCCTCTAGATCCAAATTGGATAAAGGTTTTATTTCTTAGTACGGTATGCACTTGTCTCAGGATATGATCAGCCTAAGATCAAGGAGGACGATCCAAGTCATGCATGAAAGGAGATAATCCTTATCTGTTCCGCAAGCAATACTCAGGTCAACTTGATCCATTATATCAAGTTGCTTGTATTAACTTGCTATATCAAAATCCATGTAAGAAAGACTCTGGTCATCTTGAATCTTTATGTCAAGTTGCTTGTATTTTCTTACAACATTTTAAAGCTCAATGATGAAAAATAAAGCACTATGGATCGTCATTCCATCTCATTTGTATATATTGCATTTCGTTGCATTCCACCCATCCATACATTCATAATAGCTGCATATCATGCATACGTAGTCATAATAATGCATACTCTATTTTACTCATCTTCTTCCATAGGACTCGATCCTAGTCCTCCATATCTTCTATCTAACATCAAATCCCCCCTCACCCTCCCTATCTTGATCATCAACATCATCCTAATCCCTTCATCATTTCCCATCCTCACTCATCCAAACAAATTAAGCAAGTTACTCTGTCTGCACAGATACATCGACTCCCACACACCTAGACTATCAACAGATACTCTGATCAAGTATCTTCGGGTCTCAACAGGTAATCGATTATGGTAATCCTAGACTACATCAGGCATTTATCACAATGACCTAGTCTCAACGGGGTTGCCATGATTCCCCACAACCATCCATCACACACACACACTATCAATTGATCAACCAATCAAACACAATCCAACGGACAATTACATCAATTGTCTACGTCTCAACGAGTATTTTGCTTCATATACCTTGACTTCATCGGGCAATTACATCAATTGTCTAAGTCACATCAGGTCACTTTGATTCACTTACTCAGACTTTATCATGTCCAAGCGACCAACTGACATCAACTGTCACGCTTTGACTTGACCGGGGCAATTAAACCGATTGCACTAGATTGTCCAAACAATTTTGATCAATTGTATAGCATCAATCCAAACCCCACACTACATCTGCTATGTATCTCTTGCATGACCTCAGGGTACTCGCTGGCTTGTTGTTTCTTCATATTCACTCCATTTTCTCCCATTCTTTCATCATTAGTTCTAATTTCTTCTATTCTACCTCCCCTCCACTTTTCATTCTTTTTCGAGAGATCGCCCGATTTTAAAAAAAAAAAAAAACATTCAGCCCATCTCTCGAGGGGGCATACCACCCATTAAATTTACATTTTATGGGGCATTTCTTCACACCTATTTTTCTTTCTTTGAAACGACGCGATAAACTGCATTGTCTCAAAGAGGGGCAAATGTAGTCACATAAATCTGTCCACTTAATTAAATGAATACTTAGTATTTATTTGATTATTTAACCATCAATTAATAATTAATTAAATTAATATTTAATTAATTCATCTTAACCCTATTCTCCTATTAATTAAATAAATTATTCAATTTATTTGATTTAATTCACTTAACCAAATTCATACCATTAATTAAATAAATAAATCATATTTGTTTAATTAAATCTTCTCTCACATTTAAATAAATTAATATTTATTTAAATCCCCCAAAATCCCACTTCTCACATTTAAATAAATTAATATTTATTTAAAACCCCCAAAATCCCACCTCTCACATTTAAATAAATAAATCATTTATTTAAATCACCTTTATCCTCCACCCACTTGCATTTTCCTACAAATGCAAGTTGCACAATTATTTTAAATAAATAATTTATTTAAATCACCTTTATCCTCCACCCACTTGTATTTTCCTACAAAAACAAGTTGCACAACTATTTTAAATAAATTATTTATTTAAAATCCTATTTATCCTCACCCACTTGAAACCTTTAATGGTTTCCCTTAAAGTAGTCAAACTTGATGGCTTTAAAGTCTTCAAACTTGATGGCTTCCTTCTATAGTCTTCTTAAGACTTTAATGGTTTTCCTTAAATTCTTCAAGCCTTTAATGGTTTCCCTCAAAGTCTTCAAGCATTTTAATGCTTTATCTTCATTTTTCTCATTTAAATAAATTAATATTTATTTGAATATTTATCCAAATGCAAATTACACCATTTAATTGAAATAAATGATTTTATTTTAATTGAAAATACCAAAATTTCTCCCACTTGCATTTTCCTACAAAATCCACTTGTATGCCTAAACCCCTTCTAGATTCTTCTAAAACCTTCCTAATTAGCCTAATCCATCCCCTAAATATTGTCACATTCCTAAGCAAATTGGAGTCACTTCTCAAAGACTCCAAAGTCTTTGAAAAGCAATTAATGCTTTGTGTGTTCAACAAATTAACCCTCAAAGTCTTTGATAACCATTGAAGGCTTTCAACCTTCAACCACTAAATGGCTCAAAGTCTTTGATAACCATTAAAGGCTTTCAACCTTCAACCACTAAATGGCTCAAAGTCTTTGATAACCATTGAAGGCTTCCAACCTTCAACCACTTAATCCCCAAAGTCTCCAATAACCATTAATGGTTAATTCAACCCTCCCACATGGTTAAAACATTTGTTTTGACTCAACCTCTACCCAACCCAAAGGTCTCATCAGGCCATTAATGCTTTGACCATGATTATCTCTTAAACATTTGCACAAAGGTTTATCCTTGGATTAACTCTTAATCCAGTGGGTAATCTTAATTTAGACTTGACCCTTACCTTCTAGATAACCATGAGGTCTTCTCAGGCCTTTAATGCCTCCAACCTCTTCTCTCAACCCAATCCTATGTTGAAACTTGTCACCATTTTATTGGTGCCAATTGTGCACATGGATCCCCAACTTTCAATCCTAACCCTTGTTAAGATTGCTCAATCTTAACCCTTCATTTCCCTATTTCTTCTATAAATAGAACCCTTCTCCTCAAGCAAAGGAGAAGCATTTTAGAGTATTGTTGTTATACTGGCATTAGCATAGAGCTTTTTCATAGCATCACTATCTACTCTTGCATAGTATTTGCTTATCATATTCAACCATCTTGAATCTCCATATGGCATCCATGGCTAGTGCTAAAAGCTGAGAGCTACACTCATTTGGGACTTGGAGAGGAGAGGAACAAGGGAGGAGCAACTATGAGCATTTTGATTAGCTATTTCATTCTATGTTTATATGCTTTCTATTTCATGCTTAATATCTCTCTTGATATGCCTGTTTAGGATAATCTTTTGTTGCTAACACTAACGTTTGTTTCTTGTGCTCTTGTGTGTGTTGCCATCAAACAGATTTTCTAATCCTTTTTGCAGAGCATCAGACATTATTTGAATGCATGTGGATGGTTCAGCATTTATGGACATAGAGGAAAAGTGGCCACACTTTAAAGAAGAACCTTGTAATCTCAGGCTTTCATTAGCAGTGGATGGTGTCAATCCATTTGGAGAGTTGAGATCTGTTTACTCGGTGTGGCCTATTTTTGTTATCAACAATAATATTCCTCCATGGATGTCAATAAAGAGGGAGCACATAATGTTGGCAATGATTGTTCTAGGTATTTTATCATTTAATAGTCATCTACATTTAATTATAAATATTGCAGTAAAATGGTCATAATAGTTATGTAATGTTTTTGTTCATTCCACTAGGCAAGTACCAAGTTAAAGATATGAATGTATATATTGAGCCTCTTATCGATGAGTTGCTGGAGTTATGGAATGGTGTGACCATGTATGACATCTCTAGACCAATAGGACAAAGACAATTTCAATTCCATGCAATGCTTGTATGGACAATACATGATGCCCCAGGGCTAACACATTTTTGTGGTACGTTATAGTGTTCAAGTTGCGCATGATAATTATAATTATAAAAATTAACAGATTTAATAGAATTATACATTATATTGTAAGTCTTCAACCAAAGGGAAAATTTGCATGTCCAGTATGTGGTCCAAAGATGAAATCCCGTCCTTCAAAAAGTTTAGGAAAGCAGGTGTTTGATGAGTATAGGCACTTCATTCACAAAAATCATAAGTGCCAGAATACTGAAAAACATCTTTTCAA
The DNA here is from genome assembly GCF_030272615.1 of Cryptomeria japonica. Taxonomy (NCBI): domain Eukaryota; kingdom Viridiplantae; phylum Streptophyta; class Pinopsida; order Cupressales; family Cupressaceae; genus Cryptomeria; species Cryptomeria japonica. Next base: position 172,927,373 of record NC_081411.1, on the reverse strand, counting down.
TGGGAAAGAAGAGACTACATCAAAGTCACGAAGAATGACTCCTCACTTATGGAAGTTGGAATATAATAGAATTAATCATCAAGGTAATGTCATTCCATCTAATGGTTTATGTTCGGAATTTGAATTTTTCTATCGTGTTTTGTTTACTGATGATGTAATTGATGATACTGAAGGTCGTCAAGGCATGGATGACCACCTTCCAAAGGGACTAAAAAGTTATCCCAAACAATTCAATAGGTTGCCTTACTACAAGCAGCTACAAATTGTGCATTTGTTTGATACAATGCATATTGGAAAGAATATAACAGAGACATTATGGAAAATATTGGATGGAAGGCGTGACAAACAAAAAATTGTCAAAATTTGTAGTGACATTGTGGAATCCAATCATGCAATGAAAAATTTCATTCAATCAAATAGCAATGGAGATTAGATTAATATAAGTTCCCTTCCTTGGTTATTAACGGAGCAGCAAAGCAATTCTATAAAAGAAGTCATACGAAAAAATTCAATTTCCCACAGGATTTGCTGCGAACATAAACAATCTCATATCAAAGAAGAGTGGATTTGGGCCAGGGATGAAAATGCATGATTGGCATACCTTCATTAAGGTAATTCACATTCTTGTGTATTTACTATATATTTGTATACTGCGCATGTACTTTTCATTGTATTATGTTAGAAAACAATGCAAAGATCATTTTATAATTGTTGTAGTACGTTCTACCTCTATCTCTCCCAGACCACTTCGACAATAATATCAAACAAGTCATACATGATCTTGGAAAATACATGAGGTAAGTAGTGATGTTTGTTCAATTTGTTGTATAGATATTATATTTGCCATTTGTTTTACTTGTTATGCAATATATTGTATATTATTTTGTAAAGTCTCGTTTATATATTTTTGCATCTTCAATCTCTTTTAGGTGGTTGTCATCAAAAGAAATCCACAAGGAAGATATAAAATATTGGAAGAGAAAAATCCCTCATCTAATGTGTGAAATGCAAAAGTGTCTACGTTCAACTTTTTTCAATGCACAAGAACACTACCTCATACACCAAGTTGAGGAGACCGAATTGTGTGGACCTGTACACACTAGGTCAATGTGGATGGCTGAGAGGCACTTGAAATTTTTGAAGGCTTCGGTTCGACAAAGAGCACATCTTGAGGGTTCTGTGGTGGAGGGATATATGGTATACCAAACTATGGTGTACATTACTGAATATCTTCCTATGTTTGCAACAAAAATCCACATAGATCGCATTTGGGATCCCAACCCCATTAATAAATTCGAAGGGGAGCACTTGATGGGGAAAGGTAGATTGAAGAAAGTGAGAGGTAATTATAAGATGTTATTGTAGTAAATTAATTCTTCATCTTCTAAATAAATCAATTGTAAGTGGTCTATTAATTATTTGTACAGTTGGTCGGTAGTGGGATGCGCTACATTTGTATATTGCAAACAATCTTGATTGGATGACGGTGTGGATTGAACGATGTCAACATTCTGGTCGCACATTAACATGGGATGGTGTCGCTTCATTGGTTAAAGAAGCTCATCGTAATGGAGATTCCAATGTTACACAAAGGGAAATTGATTTAGCATATGGTTTAAGAGATCAATAGGTACGTATAATTTTATTAATCACTCGTATGTTTATCAACTCATGATGCAATAATTTTAATATGTTAGACATATTGCAGGTCAAACACCACAAGACTATGTGCTGCAATGGTCATAAATTTTGCATCAAACAGTTGGATGACATGAAGAAAACTTGTGGTTCTGGGATAACTGTAGTCTTTGAGGTGACCAATATTTCATCTAGAAATGACATACATCCTCAAGAGTCTAAAAATAAATACTATGGCATTTTGGATGATATACTTGAGTGTGACTTTAATTCCTTCAAATTAGTTTTGTTTGTCGTCAAATGGTATAGGCTACAACTGAATAAAAATGATCCTGATAGAACTATTATCAAACATGATAATGGATTTACAATGGTTAATACAAGGTCATTTGAATGAGTTGGGGATGAGCCCTATGTTCTTCCAAGTCAATGTGAGCAGGTATTTTACTCAGAGGTTCCACATAAACTGGGTTGGTCATTTGTTGTTAGACATGATCCAAGAGGAAGGCCGATAATGTATAATGTGATGGAAGAAGAAGATATAGAAGAAGTAGAAGATGATATAGATGATGATCATGATTGACAGTTAATCGATGTTGTTCCTGATGGAAATGTACACGAAGAAGAAGCTGATGATGATGATGATGTTGCTGGTGATGGTGCTAGTGATGGTGATGGTGATGGTGATGGTGATGGTGATGGTGATGGTGATGATGATGACGATGACGCACATAATGACGACGATGACGATGATGATGACGATGACGACGACGATGATGATGATGATGATGATGATGATGATGATGATGATGATAATGATGATAATGATGATGATGATGATGATGATGATGATGATGATGATGATGATGGTCATGATGATGAGTTGGATGAAGAAGAAGATCAATGACATGAATGAAATGTATGAGATGTGATTATTATATTATATATTTAATATTGATATCTTGATAGAAATTGAATTGACTTATATGGTTACATAAATAATTCATATGTTTTGAATTCTAATGCCATTACTTAATCAATTCATGATGCACCTCTAGCTATGTGATAGATGGTGATTTAAAACACATATGTGATGGATTACATGCTTATGATGATACATGTGACATTTTTTGAACTTTGTGTTTATTTATGGAATGTGGACTACTTATTAGCTATGTGATGGATGGTGAGTTATCATACATATTTGATGGATTACATGTTTATGATGATACATATGTGATTCTTATGATGCTCAATTACATATATGATGATACATATGTGATGCTTATGATGCTTATGATACTGCAGTATTTATTGTTTATCAAATTACAAATGTAATGCTTATGATGCTCAATTGTTGGTGCAGGAACCTGAACCCCTTTGATGAGGATCCTGCATAGTCTCATGGATCGACAGGTATAAGTCAATACACCTTATAGAAATAATATATTTTAAAAAAATTACAAGAAAAACAAACTTCCTTAGTTTTTCAAACCTCAACATTAGCAGCAAATCTAATACAGTTATCAACACTTGAGGCCCCAGTTGGACTTACTCAAATTTTAATCTCAACATCAACTTTATGGCCGACTTCTTTTGCAAAATATCTCTCTCATTACCAACTAACTCCCTCATTTGATGGTGCACAGGTATCACCAAATAGGTATTTGTCAGATGTGTCTTCCTCGAGTGAGGGAAATGCAGGAATAGAAGAGGAAAATGAGACATGTAGTAGATCTCAAATAGGGAGATCAACTAGAGGTCAAAAGACTAGAAGAAAATTCAATAAATGCATGGAATTTTTTCTTGCTCAAGGGGGGTCATGTTCTTATGATGATGAGACCAAAGGCGACATTGAGGTGCCCTTGAGGTACAAACATCTACTGAAACAATGTGTACCCAAGGAACTTCCTCCAATAAACATTGATTTTTGTGTTAATGAGAGGATATATCGCATAGCGCCTTCATCGTTACATGGTTTGGGCCTATTTTCCATGGACAACATAAAGGTCTGTTACAACATAGTTGCTGAATTGATGGAGTTTGTTGGACCTTGTTACAATTATAATGATTGGATGTAGATTGTTCGATATAAAAAAATTATGCGTACGTATGCACTGTTAGCCAATTATATACAACAAAAAGATAACGATCAAAGTAAACAAGTGGTTGTATACATTTATGGAAGGCCAAAAGCAACAGAGAATATTGCAGGTTTTATAAATAGTACACGACCTGGGTCAACTAATAAGCAACCCAATTGCATATTTGAGGTACGTGAGGGAAATTGTGTGTTTGTATGTGCGATAAAATCAATAAGTGCAGGGGAAGAGCTACTAATCGATTACAATTTGAATCATATAGATACAAACAAAGTTAGTATCATGGGGATGGTATGTACTATATATATACCATTTAAGCCAACTTCCAATTAATGAATCCAATAAACCATTGTATTATTAAGTTTTTTTGCTAAGTCTATTGGTTTCATTTCACTAACATTTTTATATTTTTTCTTTGTCACAGGGCCACATGGATCCACCACATAGCACAGATAGGGGTGTAGGTCTCAACACTTCTATAGAGCAGGTAAACCTCATTGTAATTGTACAAATTAGATAGAAGCAAACTGTTACATTATGATCTTTTCTTGAGTGTTTTGAAGTAATTTCGCTAGTGTTAATTATATTCTTGTCGCAGACGGATGTTCGGGATAAGGGAAAGGAACTTGCAGTACCTCAGCACCTCCATAGGGATGTGGGGTGCTCAACAGTGTTATGCACTGATGACATCACACTTAGCGCAAACCCTATACAATTGGTACAAAAGAATATTAGAAAAATTAGCCAAGAGATTCTTGATTTGGCAACCATAAGCCCTCAGACTGATGAGATAACAAAGAGGGTGCAACTATTGTTGCGGACAGTGGAAAACTTGCAAGTAAGCAGTAATGAAAGCTTTAATCATAACAAAAGTTCAATAATGGTTTATATTTTTTTCTCTTTTATGTCATTAACTAAAATATGTATGTGTTGTTTTTATAGAAATTTATAAGGCCTCATCATCCTGGTGGCGATGATCAGGGTATTGCGGGTAATTCAGGTGATGACCATGTTCTATATATTAAAACCACTCCTTTGGACTTGTGAACTTGCTTTTTTAATGTTTTATATATTTAATGTATTACTCTTTAGGTGCTGACATGGGTCCAAGGTCGACCCCAATTGTATTGCCGACTGCAATGTTGGCAACACGTAGCATGCAGACATCGTCTGTTGCACCGGCTCGTGTTGACCTGCCCACTGGTGGTAGATCCCTCTTTTTCTCTCTCTTTCGTTATGTGTTTATTACCCTTGAAGTGTTCTTTCTTGGAGGCATTTCATAGTGGATTCATTTAATGTGGCAGGAGATGCACATGAGGATGCACCAGAGGTGACTACCGGTGATAACATACCATCATTTCCTGGATCTTCACGTATTGCTAGTATAGGAACGTTGCAGGCCACATTGGTGGTGAGCGACGAAGAATTGATTCCCTTGAAGATACAAAAGGTTCCAGGTACTTTAAAATTATTATTATATATAGTCTAATTGTAATTTACTTACTGATCACTCATTTTGGACTAATGATCCCATGTTTTTTTTGCAAGAAATGATATTTTTTATAAAAATCTTAATGACATTACATTGCAGATATTTGGGCCCACCGTACGTAAAAGGTGGAATATCATACGTGAACTAACCCTTATCCACTATTTTGATTTCATATCATTGCTAGAATAGTTTTCCTTTCATCCATTTCTTGAACTATATCAAAGGTAGCTTCAGTTTCTTTCTAAATCTAACAGGTTTGTTTTTGCTTTAAACGTGGAATGACCAAGAAAAAAAGTTAAAAGATGAACTCACAAACTGTATGGTAGGGTTGTTTGGAAATGACACATTCGACAAGACTAAGCTCCTGGAAAAAGCTGGCACATATCTAAAGTATGTGAGGGACCAATACAAGACACATTTAGAGAAGAACGTAAAGTATGAGCGTCCCCCCATGATTCCAGAGAGGGAGTGGAAGGACCTGATTTTGGATGCAAAGGAGAGAATTGAAAGGAAAAAAGGAAATACACCACCAGACGCCAGAAGAAGGTATGTGATACTATTAAGAATATGAATATGTACTAATTATTCATTATATTTATATAATCTAACATATTTCAAACTTTTCATAGATTGAGTGACACATCAAGGGCAACCAAGGCAAGACAAGAAAAGCATGGGCAACATAAACTCAGCTCTGGTGGTTATATGAAACTTGCCACACGAATTGTAAGAATCAGTAAATTAAGTATCACATCAAAATATTTATAAATTGTAAACAATTTTTTTTTTATCAAACAATACAAGAAAAATTCACAATACTAAGCAAAAATACAGGGCTCTGAATTCAATAGAGCGCCCATAGAAAATGACAAGAGAATTGACTACTAGCAAGGCTATATAGCCGTGGCTAAACGGCTACTAGAATTGAGTGGGCAAACATGAGATTCTGATGCATCTGTCACAATGGTAATTAAGCTAAATGAAAATTATTTCAAATTGAATACTTAACCAATAATCTATTTGATGTTAAGTCTCAACATAAAGTGACTATATTTTTTTTAAATAAGCAAGCAATGATAACACTGCGTGTGACATTGGAATGCAGCATGATAATCGTGGAACAGAACCTGTACATGAAGGTCCGGATGTGCATCCTAGTAGTGGAGGTATTCATTTGCTATCCAAATTTTTTTATGTAATTATTAATACAATTAAACATCTTAAATTGAAAATTAGTGTAGTAATTAATGTAACCTTTATTGTTAATATTTTAGAGTATGTAGTCGGTGGTGACCAAGTGGAGCATGATCCAGGTAGACAACATCAAGAACGTGATGTTCCCCAATCAGGTGAAGAGGACCACTATTATTCCTTTGAAAAAATTTAATTATAATTGGTGTATTGATTAATGTAACGTTTCGTATTTCAACTCCAGAGGATCTAGAGGGTGTTCAACATGTCGAGGTAGAGGCTAGACAAAATGATGTGGAAAATGATGTGGCCCCATCAGGTAAAGAGTGTAATGGTTGTGTTCTTTAAATTAATGAAATACTTGTAACAATAATAAAAAAAAGTTATGAATTTAACACAATTCTTTGTTATTACAAAGGACCCCCCTTTGGTTCAACATCCTCGTCCTTTGTATAGGACTAGGCATACATCAAGAGCACGAGAAGAGGGCAGAACATCCAAAGATGGGGGAAATGATGAAGAAGATGATGCTCCACTTAGACTTTACATCGCTTCAAAAAAAAAAAAAAAGAAAGAAATGATTGTAATCTACATTATTTGATAATGATTGATTTTTGTGTGTTAATGAATGTAATTATGTGCTAATGAATGTTCATTAATGATATGTGTTGATGATTATTGATAAATGTTGCGTGTTAATGAAAGTTAATGAATTTTATGTGTTAATGAACGTTATGTGATAATGAATGAATGTTATATTTTAATAATGGATGAAAGAATGAATGAATGTTAGATGTTAACGGGGAATTTAGGGTGATGTTGGGGGTGGGGGGGGGGGGGCAAATGAGCTTCCACCTTCACGTGGTTGGCCCTGTTAAGTAGAGAATATTAAAATATTCTTGAAACAAAGCGAAGCTCAATAAGATAACACACTTTTCAATATTTCATTATGTTGCACAGTTAATCTTATTGAATAATGTATGTATATTGAATCTTAATTGCAAGGTCCAATAGAGCCAACACGAACAACACATGGTGCGACTGCAAAAGTTGTGAATATGCCTCATCATGAATAAAGCTGAATTAGCGCATTCTCTATAAAATCTCAAATGCTCTATACTTTGGAAGTTTTGAAATTTTTATGATCATATCGGTCCCCTGCCTAAAAGCTTTTTTCCTTGATTTGTTTGTGATACACATTGAGAGATTTTTGTTTTCCTTTTATTTATGCATGTCTTAACCATTGTCCACATGCTTCCCATTCTTATTTAGATTGTTGTATTTTTACATATGTTGGAGTCTGTAGTTCCACGTACATGTTTTCTATGTTCTTTGTAACTATATGAAAAGGTGTAAAATGTGGGTATAGTCCAAAATCTTGATTACTAACAAGATATTGTTGTTTAATAGTTCCAATGTTTGTATTAATTGAAATAGTTTAACCCTTTTAACATGTTTCATAGCAAACCTGCACTTTGTATGGAATCTTATTGTTATAGTTCAATTACTGAGGTGATGTGATTTAAAAAAGTATTCCGACGAAAACAAAATTGGTTTTCATTTATGTATTTTATTAAAATTTTAGAGTTTCCTTGTGAACATTTAAACTTAGAAGGATTTAAAAATTCAATACAAGAGTACTAGACATAATTTCTGGAGATAGAACTGAAACTCTCTCCCATGACTTCAGATTGTTTCCATGTTCTCTAGGCTAGTAGCTTTCAGACACAAAACATAGGTCTTCTAAATTTTGTCCCAACATTAATTAGTTCCTTTCTCTTCTTTTTCATCCTTTTGGAAAGAGAATTGGAAATTGTTAGGAATGAACATCTTCCTAGGTGATTTGTTAAAATACAATGGGGAACTCAATCAAATTTTAATTCACTTCATTTTAAGTTATTATCACAATTCATTGAATTATACTTATAAAAGGCTTATATTTCCAAGGTAAAATATCAGTATCTTTCTTGGGTGATATTGGATAGCAGGGTCTCTTAGCTTAGACAAAATCACCCTCTCATTGTATTCAAAGTAGATGCATAGCAAAGCTAGATGCATCAATCGTTAAATCATAAACAAACACAAGCTCAAAAATTGTGTTACCAAGTACGCTTGGAACCTAGCCTGTAACTAACTAGTTCATACTAGATATTGTTTTGGTATGGTATTCAATTCTATTAGAATCTACAAAATAAATATTAACCTAGCAATTAATGTAAGTGATAACATTTTTAAAATTGTTAAATATAAATGATAATTAAATCAAAATAGCATAACATAGTTGATTTCATAAGAGAGAAAATAAAAAAGTTCACAATATCTTCACTTGATATCCAAGATTTTTAATCCATGAGGATGAAGATGAGGATGAGATAGAAAACCAAAAGACAAGGAATTGTTTATCCAAGTTTCCAAATTTTTGAGGATAAGGAAAAAAACATAATCCTATGAAAGAAGGAGAATGTGCAAGTCATTATCTCAAGTTAAAAGAAATTACTTAAGTAAACTAAACAAACAAATGCAATATCATACTTACGATAAAACATATCCACTTGGTTAATAAAATGGTACATTGGCACACCCCCTTAAGTGCAATTGAGGTAAGAAGAAATGGGTCACAAGGTTAGGTATCCATGTAAAATATGAAATAACCCCAAATTATAAAGAGAGTGTACCCTCTCAAAGTAGAGACTAGAAAATCCATAGGACAAAACTCCATCCCAAGTGACATATGTGAAGGATAATATAGACCCACCCCATCCCCTAAAGTTGGTGCCTCCACAAAGAAGAGAGAAAAGCAATGCAAAATGTTGAATGGTGAATGTTGTAGTAGGTTCATTTGCAACAAATGATGCACCTTCCTTTCACAATATGGAAATCTTGAGTTGTCAAATTGTTGAATTCCCATTCAAGTGGAATGTAGAAAGGAATTCAGATGAATGGTTTTTGAAGCAACTCATGTGTCTTGATGTTGATGTTAAGCTCTGATTGTTCCATAGAAGATTCAGGGACTACAATCATTGAAGTGTGAGACCTTAATTAATGTGAAATAGAATGTGTCATGTTGCATGATATGGTGGGGATAGAACAAGTGAATTTATAATGGGAGACGATGTAACTCAATGGGCATTGTCATCAATGAGAAGACAAATATTCTCAATTGTTTCATCAATATTTGAAAGGTGAGAGTCCACAAACAGATGTGAAATGTTTAAGTAGGCCTCCCAATGAAGTTGATCTCATAGACACGAAGAATCCTATATAGAGAATCATTGAGAGCCCTTGAAGAAGCAAATTTGAACTTCGATGAAGCAATACATGATGGAGGAATATGTTGCAAGAGGAAATCAAAGTCATTATGGTGTCATCTAGATCTGAAATGTGGTCTACTTTTCAAAAAGGTAAAGATGCTTGATAGGAATGTGTCCTAGTGGGGTGAATCTAGAAGACATATAATCCTATTGCAAAGAATCATGGAAAGTTCTAGAAGAAGCAACTTTTAATTCTGAAGTAGCAATGTGTATAAGAGATGTTCTCATTTGTAGATGGAGTATCAAGAGGAGGATCACTAGTCCATGGACCATGTCATTGTTGTTAAATACCTACGCTTTTGTTCATAGTCACTTGGTGTAGGAATGAATTCAATGAGATAGGGTAGGAGATCCTACATAATGTAATTTTTCACTATCCCTTGTTTCGAGTACAAATGGTTCTCAGAATTTATCTTGACAATAGAATGTTGGAATTTAATACCATAATCCATGATGAAAATTGCCAAAAATGGAAATTTATCTTAATTTGCAATTACAAAATGCTTTTGTATAGGCCTCTCGAAGATTAAGTACATCAAATTGAGACTTTATAAATTGAGTGTATGTATTAGCAATCTCCCAAATTGTTCAATGGTCTCCAAACCTTGTCAATTTTTTATTTTTAATTGAACTCAAATATGTATGGTATAGGCATATCATTGGTTGTGTGATTTTTTTTTTCCTTAAATGCTTCTACGACCAAAAGAGACAAGTTTTAGATGAAAATGGGGTCTTATGGGCTTTTTTGACACAATGGTAGGTTCTTTAGACCTGAAAATGCCCCAAAAAGTAGTCGATTGCCTTAAGTTACAAACAAGTCCTTGTTTCTGAGCATGCTTCTTGATCTCCAATTTTGGTGGAATGAAAGATAATATTGAATTTCTCAAGCCTTTTGGATGCTTCGAAACCACCAAAAAAAGCTAATTTGATCATTGAAATGTTGTAGTGACTTGGATAAAAAAAGAAAAGTAAGTCTAAACTTTAGAAGTTAGTTTTTTCTTGTCAAATTGTTTTCAATTTTCAAATCATCCAAGGATGCAAGAGGAGTATATTTTGTTATGACAAGATAAAAAAAAAACTTAGAATCTTTTGAAACCATTGAAACATGGGGACCCCTTCCCCCCTCCAAAATCCCTATGTTTTCAGGATACAATACTTAGGGGAAACATCCCCTGGCTGCACCACTTAGGGACATCCTAGGGACTCCAAGGAGTCTCTTGACCATCCTGAGGATTCCTATGAGTCTCCCATGGCCCCCAATTAGAAACTCCAATTCTAAACAAAAAAGGTGAAATTATTGTGAAAATGTCATCCATATTAAAGGCTTGGCAATGCCCCCTAACCTTGATGGGGGCTCTGCCCCAAACCCCCCACAAGGGGCACTACCCATTGACCCCAAACCTCTACCCACCATTCTTATTGTTAATGTAATCATTTACATTTTTTTTATGTTGACTAGTTTAAACACTTAGTATGCCAAAGTTTCATCTGCAATTCTTATACTTATTCTTAGCTTGTTCCCAAAGTTCCAAAACTCTACCACCATTGTTAATGTTCAAATTTCAATGCAATCATTGACATATTTTTGATATTTATTTTAAAATTTACATAGTGTGGCAAACTTTTATTTACAGTTGTTATACTTATTCTATACACATCCTTTCATAATTAATTTTTTAAGTTGTATATATATTTGCATCCCACCCCGCCCCCTTCGTCATCCCCCTGTCGTCCCCAAACTTAAGCCCTTGGTATGTTAAGATATGAAAGCTCACAATAGTTTCATTTGATATGTTAATCGAGGAAAAACCTACACTATATAGCTTCTAAGATTCCAAATCCATGAGGATCATGAAGAGGTAGAAAACCAAAAAAAGAAATTGCTTATCCAAGTTTCCAAATTTGTGACAAGGAAAAAGTAGAATCTCAATCAAAGAAGGAGAATGTGCAACTCATTATCTTATTCTACCTAAGTAAAAATATTACCTAATTAAGCTTTTTAATAGTAGAATATCACAATTAGGATAAAACATATCCAAGGTAAATAAAATATTGCATTGATAGGCTTCTTTGGTTGCTCTAAAAGTGGTGCCTTATGAATTATGTTCTTGGATACTAAATTTTCCAAATTCTGGGCACTCTTGATAGCTTCTCGTAGAGATTGTGATTCAAAGGCTTTAACCAAACCTTTCAATGGTTTCTGTTGATGTGTTTTTTATGCACTATGCAACACAAAATAAAATACTAAGTATTCTATCCTCTCTTGAACAAAATCCTCCCAAGTGCTAAACTACGTGATCAAATGGGATAACTCCAAGATTCCAATAGTCAGGTCTTGACTTTATATTGCAGATAGACTCAATGATTGTGATGTGATATCTGCTGGAATCACAAGGGGGACTTACGTTGCTTGGGTCAAGACCTATCCATTCTCATGTTTCATGATTGATTTACACTCCATCATTTAGGTCATCCTTGAGCAACATCTCGACTTAGCCAAATTTTGTTTTTTGTACCCTAATTCTTTAATTTTGACCCCTTACTAGAATTGCCTTAGGTTTTATTGGAATTCTTGCTTCTCTAGCATGGGCACATTTCTAGGGTTCATTCACACAAATTGCTCTTGATGAGCAAGCTAGTATCATGACCATGACTTAAACAAAATTTTAACTTAGTTAAATTATCTCCTCCAAACTTCTATGAGTTCATCACCTTCATTCTTCATCATTTGGATGTCTTTTGTTATTGGAAGGTAATTCTTGACCATCATACTCAATCTTGACCTATGCTATACCCGAAAACCCTAGAACCTAGTCATGTTTACAATTGAGATCTTGGTGACATGATCACTTAATACAGCTTAATCATGCAGGTCTCATCTAACTTCGACTCCAACACTTAAGCAAATCAACACTAGCAACCAAGTACTTTGGGAAATATCTTGCAACTTGACAACATGGGTAATGATGGAGGAATGGAAGGTGAGACCTATAGAGGTGAGAGAGAGAGAGAGGGTGAGAGGAAGAGATAATGACCTGGAGAGGGTAGAGAAAGAGAAGTAGAGAGGGAGAGAAGAAGAGAGGGATGGAGAAAGAGACCTAGAGAGGGGAGAGAGAAGAGAGATAGTAGAGGGATAGAGAAGAGAGATAGAAGAGAGATACCAATGTCAATCTTTTTCTATAAAAAAAAAATTTCCAAAAAATCGGCCTATCGTCGGAATTCCGACTCCAAAGGATAAAATTCCAATAGAGGATTGCTGTCGGATGCACAACATCCTCGTCGGAACTCTCCTAGAGGTCATCGTAATTATGACGGCCTCCAAGAGAGTTTTGATGAGGATGTTGTGCATTTATGACGGCCTCCAGGAGAGTTCCGACGAGGATGCTGTGCATTTATGACAGCCTCCAGGAGAGTTCCGACGAGGATGTTGTGCATCTGACAGCACTCCTCTGTCAGAATTTTATTCTTTGGAGTCGGAATTCCGATGATAGGCCGAGATCGCGACAGTATTCTTTCAGGGTATGAGCATCCATGGCGGTTGTCAGAAAGGTTGGAGGTGATGTCGAAATTGCGACGATCACAAGGATAGTCGAAACTTTCGACACAAAGTTTTTCACGGCTTTTTTTGTTGGTAGTGCGACGAAATTGTGTCAGAATTTCAACAATTTACCATCAAAATTTTGACCTGAATGTACTAGTGCCAACCATCAAACTGTTGACTTTGTGCTTTCTCCTGAATTCCTTTTTATTAGCCAATAAAATCAATCTGTCAATTTATTCTATAGTGATACTGGTCCACTGATTGACCAGTTCACTCTCCTTTATTTCTCTATCCATGTGGCTAGCAGATTCTCTCCTAGCATCAATTAAACTATACAAATATTTTGGAAGATATATTTTTAATTCAATCAATTCTTTACTAAATACATCCATGTATAAAATTATAGCTTCTTCAATTTTCCTTTGATCCTTAACATCCATATTCTCATAATATACAAAGATGTTCTTCAAATTTATATCGTTAATAATTTAATCAATTAATTCTTGAATAGACAAAGGAGGAACAATATGATACTTTGTTTTAGAAATCTTCATCTTACCAGATTCTATAACTTCATCCAACTCCTATTTTGTCTTCTTTCCTCTCTTGGGCTTGTTTGTCAGTACAGGATCATAACTTGCCTTCTTCTCCTTCTGCTCTTTCTTTTCGCTACTGGATTGGGGTTTCCGGATCACTCTAGCAAAGTATCCTTTCTTCGGTGCCTTAGGGATGTCAGTATCTGATTTAGTCTCAAATTGAATCAGAGAAACTACCACATATTCCCTTTGGGGTTTCTGCTTCTTCCTCAAAACACCTTTACCCTTAGCAGATGAACCGGAAGGCTCTTCTATAGCAGGAGTTATCTTCACTGGAGTGGGAGAAGGTCTTGTCACCTTTACCTTAATTGGAGCAGGTGTAGTCTTTTGTTTCTTTGCTTTCTAAACTGCATCCATCGTCGCTCTAACTTTCTCCCGAGGATGTCCTTCTTCAACAAGAATGTCTTCCATAATCTTTGCAACTTTTCTCTTTCTTGTTGGTTTGGTGAACTTAGTATGTAACTCCATTGATTTCTCCTTGTAGGTTCCAAACCTTTTTTCTTTGGTATCTACATGGGCTTTTAACAAATATTGTGCATAGGCATCCAAAGTAGTTTCATCAACCTCATATACCATAGGCATTATCCATATCATCCAAGGTTGAACTGCTTCCATAAGACATTCATCTTTGTTCACCATAAAAAAATTGTCCCCTCATATTTCTTTACAATTTCTTTGGGGATTATGAATCTTTGTTTCATCTTGTCTTGAAATGTTTTGAAGAAAGCCCACAAAGCAACATTCTGATTATCCTTGTTGCCAAGTCTATCAAGCCCCTGCTTTATCTTTTGAGCCACCGCTCTAGAATTAAGTGTTAAGATGTTGTCACATTGTCTAGTGATGTTGTTGTGCCTACATGAGGATTTTTTTGAAGATCAACCGTAGAAAAATTTTCAATATGCAAGAAAGAGTTTTTAATACCCCAGTGGAAGAATGTTTTGATCTAGATTTTCAAGAGTATGGTGTGCAGACTTGGATATGATGTTGTAGACACTAAAAAATGGTCAACACCTGTGTCTCCTATTTTTTTTAACATGTCATGTGTGTAGTGCCTCCTAGGTTTAATTAATTAATCAAACCCCTTTTACTAAAAACTCTTCTAAGTCCCAAATAAATAAATTTAATAATTTATTTATTTGTCTCCTTTATCCATTAATTAAATAAATTCATTTTATTTAATTAATTCATAAATATAAGAAATAAATTAATAAATCATTTTTATTAATTTTCATTTTTATCTTCCTCCAAAATAAAGATAATTAATAAATTTTATGTATTAATTCGTCTTTATTTCCTTCTTTTCTTAATTTTTTTTATTCCTTCTATTTTATCCTCTTATATGGAAACATTTAATAATTTTAAATTATTAAATCGTTTCATAAAATCCTTATAATTTTCAAATTTGGAAACTAATATCTTTCCTTGATTTTCAAAAATCAATCTTTTTGGCAGTATCTCGTTAACCTTAATTTTTAAATTAAAAAATGAGGTATGCATCTACAAAAATCTACTTTTTGTGAGAGGATATTTTATTTATTTATTTATTCTTCTATTTATCTAGCTAGGCCTTGTCATTAGTAACCATTTACAAAAAATATTTGAACTTTAGCATCTTTAAATTTCTCCATAGCTTGTCGGGTTGATGCCTTGGTCAATGAATCAAACTGGGTGGATATATGATCTATTAAGTTCTAGAACTTACTAGATGAACTAGTGTTTTCATCAAGTTGCAGTTTCGGTACCACCTGTTCCAAAACTTTAACCAATTTTTCAATGAGTCTCTTTTCTTCAGATTTTGGCTGTGCTAACTCTTGACTGGCTTGTGCTTGGAGAGTAGCAACATAAATCATCCTCTCTGTTGGAGACATCTGATTGAATGGTTTATCAAAACTGATATTGAACTGCAAAAAACTCCATTGGCTTTGAATTTTAGTTGTGTCAACTGCCACAAGGATCAGAGTCTCTGTTGCCTTACTCTTTCCTTTATCTAGTTCTTCCTATTTTTCCTCTACCTTTTTCTCAGTTTATACTTGTCTAGATTTGCCTTATTTAGGTGCCTCCTGTGCACCAGTGTCACCACTTAGTGCACCATCGTTTGCAGCTGCTAATTTATCATTTTCTTTAGTAGGCTCAACCTCAACAAAATCCAAAATTTGTTACTCTGCAACATCCTGAGTATCCTCTTCCTTATTTACATCATTAACCGAAAGATTTTCTGACTAAGTGGCTTCATCTTGTGAGATAGTTTCTACAAGTTGGTTCTTAGTAAGAAACTTCTTCCATATTTCATTGGTTTCTCTCATTATTTCTCCAACTCGGCCAACCATTAGACTGTTGACTCTGTGCTTGCTCCTGAATTCCTTTTTATTAGCCAATAAAATCAATCAGTCAATTTCTTCTATAGTGATACCGGTGCATTGATTGACCAGTTCACTCTCCTTTATTTATCTATCCATTTGGCTAGTAGATTTTAACATAGGATTTATGTGGAGAAAGTCTTACATGAAAGAACTCCACCGAGAAGAGAGGCTTGTATTAACAACAATAAAAGTGTTTACAATACAATCACTACCATTCTCATCTTTACCTCCACCATAGCAGTACCTATGTATATGTGAACAACCTCCCTATGCATCCCATCATTCCTTTGTTCCTACAAAGAAAACTACATTCAACTGTTCCACATTTTGTTACACATAAAATCTATACCCAAAGGCTGAATTTATAAAATGGCAAGAGCTTCAAAACCACCAATAAAGTTTTCCAAAGAAGACTCTTTATTTCTCATGACCACAACCCTTGGAATGCCTCCACAGGACTCAAAAAGACATTGGTTTAGCTTTCAATACCTTCCCTCCAACGTGGACACCTATACTTGCAAGATAAACATTACATTAAATGTAATAAATGATCGGAAACCAAGAGACACTTGTTGCCTCTTCCATACTCCCACTTGGAGAAGTCCATGGGTCACTCTTTTTCCACTTTCTTAAGTTATTATATATCTTAGTCTAGACATCCATAAGTGGGTAAAACAATATTAAATATTTATGTTCACAACCCAGTTTTACCATTGCTAGCGTAACCCACCACCCCTTATGAATGTATTACAAACAATGGTGAGAGTTAAATATTGTTTTCCCACTACATCCTAAGTTCCTTAAAACACTTTCCAAGGATTTTGGAACCATGTCATAGGATTTACAAGGTAGATAGCACCTTAATCCTAACATTCATATGGTCCTCCAGTAGGTGAAGCAAATTTACTTTTTTATTTATATTTTCATCAATATAGAGGATGTTGATGATATAGCGTCAATAGAAATCCTACAAGTCAACTCAATAAAGATCAAATGTGTGAATTTCGTATTGGTCTTACACATTTGATGAATCTATCAACTTATTTTAATCCTTTAATATCTTTATTAAGTCACATATGCATTATCAAGTTTAATGATTAAACATACATTATCGAGTTTGACTTATTGGATTTGTTTCAAAGGGGCCAACTTTTGGTTAAAGTACCCTTCATTTGAAGGCATGTAATGCTTAATGAAGGTCATGCCTCCTTGATGAGAGTCGACTCTTGGATATCTCTTTTCGATTGATATATATGGATGTGGTCTTCCCTCTTTGGAATAGAGATCAAACAACACGTTTGATCATAATTAGGCAAATCAAATTCATGTACAAGCAGATCAATTGGTGGTGAGAAATATATGTAGTGTGCTCAGGGGTGACGATAAGATCTTATCATCTATGGTTGGGAAGGCAATAGATCTAATGTTTTCCTATGGTTAATGAGCACTACCATAAAATCAACATGGTATCAGAGCCGAGTCCAGGCTAGGAGCCCCAAGCACACGAGAGGTGTGGCTTAAGGGGGGGTGTTGGTGTTGGAAATAAGCCACACCCAGACCAACGATGGATTGGTCCAAGAGGAGACAGTAGCTCAGTGGTAGAGCACTCCAGTAGTGTATGGAAGGTCCTAGGTTCAAGTCCTAGCTGGTCCATGTCTGAACATGGTATCAGAGAAGATTCAAACTTCTGGGAATCTGAATGGCTTGGTTTTTCTAAATTAATGGAGTCATAATTGATGAGGAGGTGCTACAATGAAATGGAGTAGAAACAGTCCAAGCTCTGCGGATTCCTACATGCAACTCTTGCCGTCAATGCGACATGTCGCAATTTGATGGACTCTGAATGTTTCTTTGATAGGGAGAGTGCTGATATTTTCCATCTCACAGAGGCTGGCTTGAATGTTGATCGATGAGGTTTCCAATGTCGTGCAGATGTGTCTTCCTGTTGTTGATAATGGCTAGAGACGTCT
The DNA here is from genome assembly GCF_030272615.1 of Cryptomeria japonica. Taxonomy (NCBI): domain Eukaryota; kingdom Viridiplantae; phylum Streptophyta; class Pinopsida; order Cupressales; family Cupressaceae; genus Cryptomeria; species Cryptomeria japonica. The sequence continues at coordinate 172,909,172 of NC_081411.1, read as the reverse complement.
GCAATGTCTCCGCTCACAAGCTGATCGGTTTCAATGTTTAATAATGCTCAACATGGGATCGATGACTTCCATGTATGTCTCAGATTCAATGTATTGCAATATCGCCACACGATGCTGGACTTATCCAATGTCTGGCTCACTGGTGACTTCTAAATGAGCTCCACGCAGATGTTAATGTCTCCAGACTGGATCGAGAATAATGGATGCCAGATGCTTGCTCGATGAATTTCAATGTTTGTGCCGAGGTAGTATGGTGCAATGTTGGCAGTCACAGTTGGAAGAGCCAAGCTAACAATGTTGATGTCCGTGGCAAAATTATGATGATAGATCATTTGTCTATAGCCAAGTCATGACAATGACTAGCCAGAATATCTCTCCATCGAGCTGGGAGTTGAAGTTTGACTATCAGTAGGGTTGGATGATTGCTCAAGATAGAGGTCAAATACAGAGGTCTGATATATTCTAGGTGAGGGGAGTCACAATTATCGATCTAGCTTGGATGTTTGGCATTGGCAGAAGTAATATCGGATGCACTAATGTTTTCAATGCCCACTGCATCGTGATCAGGCTACATTTCCTTGCTCAATTTGTATTCTATAATTGGGTCCATGTGAGAAAGGTATGCTTCCATGACTAAGGGAGTAGCTAGAGGATTTGCTTCAGTTGACTTCCGACGATCTTGGTAATATTGATTCAGAGGGAGTAGACCATGTCAAGATGGTTTCTCTAGTGATCAGGAAACAGTAGCAGTCACCTAGAGGAATATGATTCAATTCCATGAGTGTAGGTTGGAAGGCATTTATGATGTCACCTAGGTAGCGATATTCTTGGATAGATGGATGCTTGGTGAGCTTGGGATTCACCAAGAGTGATGCAGACTCCAACCTTGTATTTCATGATGGATCTAAACATGCGAAAATCAAATATAACTGTATTGGAGATATGGTACAAAGGAATGTTGTTCAGTTGAGATACATTTGTATTGAGGAACATACTATTGACATTCTCACCAAGCCTCTTGCCAAAGTGAAGTTTATGCATTTTTGAGACAAGCTTGGAGTTGTGGAGAATGAAGCCCTTATTGAGAGGGAGTCTCAGCATCAATAATTATTTGATGTGTATTATTATGCATTCTTCTCTGTGAGAGAAGTTTGAGGTATCAACCCTCGTTATGAATTCTTCTGTGAGAGAATTTCAAGGTATCAGCCCTTGTTGTGTATTATTCTCTATGAGATAAGTTTGAGGTTCCAGGCCTTGTTCCACCCTCTGTGAGTAGGTATGGTGGATGTCATGTGAAAAACTCCATGACTTGGCATTTTTGCTTATTCACCCTCTGGAAGTAGCCATCATGAATATCATTGTGAGGTGGCAATCTCACAATGATGTACACTTGTGCATTTTACCATCATTGTGATGTGACGATCTCACAATAATGGTTGATGTCATGGTGAGGTGATATCTATTCTTACACCATCTATGGGAGAAGCCATAATGGTTGATATCATGGTGAGGTGATATGTTTTCTTTCCACATATGGGAATAGCCATTGTGGTCAAACATCACGATGAGGTGATATGCTATTGCGATGAGGTGATATGTTATCATGATGAGGTGATAAGATTCTTTCATTCACATGAGTGTAGTCATTATTTTAGTCATCATGATGAGGTGATGTGACCTGTAGAGATTAAGAAGGATTTCTCCCTAGCTAAGAGGGAGTGTTGATGATATAGCATCGATAGAAATCCTACAGGTTGACTCAACAAAGATCAAATGTGTGAATGGCCTATTGGCCTTACATATTTGATGAATCTATCAACATATATTAATCCTTTAATATCTTTATTAAGTCACATATGCATTATCAAGTTTAATGATTAAACATACATTATCAAGTTTGACTTATCAAATTTGTCCCAAATGGGCCAAATTTTGGTTAAAGTCTACCACCCCTCATTCGAAGGCATGTGATGATTCATGAAGGTCGTGCCTCCTTGATGAGAGACGACTCTTGGATATCTCTTTTCGATGGATATATATGGATGTGGTCTTCCCTTTTTGGAATAGAAATCAGACAGTAAGTTTGATCATAATCAGGTATATCGAATTCATGTACAAGCAAATCAATTGATGGTGAGAAATATATGTAGTGTGGTCGGGGTGATGATGAGAGCTTATCGTCTATGGTTGGGAAGGCAACACATCTGATGTTTGCCTATGGTTAACGAGCACTACCATAAAATCAACAATGAGACTCTATAGAGGGTTTATTTTAAGCCTAGGATGTTCCACCCAAGGGAATTTAATCAGAATCATTTCAAGAAAACCCCTTAGATGGAACTTCTATATACTTAAATTATTATTTTCTTAAAAAACATGTTATTTTTGAAAAAAAATCATGTCCTAAAAGTGGGACTCACTATTGTGCAATCACCTCATGGTTTATTGCAAGCCTACTCCCACTCAATTTTATTCATGTGGTATGCTTTATAACAATTACACAACACTAAATGTTGATATTACATTATATTGTAGTTAGGTTTCTATTCTTGTGTACTTGCAACATGATCATCCTAATATTTCCTCATAGTTGGTCTTCTCTCTTATTTCTCTTAGGATCCTCATGTATTTTGAGATTCATTACACATTAGGAGCTTCTAAAATTTTGGGCCTCACTAACTTAGTTTGGGATGGTGATATTGATCATAATAAGTGTACTTATTTTTTGTATTATCTTTGTTCTAGTTAAATTGCATGATCTTGCAAGAAGTAGACAACTATTATGCATTTTCATCTATAGAGGTTGCATAGTGAGTTGCCATTCTCACCATCCAAGAGGTTCTTTATATTTGCAAGTTGATAATGGAGTTGGATTTCTTGCTAATCACCGCCTCTTTGGTGTGATAACTAGAGTATGAACACATTTCAAAGAATCCAATGGAGTAGTGAACTAAGAATTTTCAGATCCACTTATAATTTATTTGATATCTCATCTAAGATGGTGTTATTAGCTTGGATTATGTTCCTACTAAGGAGTAGGTTGCGACATCTTCACTAAGTCTTTAACATCACCTCATTATACTCACCCATGGTCGATCCTTGGGGTGAAAGAAATTGCCTTTGGGGGAAACATCTTGAGTCCTTTTGTCACTTGTACATTTTTTCTCTCTTCTCAAAGACAGATTTTCCCTACATGTTTTCTCCTTTTCTTTGTTTGTAGGAGATTTTGTACATGGCTACCTCATCATGACTTCTTGAGATCCATATTTGAGTCTTGTTTTCTTTTTAAATTTCCTCTCTAATGTTTGTTTAAGGGATTGTCAATGTGAATAAGTCTATTCCATAAATGATTTTCATTTTGGATCATTTTTGCACCTAGTTAATCAACTTTACTTCAAGCATTTTCTTTTTGTGTCTTAATTCATATGATCATGACACTTGTCATAATCACATGTCCTATGTTATTCCTACAATGCTTAAGTTCAATCCCAAGGGACCTAATTCCAACCCAAGATTATTCAATATAATAAAAATGTTCATTTATATACCTGAACAAATAGAGTCTATGTAACCCCAATATTATTTCTCCATCTTCATTCTTAAAATTAAATATCATATGCATTACATTTAATTTATAAAAATATCATTTCAATTTAACAATTAAAATTAATCTAAATTTATGTAAAAATAATTTTATTCTCTTCTTTGATCTATTCGTTTACTTTAAAACTACATCAACTAAATAATTTATAAAAAAAAATACAAATATTTCCTAAATCCAATTATTTTATTTAAAATTTTCAAATTTTTAAACAATTATTGTATAACTTATTCACCAATATACATTATTTCTTGGAAGTCTTTAATTCAACCCCTAGCTTTACAAGTCACTTTTAATCACTATTTTAATTATTATTAATATAATAGCTATCACCTCTTTTCTTTCACCATCAAATCTGGAGAAAAAATCCCTCTAAATTTCCAAATTTAATAGCTATCACTTCACTTTCTCATTACCATCAACATTGGAGTAAAACTTCCTCTATAATTCAAAATTTAACTTGTGATTTGATAAATTTAGCTAAAGATGTCAGTAGTTAGCAAGCCAATTTAAATATAATTGTCACTTACAAAATAGCAGCAAACTTTCTTAAAGACAAAACTTTATATCTATATGATAATTTGATAGCTATGGTCTATGTTGGTGTAAATAAATATTCATTTTGGATATTATTACACTTACTTAAGTTAACTTAGGATAATGCATCTCTTTGTAGTTTGGATTTGAGACACTTAGGGAAGTGTGCACATAGGGATAGAGCTTGTAGGAGAAATTCCACCTTTTGTGGTCTTATTTTGCTATTACACTCCACATTCGGTGGGTCATCCACCTCTTGTGGAATATTATATTATTTCTCCTACCTATTCTTAGTATTTCTTACCTACCCTTGTTTTTCATTTAGCCACATGTCATATTTGTGTGCTCATACATCCATATGGCCTTGCCTATATAAGCAGGCCTATATTCATTGTATTGGTTAATCGAGTTGATCATTCGCATATTGATGAGAATACAGTTTGTTCTTGTCATTCTATTGTCTCTTTTATGCTTTTCATTGTGCCCTTGATCTTGGCAAAATCCTACAGTCTATTCAATGTGATCATAAATATTTATTTGTTTATTTATTTAAAATAGTTGTACAAACAAACAATGTGATAATAAAAATTGAAACAAACTTTTGAGAAGGATTTGTTTAGGAGAATAGGATTATAAAAACTTTTATAATATACATTATTAAATATGCATGTGCCCAAATAATATGTTTTGGAAGCTTATGAGGGTAGGGGTTGAATTTGAGTTCGGCTTGATAGTTAGGTAATATATATTATAAGCTTTTTTTTTCTCAAGAAATATTTAAATATAAATTATGCATAAGTTCTCATATGGGAATATATTTTTTTTTAAATAGTAAGAATAAGAATAAAATTATGTGTAGAAGATTGTATAAATAGTGGAATAATTATAAAGGTTATGTACAAGTTAACTGTATATAATTTATTGATTAAAAAATTATGTGATTTCTATGTGAATTTATTTATTATAATTAAGAAGATTTATGTTTGTAACAATGTTGTCTATTCGGTTTGTTCATTGATATGCAATTTGGTGTGTTCCAATTAGTAGGAAAACTCTCTATTGGTATTTAGAATTAGATGTAATTGAGAAGATTGAGACACAATGTAGAAAAATATTGTTAGAGAAAAGCCTTGAAATTATAGTTTCTTGGTGAATGTAAGAACTAGAAACATTCATAAACATCCAATTTTTCATTAATGCAAGAGAATAACCTGTCTAATTGAGTTAGTAGTGACATTGTTAATGTTCTACTGTTTTCTTTTATATCTAAGTGTAACACTTATATGTCACAATAACACTTTCTATAGTTCATCATCTTTAACATCTCTAATAATCCATTTAACAACCAAACATAATATTTGAGTTTGGGGTCTATAATGCTAGGATTACCATCTAATCCTATTTATTATTCATGTGTATCCAATACTTTTGCAATGAGTCCTTGGACACATAGGTGGTAATTGAAATTTGGTTTAGAATTTAGATTCCCAGATAATCTTGGCATCAATTGTGTTGGTGTAAATAATTATTCATCTTAGATATTATTACACCTTACTTAAGCTTACTTAGGAAATGCATTTCATAGTAGTTTGGGTATGAGACACTTGGGTGTTTGTGCCACATTGGGATAGTGTGTGTAGGAGAATTTCCACGTTTTGTGGACTTATCTTGTTGTTACACTCCACATTCAGTTATCATTAGAGACTTGGAGAGTGGAGCTATCATTGCGACTGGGGTGGTTGATCATGCATCTCATTTGTACTCTTTTTCAGATTTTGGTCCTATTGATGAGGTTGATTCTTCCCATATTGATGATCCAGTTGAATAGTATTTTCATCTTGATAGAATAAAGTTTATTTCTATCATTTATTTTGTTCTCTCCACTTTGTGATTTTCATTTATTTATATAGATTCATGAAAGAGGTAGAGTTGGTAGTTGTAGCTATGAAGTTATTTTTTCAAAAAATCCCTTAACTTGGGTATGAGAATTTAGTGGAGCATCTTGAATGTTTATGGTGGGTCCCATATGAGTTGGGTGATCATTCTGGACAGCTACCTTGGTATATGATCTAAATGGAGGAGTTACAAATAAAAGATGCCATCTATTATTATTGAGGAGGTTATTTTTGCTAGTCATGGCTTGTTGGGAGTTACATTTACTATTCGTGGAAACACTTCCTCATTTTTGGATGTGATTTTTTTTGTAATTTTTCATGGTTTGATGGTACATTATTTTAGGAAACTATTATGGCATTCTCTCACTTCTTTATAAATTAGAGACATGAGATAATAGTTTCATGATGAGATTGTTTACAATACACATGTTTCTAGAGTGCTATTAGAGTGAGGACAACATGTTAGTGTGTGGATGTATCTCTCCTTTGAAGATAATACATATTTTCCATGGTTATCATGTAGATTTATTTTCAAAAGGATTTCTCCATATAACTCTTGTGGTGATATGGTTTGTTAATTTATCTCTTATTGTTGATTTTACAATCACATAATTTTAATCATATGATATTTGTATACATATGCATAATTTATTCTTATAGCAATTTCACCTTGTTTCTCAACATTTGGAATCATAGCTAATGCTTCTACATAAAGAGAAACATATTTATATTAAGTGTTACAAAGGTATATTAGCTACAATGGAACCTTTTATTGTGTTCTTTTATAGATTTGAGAAAATTATTATATACTACGGATTCTATTTATTGTATGGATATTGATTAATATATTGGTACCAATTATAAGTTGTAGAATCTTAAAATGGAATATCTATTTGAAGAAGGAGAGCAATGGTTGTTGGTATTATGGATATGTTGCACTAGTTTTGTCATTGATGTCAACGCTTATCTTTCTGGAGATCTTTGGTTATGTTCACCGACAAGTTCGGTGACTTATGCACAGTCACTGGTATTTGGTTCACCGGCAGGTTATATTGTTCACCGTCATTGAGGATGACTTATTATCATCTGGAGATCACTTGGTTATGTCAAAGACATGGTTTGGACACTTGGTTTTGGAGATTTGGTTATTGGTCTAATCAGGTTGACATATTTGCTATTACCGGCACGCGTTATCTATTCCAGATCAGCACGACACGCTATGGAGATGGTTTAATCAATTAATATTGTTGTTAAGCCAACATGATGCATCGCATCTTAACTTGTAATTGAATTTATTGTAATATTCTTAGTGATTTGACCTACACATTTGGTCCTAGGTTTTGGTATATATATAAGATCTCATCTGTGAGATTAAGGTAATGAATGGTAATAAGGTATTGTAAGGTTGTGATATTCAGTATATGCGAATATAATAAGAGCTATACACACAGACATCATTTGAAGATTCAAGGAAGGTTTCAAGGACATAATCAGAGCTTAACCGGTACTGAATCTAGCATTGGAGATGCTACTTTGAGCAGTACATTATCATTGGATTTAATCATCCAATTATAGTCAGTGTGACTCCCATCTTGTGATTGAGCAGTGATCTCTAGGCAGCTGGCCTTTCTGCATGTGCAGACCCCATTTGTATACACATATTATCTGTAGTAGTATCATTCGATTGTGGGTAAGGTTTCCCACCATTGTTTTTCCCCTTACAGGGTTTCCACGTACAAATCTTTGTGTTACGTGTTGTGGATGTTGTTTCTCTTTCTGTTTCCTGCATTAAGTTTCACCATTTACCAATATTAAGTATCAAGTTTGGTTAAGTTGTAATTGGGTTGAAATTATTTGACAATTGATTCACCCCCCCCCCCCCCCTCTCAGTTGCCTTTGGGTCCTAACAATGGTTTCCTATTTTGAAATAAAAAAGTTATCAAATGTATTAATGAAGATTGTTTATAAATAGACAAGAAATAATTAGGAACCATATGGTTGTATCTTGTAGATCTTTTATCTCTTGAATATTTCTAAAATGACTAATTCACACAAGTTATGAAAGAGAATAAGTGATACTTATCAAATAAAAATTCTTATATTATTTATATTTTAAATGAATTTTATTCATTAAAATGAAAGATGGTAGTTCTATTATGTATTGTAAATCATTTGAATATTTTTAATTATATTAAAAGTCAACTTACTTTTGTAGATGTAAGCTAGACGAGTGAGATACATGCACCTTATTACTTTTCTCTTTACCTAGTACTTGGGAAAATCTAATCATTGCCATTAGTGGTAGAGACATGCAACTATGCTAATACCCCTCCTAACTATACTTTCTTATAGTGCAAGATAATTTTGTTATAATTCTACAAATAAATAAATTGCTCCCTAGTGTGTTTGCATGACATCTAAAATAGAAAATTGATTTAAAGACCATTAAATATACATATTGCATCCTTATATCTATAGTATTATATTTGCATTTCCTTCTTGTTAGCTGAGGAAAGAGTAACCTAGTACACTAACTTGGATGCCTACAAATAGAGTTTTCACTAATGGTCTTTGTTGTGTGAAAATATAACACACCCTATTTAGGCTACGAAATGGGGACCCATCGAAAGTTTTCTTAGCGGGCCTTTTAATTCGAGAGATGAGGAATATTGTCCCGTGGGAAAAAGATGTTTGCGGGAATAAAAATGCAACTTGTGATGGGATAATGAAAGAAAAATGTCAAGGTTCTCGATGACCACTTCCCCAGCAAAATAGTAAATCATGAAAAATATCAGATTTCAGAGTATTGCGGGAAGAAAAGGTGGAAGCGACAAAAGTTAAAATGTCTCCATAGCCTGATGTTTCGTAGCATTGAATTAGTTAATAGGAAGAAGAGGAAGTGCGGGTATTAAGTGAAGGTTTTCCAATTTATAACCAAACCTCGAAAAAGAAGAACTAAAAACACCTCGCAAAGGTATAGTCGAATTAAGAAGGTAATAGAAGTGAGAGAAGTGTCAGCGAAGAAAAGGGATAAAAGGCCATAAAAGGCCATTAGTAGTATTGAAGAGTATGGTAGAGAGATTACCGTGGTGGATTGTGGAATAATAAAGGGTTTGCATAAGTACTTTTAAGGACAAAACATGTGTCAGCATCCTCAAAAGGAGGTACTCTGACCCAAGAATGAGGAAGCACCATGATGATCGTTAGATATAGGTTTTTTTGAATTTCCCTCCAAGTAGGTGCTTTTATCATGTCAGTAACTTACCATGCACCGAATTAAGCGTAAGGCATGACTGGTTCTTAAATAGAAAGTAACAATAGTGTTGTCCATTTGGTGGAATTGATTATGTGTTGCATTGATGTTTTGTCATTGATGCCAACACTAGATGTTTGGATACTTTACCAGCACCCTTCTGGTCCCGATAGGTTTAGTGGTTTCTAGTTAACTTGGATTCGGCATGATCTGGTAGGCTCTGGTATAGTTTGGTGATGGAACTGGCTTGTTCATGATACTCTTACTCATATTTGGTCAGTTGATTTTGGTCTGGTGATCTGATGCTATCCTTCTTGCTTAGAAGCTTAGTTTCTTGTTCAGGCAAGGGTTTCACCGACAGAGCATTTGGTGGAGATCTTTGATGAATTGCATAAGTGGTGTTGGTGCAGCTTCTGGTGGAGTTTCAAGATGTTGTTGGTGATCATATTCGAGACTTGGCAGATGGAGATCATTGTTGTAGCGTATGGACCTATACTGGGTCCCGATTGATCTAGGTTATGAACCGGCTTTAATGTAATGTGTGGATAGGACCTATTGATGTATTTATGGGATGTCTTATGTGTTGATATTATTTGTTTGGTCTTAGGCCAACATTGTTTGTAATTATTTAATTGGTTTATTGTCTGGTGGCCGGCCTAATTATTTATGGTCGAGGGTTTGTATATATAGATGTAAGATCTCATTGTAAATCATCATGGTTAATGTTAGAGGTCATCGTCGAGGAATTTAATGTGTGAATAATGTAATATCATTCAAGAAGAGGAGTTGGTTGATAATTGGGGATCGAACTGGGTATATGTAAGAGGATTTAGTCCTCTAGTATTGAGCTTAACTGGAACTATACTCAGGCCTAGGAGATGCTATCTTTTGCAATTCAACACTTCTCCGGATTGTAGTCTGGATTTCTATGTAGTCAGTGAGGCTCCTTTTGTGATGAGCAGTGCACTCTAGGTTGTTGGCCTTCCTGCAAGTGCAGGCCCCTCAATTGTAATTCACATACTTACTGCAGAAGTATTATCTGACTGTGGGTAGGCTTCCCACCATGTTTTTTCCCTTTACCAGGTTTTCCATGTATAAATCTTGGTGTTATGTGGATGGCTTTTATTCTATGATTATTGTTTATGATTAATTAGTTTAACTACTATTCTGGTATTAATATTTTGTGTTCTGGTATTAAAGTTTAAATTGCTAATGGTTCCGGTAATCTATGACAATTGATTCACCCCCCCCCCCCTTCTCAATTGTCTTCTGGTTATTTAAACTGTCTAGCAATTGGCATCAGAGCTTTGGTCCTCTCTAAAGAAATCTTAAGCCCTTGAGGAAGATCCTATGGGGAATAACAGTTCAAATTCATCTAGTTCTTCTGGAGTTATCTTTCAAAGGGATATTCTGAGGCTTGATGGAACTAATTACACAGTATGGAAGATTTAGGTGGAGACTCATCTGAGATGTCTTGGAAAGGAGATTTGGGAGATCACACAGAATGGTGTCACACCCTATAATCCAGGATCTGGCAATCTTCCCCTGGAAAACCTAGACAAGGAGCTTGAGAATTATTGTAGAGCAAGAGAAGCCCTCTTGTGTGCACTTTCTGATCAGGAAATAATGGGATTAACCGACAAATCATCTGGAAAGACTATATGGGATAAGTTGGAGACTCTTAATGAAGGTGACCCTACAGTGAAGATTGATAAACTTGATGGTTACCGGGTGAGATATGAAAACCTGAAGATGGAAGAAGATGAAAGGATTACTGCATTCATGGAAAGGGTAAATGAGATTGTTATGGGAATTCAATGTTGTGGTGGAACTCTGAGCGAAGATGAAATTATTTCTAAAGTCCCGAGAGCCCTACCATCAGCTTACAAAATGAAGGCCACTACTATTAATGAGTTGAGAACAATGGCTAATATGTCTATCAATAGAGATACTTTGGTTGGGAAACTATCTTCTTTTGAGCTTGAAGAATTTGGACCTTCTGGAGCTGTGAAGACTGAACCTTCTTTTCATGCATCTACATCTACAACTGGTAAGCAAGAATGGAAATATTTTTATGCAAAAGAATTGGAAGATATGAAGAGAGAAGATAATGAGTTTGAGCAACTTGAAGCACTATTTTCTATAAGAGTACCTAAGGGACCGGTAGGAAGTAAGTATGAAGGAAAAGCACCTTTTAAATGTTTTGCGTGTAATAAGATTGGTCATTTTACATCTAGATGTCTTGAAAGAAATTCAAGATTTGAAGAAAGAGTTAGAAGATCATTTAAGACTAGCCCTGGATATCATAACAAGTATAAATACAAGAAAAATAGATACAAATCAAGCTAAATAGAGGTGTTAGGAACGGGAAGGACAACTGAGAGAGGGGGTGAATCAGTTGTGAACCTGTTGTCAATAAATTATAATCCAAATGTAAATTATTCCAACTTAATATTAGTGCCGGTAAACCAAACTTAAATGTCAGTAAAACGGATTAACAATTATATCAGTACCAGTGTAACTTAGTGCATGAAACAGAAAAGAAAACAACATCCACAATGCATGACACAAATATTTTGACGTGGAAACCCGGTAAGGGGAAAAACTATGGTGGGAAACCTTACCCACAATCAAATGATACTACTGAAGATAGTAAGTGTATATGAATGGAGTCTGCACATGCAAAAAGGCCAAACGCCTAGAGCTCACTGCTCAATCACAAAATAGGAGTCACACTGACTATAGTAGGATGGTTAAATCCTATAACAATATACTACTCAAAGTAGCATCTGCAATGCTGGATTCAATACTGATTTAAGCTCTAACAAACACCTTCCTTCAGCCTTCAAATAATGTCTATGTGATTCACACAGGGATCTTCTTATTTTCTCTCTTCAATATTCGCACACACTCATACCATATCTATACCATGATCTTCAATAAGATCTTACAATTATATATACAAAACCTAAGACCTATACATGAGGTCAGCTCACTAAAGATATTACAATTAAATCAATTACAAATAAGTCTTGATGTGATACAATATGTTGGCCTCAATACAATATCCAATCAATAAACCATCTTCATAACATGTCATGTTGATCTGGAATAGATATCCTGTACCGGTCCATAACCTAGACCTATCTGTTGGTAAAGGAAAACATGTCAACTCGATTAGACCAATAAGAAAAACACCAAATCCAAACATCCAATCCATGTCTTAGACATAACCAAATGATCTCCAGATGATAACATGTTATCCTCACTGTCAATGAACCATATAGCCTACTGGTGAAACATAATGTGTCGGTTCAACATTAAACTAATATAACCAGAGTGCCAAAACATCAATATAGACCTCCAAGAAGATAAGTGTTGACATTGCTGACAAAACCAATGCAACACATGACAAAGTCATCCATAATACCAACAATCTCCCCCTTTGGCATTGATGGCAACACTAGATGGAAAAACATCTAAGTGCCAAAATAGAATGCCAAAACTAACAAACCAACAATCTCCCAAAGTAGATCAATACTAGAAATCAAAACCAAAATACATCTCTCCCCAAAGTACAAAGTTTTTCCATAGATATTGATCCCCCTTTGACATCAAATACCAAAGCAGTTAAGAATCAAAAAAATAGAACTTAACATACAACCAACTACTCCCCCTGAGAAGTAACTCTCCTTCATCAAAGCCAAAAAAAGATATTTTTGTTAGTTCCTGCTGGTTTGATGTCAATCTTCAAAATCTAAGTCTCTGTCGGTGGGGAAATTACCCCAATATGCTCTCTGAGATATTCAAATGTTTCCTTAGGCAAAGGCTTTGTAAAGATATCTGCAATTCGCTCTTTAGTATTCACATAAACCAATCTTACTCCATTTGCTTCAACGTTCTCTTTCAGAAAATTGTACTTAATAGAAACATGCTTTGTCTTAGAGTGAAATACTAGATTCTTTGATATATCAATTGATTCTAAATTATCACAATGAATAATTATCAGTTCTTTGCATTTTACCTTGATATCCTTCAACATTTGCTTGATCCATAATACCTGAGTACAATTAGTTGCTACTGCAACATATTTTGCTTCTGCTGTAGATAATGATGTACAACTCTGCTTCTTGTTGATCCATGAAATTAATCTTCTGCCAAGAAAGAATGCACCGCTACTGGTACTCTTTCTGTCATCTACATCTTCTGCCAAGAAAGAATGCACCGCTACTGGTACTCTTTATGTCATCTACATCTCTTGCCCAATTTGCATCTGTATATGCACATAAATCAAAATTGTCATCCTTAGGATACCATAAACCAAGATTTGATGTGCCTTGTAGGTACCAAAAAATCCTTTTTACTGTTGATTCATGATTTTATTTAGGATTGCTTTGAAATATTGATACAATACATATTGCATTCATTAATCAAGTTTGGTTTGTGTCAAATACAGTAATCATCTAATCATAGATTTGTACCTTGTCGGATTAATAGGAGTTGAATCATCCTTGAATGTCAATTTATCAATTGTAGTCATAGGAGTACTTACCGGTTTGGAGTTTTCCATACCAAGATTCTTCAAAAGTTCCTTCAAGTATTTTGTTTGACATATGAATATACCTTTATCTGTTTGTGAAATCTGCAAACTTGGAAATTTTTTTATCTCTCCAATCATAGACATTTCAAATTCTTCCTGCATTTTGTTAGCAAAGTCTTTACACAATCCATCTTCACCTCCAAAAATGATATCATCCACAAAAACTTCAATAACCAAAATGTCATCATTAGTGATTTTGTAATACAAGTTATTGTCAGCATTACCTTTAGTGTATCCAAGCTCTGAGAGCTTGCTTCAATCCATATAAAGCTTTCCTTAATCTGCAAACCATATCCCTATCATCTGTCAAAGAAAATCCATCAGGTTGTTCAATGTAAACTTCCTCTTCAATATCTCCATTCAAAAATGCACATTTTGCATCCATCTGATAAACTTTATAGTTCTTATGAGCTGCAAATGCAAGAAATAGTTTAATTGCCTCAATTGTGACCACCGATGCAAAAGTTTCATTATGAACTTCTCTCTTTGACTACTCTGATTTGTTAGCTTTGAACAAGGGCCCAAGGACTAAAAATGCACAAGAGTTAGTTTTGGACAAGTTGAAAGAGGTGGTCGTGGATAGGAAGAAACTTGAGGAGGTCATTGGTTCTTACAATGTTGATCCAAAAGTGATCCTCCCCTTACCCTCTACTGAGTTCATGGGTGTGGATGGCCGGTTGGAGGCCCCTGCCGCTAATAGTACCACTAATGGTGGCTAGGTGGCTTGTGTTCCTTCTTTCACTAACTCAGAGGCTAAATATGAGATCCATATGCATGACTCTATATTCAATGGAGAATCCCAACCTCAGGAGGCCTTGATATTGGGAATTTTTTGCCATAATTTAACCTTCATCAAAGTTGCTCCTGACTCATATGATGACACTGAAGGACCCCAACTATTGTTGGATTCTCCTAGGTCCCCAATTGGTGTCTCTAATGGGATCAGTAACCTCCCCCTGGTAAATCCCACCTCCACCCTTTCCCTCACTCAAGGACAAGTGGATGATAACACCGATACCCTTATAGTGGGGAATGGACTTGAATTGTTAGGTTTTGATTCTTTGGGGACTGGTGAGAAGGTTGATGGTTTCATTGAATTCAAAATAAAGAAGGCTAGGAATAAGAGATCCCCCAGGACTACCAAGGATGCTTCTATCAGGAAGGAGTCCTTAGGGCTTGAGCAAATTTCTGAAAGTATGAAAAAGAGAGGTAGGCCTAATTCAGTTATGGCCTTTGGTGCTAGTAACCTCTCTAACAAGGAGGAATGACCTAAATGCTTTGAGGGGTTTAAGCCTCCAATGGATACCTCTAAATGAATATTTTATGATGATCAATACAATGTCTTGGAATATAAGGGGCTTGGAACCCCAAACAGAAAGTACATTATAAAGAGATTCCTCAATATGCATATGACCATTGATTGTCTCATGTTGCAAGCGTTGAAATCAGTTGGATTCTCTCTAGAGGTAGGACTAAAATGTATTTGGAGATATGCTTCATACTTCTTCACTAATCACTCTAGGGGTAAGGGGGTACTGCTATTTTTCTTAGTCATAAATGGGTTAACAATGTGATTAAGTGGGGACAATCTCCCTATGCCAGAGTTGTGTGGGTTATTCTTAAGGTTGAGGAGAATATATTTGGGGTGTGTTCAATTTATGCCCCTGATGATTATAGGGAATGAGTAGAGTTGTGGAATTGTGTCTCTCAGTTAGATGACATCCCTTGGTTCTTAGGGGGTGATTTCAATATGGTAGGGAATGCTCAAGATAAGAGAGGTAGAAACAAATTTGAATGGAAAGGGTTGGAGAGAGTGCATTGGGAGGGGATGGAATAATCTTAAGCTTATTGACCTAGTTGTTGGAACAAAGGAGGAACTAAATACTATATGGTATACATGGTGTAATTATTAGCAACTCAATAGGAGGGTTAATTGTAGGTTGGATAGGTTCTATTTCAACAAAGATTTCTTTGAAATTCAAAGAGATGGCAAGGGGGAGAAATAATATGTGGTTCCCTACACATTATTTGATCGTCATCTTATTAATACTCAATTGGGTTTTGTTACTACTTGTTCTCCTATTCCCCGTAGAGTTGCTTCCTTTATATTGAATGTTAGCTTGCTTGAGGATGAAGATGTTAGGTGTGCTTTGGCTTTTATCCGAATGTTAAATAATAATAACAAATCATTCTGCTCATGTTGTGAGAGATGGGGTCAGAATGTTAAGAGTTGGACAGAGTAATGTTAAGAGTTGGACAGAATTGTGTCAAGTTGTTGGCAAGAAGAAGGGAAACAATAACAGGAGGGTTGAGATGTTTTGGCAAGGGGTCTTGTCGATGTCCGAGTCTAAAATTTGGGACAACCCAGAAAATGAGCAGCTTAGCCATGAATTGATTGGAAGTAAGGCAATGTTGAGGAGAATTCAGAATACTAAAGTTAATGGGTGGAAAAAAAAGGCTAAGCTTAAGTGGCTTGAGGTTGGAGATAGAGGGTCTAAGTTCTTTTTTCAAATGCTTAAGGTGAAAGAGGCAAAGGAAAGGTATCATAGTATATGGGAAGATAATATGAGTATTTCAGACCCTAAGGATCTTGGCATTCTACACTCTTATGAGAATGGTTTATCAATGGTTGTGTTGTCATTGATGGCAAACTGATAGGCAACCGACTGGCATTCACCGGCATCAAGAATTATACATACACCGGCAAGCACCGACACCGGCAGACTCTTACACCGGCATTCAGATTACATCGACAATAGTATACCGACACTCAAGCTGACATGGAAATATCTTTTATTGTAATATAATTATCTTTTTGTAAGCCGACTTCGTATATTGTAAAAGACTCATATATGTATGAAGTCTTGTAGATCATTTTAGTAAGTGATATATGTGATGAAAGAGGAATGATAAGATGCGAAATCGATAGAAGAATTTTGTATAAGGACAACAAGGTTTTGGTTATAGACTAAGCTTAAACCGGTACTGAACCTAGCATAGTTGATGCTGATTTGAGCAGTACACTGTAGTGGATCTAATCATCCATTTTGTAAGTCAGTGAGGCTTCTATTTTGTAGTTGAGAAGTGAGCTCTAGGCTGCTAGCCTTCCTGCATGTGCAGACCCCTCATGTAAGTAATATTTATTCATTGGCCAGTGAGTGAATATTGTGGGTCACAAATCTCACCAAGGTTTTTCCGACATTGGGTTTCCTCATTAAATATCTTGTGTTATGGTGTGTTCTCTATGCTATCTCTATTATTCTTATTTGTTACATTAATTCTTATTTACTGGTACACTGTTTTGGGATGCAAATTTTTTAATAAGTATAAATATTTTGTTAACCAATTAGACACTAATTCACCCCCCTCTCAGTGTCTTTGGGACTATCATTGATTCTAACAATTGGTATCAGAGCCTAGTCCTCTATTTTCAAAAGCCTAACAGCTTGAGGAATATTCTAACACTGGTACAGATGGAGAACTTAAGAAAACAATTGGAAGGAGCTCTTGTAGATTATGATGCAGAGAAATTGAAGAATATGAAACTTGAAAATGATCTAAGGACTACATAGGAATTCATTAAAGAACTTCAAGAGAAATTTTCTATAGCACAAAAGAAAAGAAAAGAAATTCATGAAAAGATGCAGAAAGATGATGATGAAAAAGAAACTCTTAGAGAACTTGAAAACAAGTTGAGACAAGAAAACAATAATATGAAGAATGAAATGCAAGATATGAGGTTATGTAAAGATATTGAAGACATGAAGAAGAATGAAGAAGACTTGACTAGAAGACTTAATGATGCTGGAAATGAAAATCTAAGACTTAGTCATGAAAATGATACGCTGAAGATAGATTTGATTCACATGCAACATGATAAAACTGAGCTTATGAGACAAATGGGAATTCTAGAAAATGAGTTGGCTACTACAAATAAACACAAAGACAAATTCAAGAAAAGTTTAAAGGAGCTTGATGACATGCTGAAAAGTTAGAAGCCTAATGGAGATACTAATCGACTTGGATTTGAAGTTGAAGAAATTTTTGGTACTGCAAATAATCATGATCACAATAAACCGGTAAGACAACCTAATGCTTATAATTTTAATGGAAAATGCTTTAACTATAACAAATATGGTCATAGAAAAAATCAGTGTAGACTTAGAAATAATCAGAATATTAATGCACCCATCGATCAATGTTCCAAATGCAACAAAATTGGTCATAATTCATAAAATTGCAGAATGAATGTGAAATGCTATGTTTGTGGAAGATTTGGGCACTTATCTAATCAATGTAGAACACAAATCGATGTAGGATATGGAAAGGCTATTTAGAGGAATAATGTAACTCGTTATGCTTGTAACAAGATTGGACATATTACAAAATTTTGTAGAAGCAAGACTTCACCGACAAACATTAAAGGATCCAGTTTGAAAGGCAAAGAAAAGGTAGATGAAGTAAAGCAAGAATTTTCAAAATAGTGGATTAAGAAGAGAGATTAGAGAGTTGATGAAACCATCTCTACACCAGTAGAACACAGTAATTCTCCACTGGTAGGAGATTTTTCATCCAACTAAGAAGTAACCCATTGGGGGTATTGCAACAAGTTGAAAATCATGCAAATTACCCTCGATTGATGGTGAGAAGATAGATTTCTTCTTTACCGGTAGATGTGTTAAGTTTTCACTTAACCGGTGAGAATTTAATGTGGTTGGTGGAAGATATGTCATTATAAATCATTGGATTTCCCTCATTTTTGACTCACCAAAAATTCAAATTATCACAGAGCGCGATAACTGAGTGAAGGCATTTAAGGCGAAGGTGCAAAGTGATTTCTTCAGATATTCAGAATATTTTCAGGCAGTAAAAGGTATTTTTCAATGGCCTCTTCTTCTATTCTCAAGTTTATTGCAAACCCTACCATTGTCGAGAACATTAAAAGGCCTAGGCTCATGTTTAAGATAATTCCTAAAATTGCTAAACAAGATGACTCTGTCGAGGCATTTTTGAAAATTCCTAAAGGTGTAGCATTTGCTGAAGATCCTAGGATTTACATACATTGCAATATAGATGATCTAGGATCTAAGGATTTGAAGAAAATATATGATGAAGTTATAACTGATGAGCAAGGAGTTATTAAACCGGATCATAAGATTGTGGAAACCTTAGGTTTTGTTAATATTTTGAACATCCTTGTATTCCCTAAGGAGGTCGTCAGACTTGTGTTAAGTAGAGTTCATGGAGAGTTCATATGGCTAGAATCAATTTGCAAAATTACCAAAGAAGCAATTAGGGCAGTCACAGGTTTACCCTCACTCAGTAGTAGACTTGATAAGTCATAGAAGATTCCCAACAACAAGGTGATAAGCTTAACCGGAGCAACATCCGATAGTAGATCACTTAGAGTAAATGATATTAAGGATGCAAATGTGAGATTTGTTAGTATGGTGCTAGGATACAAGACCACTCATGCAAATAGGCTAAATTTTATTTCTAGTCTCTGTATACACAGTGCTTATGAGATGGTAAACAACAATGCAATGATTGATGTTTGTGAATGGTTGAAAGATGAGCTTATTGATAACTTGAAAAAGATTAAAGGAGACAAGAAAGACACGTCCCGTTTTGGAATACTGTTGGTATGTTTGATGTTGTACTTTGTTAAGGAAATACCCAGTATTGGTCACAAGGACTTTGCATATGACATCCGGATAGGTAAGCAAATTTTGGAAGCTTTCACCGGTATGGGATCAAACTGTGAGAATAACATTTCTGGGTATTTCAAGAGTTTCAAAGCTAATATGAGAGCTAGAGAAAGGTTACCACGGAGTATAGTAGATAAATATGACAAAGAAATTTGTTTTGTTATCAAAAGAGATAAGACATGGATGGAGGCAGTAATCCCTAGGACTATTTGGGTCACCAAGATGGGATATGAAGTAGATCTTACTATTCTAGAGACATATGCCAAAGCTTTACTGGATGCACCAAGAGAACCATCAGAAAAAGTCTTTGGTAGTGTCGAGACCATTGAGAGTGATGTAAATCTATTGAAGAAAAGAAAGAAGAGAGAAAAAATACATTAGAGATGCTTCTAAGAAAGTAAAGGAAATCAAAGAAAATGTCATGAACCTTAGTGGCATATTGGCTAGTGAGCTTGAAGGACTTCAACCGAAGGCACATATTTCACCGGTTGACACATCTTCTAGAACTGACAGTGATAAGGCAACAGAATTTAAAAGAGTTCAAAGGAGGAAGAGAAAACCTTCACCGGTACCCTCTCCTTTACCTATGAGAACAAGGACTTTGAGAAAGAAATAACAGGCAGTAAGGGGACCACCCAAGAAACTAACACCAAAGAAGAAACAACAACCGGTTACCCCTTCTTTGAATGATTTGTTTAATGAAATAACTGAAGACAACAATTTGGCTAATGTGCACAAAATGTATAATACATTTAATGATTCTAACAAGGAAAGTATTAAGAATAACATTATTTTACACTTGGACATAAATAAGAAGGTTCTGATTGAAGTTGTGGATGATTTACCAAATGAACTTTATAGAAGATTGGAAGCAAAAATGATAGTAGTAATGGAGCTGGATAAAAAATTGAAAAATTGAAAAACTTCTAGCTGTACATCCTGTTAATTCAAGAGAAGAAATTGATGAATTGATATCTGAAGCAAACCGGTCCATTTTTGCTAGTGGGCACTGGCAAGTGAGCTTGATGGCAGGAAGAGTGAAAGAGATTGCAAATGAGACTACAAATAATTGGGATAATTTTTTTGTGGAGAAAGAAAAACAAGAGGAAATGAACAAACCTAAAAAGACATTTAAAGTGTATTAGAAAGATAAGGACAAGGGAAAAGGAAAAATTGGTGGAGTTCCAAACATTAAGATTACTGACAATCTACCACCACCACCTTTGGATACTGCACCAATATACTCAAAAGATCCACCGGTTATTAACAATGAACGTATTACACATGATCATACTAATCCTGAATCAAAGATACTCTTTACCATGAATGTGGATACTCAAGAGGTAAATATTGTTGTGAATAAAGATAATTCAAATTTTAAAGTAGACATTGTTGATAATGAAAATATTTCAGAGGAACTGGCACAAACAGTTGACTCTTAGGAAGCTGAGATCCCAACCCAAACAGAGAAACCATCAGAGACTAAAAAACCTACTGAAGTTAAAGGTACTTGTACAGGGCCACCAAAGACAGAGATATCGGCAGTTGAACTTTCAGAAAAACAATCTAAGGCAGAGGTACACACAGAAACAACGAAAGCAGCAATCTCAGAGACATTAAAATAGTTTGAGAAACCTTTGCAGGTTGAGATGCAAACCCAGACTGATCCACCAAAGGAAAATGCAAGCAAAATGGATACACCTAATAGAAGCAAAGAGGTAATAAAGATAATTGGTCAGACATCCGACACATCGACAGGTGAATTCAAACCTACCAATGTTACAGAGGTACTTTTGGAGTCAATCAAGAAGATAACAGATTGCAATGCATTGGCCTACAAGGCAAATGATAACACTTTACCAGTTCTTAAGTTGATTGCACCAAATTGTATCATAGATCATATTAAGGAATATTCTTTAGGTAAATTGGACACATTGTCCACATATATTGCTGATAACGTTATAACAATAGAAAAGTTCAATGAGGATACAATAAAGGAAAGAGTTGATAAGGACAAAAATGCATTCTTTGAAAACACAATAAAGAATTGTACCAATCATGTGAATACATTGTTACCGCTACTTAATTCTACTATTTTGGAGTATAAGGAGTTGTACAGAGAAGTATGTAAACCACACCAACTAACTGAGGATATTGACAAAGAGATTGAGAAGACACGGAAAGAGATTGATGACATAGCAGACAATATAATAGGCTCTTCTAATCTTATGTCAGTTTTTTAGCAGGAAATGACAGTTTTTGAAGAAAAAATGGAGAAACTTGAAAAAGAAAAAGCAAAGATAAGGTCTAAGGCTCGGGAACTAAAATGTAAGCTTGGTCTAACATTGGACAGTCTTATTACACAAAGGGTAGAATTATCTAAGGCTACAATTCAGGGAGAAAGATCACCAGAGCACCAAATGCACTATCTCACTGGTATGATCCAACAGACTAAGGAAGTTCTTACCATTGTAACAACAACTTCATGCAAAGTCTGAATTTGGTTTCGGTAGACATTTTTCAAATTGTAACCAACTAGTTACAAGCCTTGAGGTAACATTATGGTACTCTTTTTGATCATCTATGACATCCTTTGTCATTGATACCAAAGGGGGAGTAGTAAGGGAGAAAAATGCATCTTTCAGATTTTTAGTGGAGATCATTTGCTCAAGGGGAGCACATCTTTTTGGATATCAAATTTTGGATAACATTTTTTTTATTTTTCTCATGAGTGTTGCCATCAATGCCAAAGGGGGGGATTGTTGGCATTCTACACTCTTATGAGAATGGTTTATGAATGGTTTTGTTGTCATTGATGGCAAACTGATTGACAAACTGATAGGCAACCGACTGGCATTCATTGGCATCAAGAATTCTACATACACTGGAAAGCATCGACACCGACAGACTCTTACACTGGGATTTAGATTACACCGGCAATAGTATACCGACACTCAAGCCGACATGAATATATCTTTTATTGTAATATAATTATCTTTTTGTAAGTCGAATTGGTATATTGTAAAAAACTCATATATGTATGAAGTCTTGTCGATCATTTTAGTAAGTGATATATGTGATGAAAGAGGAATGATATGATGTGAAATTGATAGAAGAATTTTGTATAAGGACAACAAGGTTTTGGTTATAGATTGAGCTTAAACTGGTACTGAACTTGGCATAGTTGATGTTGATTTGAGTAGTACACTGTAGTGGATCTAATCATCCATTTTGTAAGTCAGTGAGACTTCTATTTTGTAGTTGAGAAGTGAGATCTAGGTTGCTAGCCTTCCTACATGTGCAGGCCCCTCATGTAAGTAATATTTATTCATTGGCCAATGAGTGAATATTGTGGGTCACAAATCCCATCAAGGTTTTTCCCACATCAGGTTTCCTCGTTAAATATCTTGTGTTATGGTGTGTTCTCTATGCTATCTCTGTTATTCTTATTTGCTGCATTAATTCTTATTTACCGATACACTGTTTTGGGATGCAAAGTTTTTAATAAGTATAAATATTTTGTTAACCGGTTAGACACTGATTCACCCCCCCCCTTCTAAGTGTCTTTGGGACTGTCATTGATTCTAACAAAGGAAATATTAGAGCACTTTGCACAGTTCTACAGATCTTTACTATCTACAGAGGACAAGAGGGTTGAGAAAAAAGGGCTATGGAAGTGATTAAGAGGGTGGTGCCAAAAATGATAGATTCAGATGATTGCTCCCAAATTGGTATGCCTTTGCAGAAGGAGGGGATGGAGCAGACCAATAATTCTCTTAGTAATGACAGGTCGCCTGGGTTGTATGGATTTCCAGTGGAGTTTTACAAATCAAACCTAGGGTGGATCTCAAAAGACCTTCTTGAATTATTTAAGGAAGCTATTGATAGAGGCTCTCTTGGCAGGGAGATTAATCGGGGTCTTATTAAGTTGATTCCAAAGGAGGGGGACAAAACCTTGATTAGAAATTAGAGGTCTATTACTCTTTTGAATGTATCGTATAATATACTAGCCAAGGTTGTAGCTCATAGACTGGAAGAGGTCCTCCCTAAAATTATCAGTCCTACTCAGACCGATTTTTTTAAGGGAAGGTACATACTAGAAAACCTAATTACATGTTGGGAGTCCTTGAATTGGGCTAAGGATACTGGTTAGAATGCAACAATGTTATTAATTGACTTTGAAAAAATATATGATACGATTGAATGGGGATTTATTCTCCAGATGCTTAGCAATATGGGCCTCCCAGATTTATTTTGTAAGCTAGTTCAAACTCTCCTCTGTAATGCAAATGCAATGGTTGAAGTTAATGGATTATAGTCTGAATGTTTCCCTCTCTCAAGATCCATTAGACAAGGTTGCCCACTAGCTCCGACCCTATTTGTAATTGTTGTAGATGCTTTATATTACCTTGTTAAGAACAATGATATTACTCCTAGGGTTAGAGGGATCTGCCTACCTAATAGAGAATAAGTAATTAATGTGCAATTTGCTGATGATACTGTTGCTATGTTGGCTTTGGAAGAAAATAATACAAAGGCCATGTTAGAGAATGTTGATATCTTTTGCAAAGCATCTGGTAGTAAAATTGCTCTTCAAAAATCTTGTTTGCTTGGGTGGGATCACAACCCCCCTATCTGGCTCTCTAGATTTTCAATAAAGTGGGGTGGCCCCAGCCAAATTGTTAGGTATTTGGGCATTCCTTTCTTAGTTGCCCCAAACCTAAAGGAGATGTGGGAATGGATCAGGAACAAGGTTGATAAAAAGTTATCTAAATGGAATATGAACTTCCTCTCTCTAGCTGGAAGGTCTCAGGTCTGCCAGAACATACTCTCCTCTTACAACATATACTTCTCCTTAGGCTGGCTCTTTTCTAATTATCAGTTTAATCACATCCAAAAGAAAATCAGGAACTTTTTGTGGTCTAATGATAAGGGTAATAAGAAGCAACATGCGGTCAAGTGGGACTGGTGTGTCATGAAGAAGGATAGTGGAGATATGGGACTTAAGGATCTTCAGACACAAGGGGTTGCCCTAGCCTCCAAGTGGATATTTAGGTCCATAGTTGGAGAAGAGCCATGGAAAGTGTTGATTAGGCAGAATATATTAAGGTCGGTTCCCAGAAAGGCTAGGAAATGGAAGGGTCTCCCATTTGGTGACTTAATTGCTGGAAAATTTGAGGTTTATCCTCGGGGGTCAGAGGTCTTTAAATCTCTTTGGAAGGCCTAGGAGGTTGTTAAGCAGTTTATCAGAAAGAATGATTTCCTAGGAGATAATTGCAGTCTTGCTACTAATAGGACCATTTGGTGGAATGCTTCTCATAAAGGAAAATTTCTTGCTACCTTGCAGGGATGCTCGACTCTGAAATTGTATAATAATGGTATTATATTGCTTGGGGATATATTTTAGGATGGTTCATTGTTGTCTTTGGATGAGATGGTTGCTAGATATAAGGTGCCCCCTTCTTAGTTCAGGACCTATGTTCTCCTTAAGGATTCTCTTTCCCCCTTTATCTCCCAAGGCCCCCTCATTCTCCTCCCTACTTGTCCATCCTCTTGCTGTTGGGTTGATAATACTCCTCTCCCAAACCTTAAGACCAGAATTATCTATGAGACCTTAGTGGACTCTTCTCTTGTGATAGATCATGTTAACTCTGTATGGGGCCTAAACTGGAATAGGGCATAGTGGAGCAAGTCTCTGAGTCACAGGTGGGTTGGACCATTGGAGCCAAAAAAGATTTTTTTTGTCTAGCGGCTTATTCTGAATAGACTCCCTTTGAAAGACATTAGTGGTAATTTCCTTCTTTGTAAATCTTGTTGCCTCCCTAATTTCCCACATCATGTGTTCTTTGACTACTTATTTGCCAAAGAAGTCTGGAAAATGTTTGGTATTAAACTTGACGAAATGAATATTGCATACATTGATGATCCTAGGATACATTAAAGGCTGTAAGAAAGTTGTTAACTCATTTTGGTCTTGTCTCTCTTTGGAAATCTTATGATTGATATGGAAGTTTCGTAATGATGAGATTTTTAATGGTAGGATTAGGAATCTTATTGAGTCTCCGAGGAGACTCATTTTTCATTTGATCTCTATGCAGGGGTCTGTTGTTATCAGGATTGATGAAGATAAATTTGATCAGTGATTGGAGGATGGAACTATTGTTGTACACATAAGAGAGATCTCCCATGAATTCACCTGGGATTGGGGAGACCACAATAAGACCCCATTTGAGAAATCCCTCTTTAGTTTCATGCAAATCCTGGAGGAGAGGCAGGCCCAGATGGATTTGACTCACCGAGAAGAGGACGTGATGCAGGGTTGGGTGATGCACCCACACAAAGAACAAATTCTAAACAGACTGGTCAAAGTTTGGAAAGAGGGAGACTTGGGATGGACTGCATGGGCCCCCCCTAGGGAAAGACTACTCTTCTGGATGGGGAGATTGATTATAGATAGGATGGGTCTTCTCTCTTCCCTAGTGTTCTTTGGTAGTTTTGGTCTGGGACTTTTTGTCTCAGCTTGGGGCTGGTTGTATGTATCTTTTTGGGATGATCATGGGCTGATTTGGTATACTTTGTATATCCTTGAGGACATATACAGGATGGGTTGATATACTTCTTTTTTGGACTGTCACTGGTTTCACTTATGCTTGGTCTTGCAAGGCCTCCTTCTAACTCATGATGTGATACTCCTTATTTTGGCTCGATTATATTTAATAGATAAAAATGTACCTTGAATATTAATTCTCTACCAGTATTCGTAAAACTAAATATACCATCCATTACATTTAATTTTAAAAAGTATCACTTCAATTTATCAACTCAACTCCTCTTAAATAAAAATATTATTTATATTCATTAAATTAACCTAAATTTATGATAAAATTATTATTCTCCAATTAATCCACTCATTTACTTTGAAACTACATCAACCAAATAAACTTAAAATAAAATATTAATATTTACTAAAAAGAAATAAATTAATTAAAATATTGAAACTATCATACAATATACTCGTAATGCACCTATCATACCATATGTCACAAGACAATATGATGATTTTTTACCTAAACTATTTAGTTCAACCCCTAACTTTACAAGTCACTTCTAATCATTATTTGTAATAGTGACTTCTAAAATCCCTCCAAATTTATAAATTTAATTTAAATCACACACATTGATTGGAGTAAACATTCCTCCAAAATGTTAAAATTTAACTTGTGATTTGATAGAATTAGCTAAAGATGTCGGTAGTTAGCAAGGCAATTTAAATATATATATAAATGCCACTTGCCACTTACCAAACTTCCTAAAAGACAAAGATTTCATTTTTATATACTATATGGTAGTTATGGTCTACTTAATTCGTGCTCATCTCCATCAAGGATCTATATAAAGTAAGCATCTAATAAGATAATGTGATAATAAAAATTTTTTTGTTTATTTAAAATAGATGTACAAACAAATAATGAGACAATAAATATTGAAATAAACTTTTGAGAAGGATTTGTTCACGAGTATAGTTCAAAACATGCTATCATTAAAAACTATAAATAAATATGCATGTACTCAAATAATGTGTTTTGGAAGGTTAACTTTAATGGTAATATATGTTACATAATTTAATGCTAGTTATGTTTAAGTGTGTGCTTTTTTTTCTTGTAATATTGAAATAATGCATTTGTACCTTGTTTTAAAAGTTTTCAATGTTTATTATTCATTAGAGTTTAAATTTGGTATAATATTATTTTATTGGATATTGTTTGTTATTAAAAAAATAGTTAAAAAATTAGATAATTAAATTTTTTTTAAATGATGAAATAAAAATAGTATATGAATAATATTATAATATAGTCAACAAGACTTATATGATAGGAATAAATGTGTATATAAGATTATATGAGAAACAAATTAATTATCAAGGTTTTATGCAAGTATAACTATATATACAACTTCTTAATTAGAAAAAATATATGTTATCTATAATTGAATTCATCTCATATAACTCAATAACCTTGTGCTTCTAATGTCAATAATGTTGTCTTTTCTATTTCTTGATTGGCTTGACGTTGATTGATTTGTAATCTAATTTTCTCCAACTAGCAAGTGATCTACCTATTATTTAGTGTTACTTATAATTGAGAAGATGAGAAACAATCTTTTTCAAAACATGTTGCGATAGAGCATTGAAATTATAGTTTCCTAATGAATATAAGAACTAGAAAATGTTATAAAACATCTAATTCTTAATGAATTAAGAGAATAACTTGTCTAACTGAGTCAACAACCAATTTTGTCCTTCTTCCAACTCAAATGATGATCAAATAAAGAAGATTTGTCCCTAAAAGCAATAAACTACTATTTTTAAACTAAAACTATAACCCCAAAATAAGTATTTCATAGTTTCATTTTAATATCAAAATGAATACTTAGTTGCCCAAACACACAATCATTTTAGTCTATCACGAATAGGTAATTTGTAATCTATGACCTTCTAGGCAAGTTCTTCAGCGTTTGTAGTAACTTCAATTTCTAGATTTGTATACTCACATTGACACAATAGTATAACTAAATTTACATTTCTATTTGATGTTGAGGTGGGGAATCAAGGACATTTTTGAAAGGATTCGAAGAGAGAAAATATTTTGAATGGATGAATGATAAATAACAAGAAAAAAAATCATAATCTTTGAAGAAATTACACAATGTTGGAGGGCATGCTTAATCATTAAACTAGGTGGAATAAAGATTGCATACAAAAAAATTGAAATCATTGTTCAAGCCAAAGCATTCTTTAGTAACTTCCCAAGGAGACCAGTAGAAATAAAAGAAGTCTCATGTATCACTAAACAATTGGAATACTTCATTAATTAATTAATACTTTTTCCTAAGAAAAATTATGGTTGTAGGTTTCTCTTGATATTGAATATATTTATACCACCAATTGGAAGACTTAAAGCTACCATGTTGTAATGAAGATAATTCTAAGTTAATTAATAACATACTTGTTAGTAGAGAAAAGGGTAGAGCATGGTCATACAACAAGAAAAACTACAGCAAACCATTGTAAGAGGGTTGTAGAGATCCTCGCCTACAAGTCACTCCTAGAAATAGATACATGTTTGAAAGGGAAACATCCCATTAGAAAAATATATGTAGAGAATAGGATAGAAAGTAGATTATTTATTAATTCTCTAAAAAATTAGGGGCTTGCACCCTCAAGTTTTTTATTTTTTGGGATGTGTCCACTTTGAAATTTAGTAAAAATTTATTATACTCATTGAAAAATTAGTAGAAAAAATCAAGAATAAACTACATGGTGTTAGCTAATTTTTTTGATAAGGTGATTTTTGAAATACTAAATTAAAGTTAACATTTTAAAGAGGCCACACTAGACACTATGTTATATTTTTTTGATAAAAAAACATGAGAACTTTGTGTGGACCCCCAATTTCAACCCCTCAATATCCACCATTTTCAATAAAAAAAATTAGTAGTTTATAAATCTTATCTAGAGCACCACGACTCTTGTTCTTGTTGCGTCTTCAAATTTTGAGTGTAATTATCTTCAATTTCTCATCCAATTTCAATATTTCTTGTTGTTTGGAAAAAAATGGCCACTTAAGGTCGATTTTTTATCCCCTATTTCCATATATCAAAATTATTTATTTATTTTCTTTAAAAAAAACCATTCAATTGAATACAATGTATTTTTGAAGATTTTTCTAACAACATTTGTTATTTTTCTTAGTTTCTTGAACATTAGTCATTATTTTCAATATAGAACTTCATTTATTTTAAAATTAAAATAAAATATTATTAAAAAATCTAATACATTTTATAATTTTTTAAATATAACATTAAGGGCTACATAAGTTTACAAATGTAATTTCCAAATGACTTCATTTGATCCCCAAAAGGTGATTTTTTTTTTTGGCATTTTATAAGTGTGAGGGAGACTCTATTGGATTCTTAATTTAAGCATAAAGGATTCTATCCAAGGGGATTTAATATAATCCCATTCAATCATACACCCTTACATGGAACTCATCTAGGCTTGAAGCATTATTTTTCCTAAAAAATACACGATTTCATACAAAAATAGTATTTCCCAAAAACTACTATTGTATCAACCCATATATAGTTATATGTCTACCTTCACTCAATTTTAATTATTTGTCACACTATATATTAGTTACATTGCACCTAAAGTTGATGCTACATTATATCAATAATTGGTTAGTCGATTGTAGTTGATACACGTTCCTCTATATATTTCCTTTATATTTGGTCTCATTTCTCATTTCTCCTTAAATCATAATGAGACTCATTGGAAGGAAACTAAACATATCTTGAGGTATATCCAAGGCACTTCAAATTTTGGCATTCACTACACATTAGAAGCTTTTTAGATTATGGCATTTACTAACTTAGATTGGACTAGTGATATTGATGATTACAATCAAATTGTGCCTTTGTCTATAACTTGATTTTCATCTAATTAAGGTCTTGTAAGAAGAAGATGGATATACCACTATCACCTACTAAGGCTAAGTATGAAGGTGTTGTTCTTCCTAGACAAGAGGGTCTTTGTTTTTTTCTAGTTGATGACAATGTTTGGCTTTCCTCTATATCGCCTTGTTACTCTTTGGTGTGACATTTAAATTTCCATACACATTCAAGATAACTTAGTGGATCATCAGTAGACTAAGTTTTGGTGTGAATGTGATTATATCCTAAATAGTTCATAGTTAGAACCTTTTCACATGTTAATTTTACGTAGGACCTAGCTTTCATTTAAGTTAGTTGTCATAAAGTTACTTTATGTAACTTGTTATTTAGTATTGTTCCTAGGATTAAGTTAGTTATCCTAGGTTGCATTCTGGAAGATATGAGGCTATGTCTCATTATTTAATATTAACTTTAGGCATTTATTATTATGCATCATCCATTTAATGTTTGTAACAAGGTAGTTGTCATTTCATATACAATTAAGACACATGTCCACATCATGTTTACTCCTACCTCATGATCTTGCCTATATAAATAAGGCTCATTTATATATTGTATGATATCAATTTAATCATTTTCATATCTCATTGAGTAATTTAATATCATGTTCATGTAAGCTCTTGTTGCAATATTCTCTCATGGAAGGTATGTTTCTTGGTTGATCCTTTGAAGTATGTGAAACTTCGTTATGGATTCTTTATCATTCCAACATGGTATCTAAGCTATGGCCTTGTAAACCCCTTCCTATGTAAGAGAATTGAGCTATTGCTAGAATAGAGATTTTAATTTATCTTTTGAAGTAGGCCAATCACATCAATAACCAGGGGTCAATTCACCTAGGGCTCAATCTGACCCCCTCTTTTTTTCATTAGGATCCATATATGCATTTTATTTCCATGGATCATACCTTGGGCATACAGAGTCAAAAATTTGTGTTCCATAAATCATTGGAAAGTTAGTTTTGCCAAATCCATAGTGTTGTCAATCAATCTACCTTACTTCACCATTTATTAGCCTTTTTCATAGCTTGAATTCAACCCTTTTTTTTACTCTCGAGATCATAAATTTTTGGCATGATCTTTGATTTTTTTCATTCTTGCAACATTGAAAAGGTATTGATGAGCTCTATCATTCAATTCATGCACATTTTCCAAATTTAGCACCAAGTACTATTTATTGAGTTTTTTTCATTTTGGAGAATTTCCTTGATAACTTGGACATCTCGATGCTTAGAGAGGTATAATTTGTTGGGGAGATTCATTTTAGTTGCACATCATATTTGGAGGTTTCTATATTCATTTCATGATTCTATATTTGAGATTTTGAATTTTTCATTTCAGCCTTCTATGATCATCTTGAAAAGGGGAATTATAAACAATGGAGAAATATAATGATGACAATTTGGAGAGTTGATTTTGAGTGTTTGCATGCTCTTTGGACAAAAATTTTGGAGTTATATGGAGATCCTAATACTCAACCATTCCCCGATGATCCTATTTTAGATTGCAATATTTATCTTCATTCTTTAGACAAGATACCCTTTGATTGTAATACTATTAAGGAATTTGATACTTTGGAGTATTTTGAGACTTTTGATGAGGTTACAATTTCTTTAGAAGTTCTCGATTCTTCTTCAGAGATAGTTGATCTACCTTCACTTTTATTGACTTCTTATCTAGAGTTATTTGAGATTGTCATCATTCCTAATCATCGGGACTATCATTATCTTTCATATTTATAGGACATATTCAATATTTTAGATTTTTTGTTGCAAGATGGATTCCTATCTAATATCGCAGAATTGGTTTGTCATTATTATACTTTAGATTTGGAGGATACATTTGAGTGGTTATCTCTCCTCTTTAATGGCATTTGTTTCCTTCTTATTGTCACATCATATTCATCTTTAGAATTTATTCTACATTAGTTTCCCCATAGTTCCAATTTGTCACCTTCTTCTTTAATTAGGCTTTGCCTGATTGGATTCTAGAATTATCATATCACTTGGACATAGAGACACATGAGCAATTTTTAGAGGTATCAACTACATTCTTCATGCTTCCATCTTTCATAGCATATCCTAAATGGGAAGCATACCTGCATATGTACATGGTTTTGTTTCTTCTTGAGGGAAGACAAGTTGTTTGTAAGCATTGGATCATGTTTTTCCTTTAGACAATTACCATTGTTGCATACGATTATTCATTATGGGGGGATACATAGTCTCTCTCTTTCCATCCTATGAGGGGTCTATCAATTTGATTCTTTTGATGGATGTATCTCTTGGGGGGTATTGATATTGAGATATTCATACATCACTTTATCTTTCATTTGCACATAATTTGAATTATCTCTTTTTTGGAGAGGATTTTTATTCCAGAGGGTTTTCTCCTTTTCCCCCTTTGTAAGAGATCAGTTACATGATTAGTTGTGAATGGGTACCTAATATGGCCTAGTTGTCCTAAATCAAATTGCATTTTTTCATATTAGTCTTGCATCATTTGCATACTAATTTCACTCCCTAAGTTTCACTTAGGGGTGTTGGTTTGAATGTGGTTATATCCTAACTAGTTTAGAGTTATAATTTATTCATGTGTTAAGTTTACCAAGGACCTAGCTTGTATTTAAGTTAGTTCTCATAAAGTTACTTTATGTAACTTGTCATTTAAAAAATTGTTCACATGATCAAGTTAGTTATCTTGGGTGGCATTCTAGAAGATATAAGGATATGTCTCATTATTTAATATTTTTTTTAGGTAATTAGTATTATGCATCATGCATTTAATGTTTATAACAAGGTAGTTGTCATGTCACATAGAATTAAGACACATGTCCAGATCTTGTGTACTCCTACCTCATGCTCTTGCCTATATAAGGATCATTTATACATTGTGTCATGTCAATTGAATCATTTCCATATCTCATTGCGTAATTCAATATCATGTTCATGTAAGCTCTTGTTGCAACATTCTCTTATGGAAGGCATATTTATTGGTTGATCCCTTGAAGTATGCACAACTTCATTATGGGTTCTTCATCATTCCAATACTAAGTATATCTAAATTCAAATACACTTCATTTGATATCTCATGTAGGATGGTGTTCTTAGCTGAGATTATTTTGCCATTAACTAAGAATTTACAAACATATGCAATAAGCCTCAAGCACCAATGCTTAGGGTAAAGGAATTTGTCCTTGCAAGGTTTCTTGAGTTCTCTTTCCTTCACTTGTACATGTTTTCTATTAATGTTTTCTCTCTTTTGGGGATGAGAATTTTTCATACACATTTTCTTCATATTTTTGAGATATCTTTTGTACATTGATGCCTCATCGGGTCTTCTTGCTAAGATTTATATTTGAAATATTTTCCTCTTTTATAATTTATAAGTTGCACAAGTAAGGGGTTGTTGACTTGTGAACAAATCTATTATCTAATCAATTTCTCTTTTGGTTCCTTTTCACACCTAGATAGTTAAGTTTACTTAGGGCATTTATATTATATGTCTCAATTTGTGTGATAATGACATTAGTCATAATCACATTTTTTAATATGTCTCATACATACCTATATGCAAAAGTTTCATCTATGTATATATTTCATTCCATTCCATTGTATACCACTATTAACATTAGAGAATTTTTATTTCTTCTCTTTTATGTTGAAGGTTATTTTAGTGTTGTAAAATATTGTTGTACATATGAGTCCTTTTGGTGATTAAAGAATGGAGTTTAATTTTGCATAGTAGGTTATTCTTTCAATGCTTGAATTCAATCCCAAGGGGATCAAATCCAACCCGTAGATATTTTAGGATTATTTAGAATACAAGACATGTAATAGAATGGGAATATTCATTGATATTGCTTAATGAGTTGATTCTATATGACATCGACATTAATTCTCCACCATTTTTTCTAAAGCTAAATATCCCATTGATTACATTTTATTTTAAAAAGTATA
This sequence comes from Cryptomeria japonica, assembly GCF_030272615.1. NCBI lineage: Eukaryota > Viridiplantae > Streptophyta > Pinopsida > Cupressales > Cupressaceae > Cryptomeria > Cryptomeria japonica. The sequence continues at coordinate 172,875,108 of NC_081411.1, read as the reverse complement.
ATTTCCATTTGTCAACTTAACTCCTTGTAAAAAAACTTATTATTTACATTTATTTAATTAATTAAAATTTATTTAAGAAAAAATTATTCCCTAAGTGATCATGCACAACATTGATCTAATAAATTTATAGTAAAGTATTAATATTTACTAAAATAAAAAAAAATTGTTCAAAGAATTAAATAATGTGGCCATAACATGCACTTATATAGCTATATGATATAAGACAATATGATGATTTTACCTAGAATATCAATTTTTTACAAGTATACAGTTCAACACCCACCTTTACTATTTTTAATACAATATCTATGTAGCGTCATAAACTATCACAGACCCAATTTACACCTCATGTTTGTTCTCTCACTTTAGCGTGTCCTATCCTCATCCCCTCTCTAGGTCCGTTCAGGCCTAATTATCAAACTTAATATCTTGTACACCCTCTGGTGGGTTCCACTATGAGATGCCCTCCCCCATAGCTGCTTGTTTTGGTCCTCTTTATAGAAGGACTAGTGAGTGGAACTCCCTAGTCTAGACCAACACACCCCAAAACACCCTCGTCCATCTCAAAGGGACCCCAATTTGAAATGGGGCAGGTGTTATATCTCCTTGATAGAGTGATCCTCGAGGCTACACATGACCATTGGAGATTGACCTAATTGGTAAATTACCTAGGGAACCCTATATAAAGACATCCTAAAAATTCATTTTCATATCCATAAGCTACTTAAAGTATTCGTGCATCCACAAAGCATTAATTATCAAGCATCTTCAAAGATTCAAGGTTGCATATTCATTTTCAATCATTGTGGGGAAAAGTTAGATCAATGTTCATGCAAGAATGTGTGTGTGATTAGGTGTTTTCATGTCCATGTGTTTGTCATGCCATTACATTCAATATTTGTGATTACATTCAAAGAGAATTGCATCATCATCAATAATTGCATATTTGAGGTATATCTCCCTAACACTTATTTTAATATTTGCATTATTTCATTAATAGTTAATTCTAAAACTGATGTTTGACCTAAGGCAAACCCCTATTACCAACATCTTTCCCTTTCTTTCTATATGCAGGAAAATAGGAAAAGTATTGAAGATAAACATGACACCATTCAATAACTTTTTTATCATACAGAATATCTAATCGGATCCAAATAGGACCACCATATCAGCACACCAAACAATGTGAAGCCACCAAACAATTGACATGATCAAGAAACACCTTCAACATGTTAGAAACCATTTCCACAAGCCAGACCAAAATCACCAAATCATATCATCAAATATCGCTAACCAGTAAAGCTAACCGGTGTCAGGAAATACCAACCGAAAACCTAAGCGATAGCTTTCGGAGCACCAAATCATGAACCAACAGAATATGACAAGCATATAACCATCTTGAATAACCATCCAAAACTGAAACTAGGGATCTGATCACGCCAAATCAGAATCATAGCCAAAACCAAGATAATCACCAAGTCTAACTGGGATAGGTACATCCAACCGGGATACAGTGTTGACATCAATGACAACACTTGACCAAATCTAGCATATTGCCAACAATCTCCCCTTTGGCATTGATGACAACATTAAATGTGAAAAACATTTAAGTGCCAAGGAATGCCAACAGTCTCCCAAAGACTGATCTGAAATATATCTCCCCCTTAGATTAACAGTTTTTCACATGAGCACCATCTCCCCCTTTGACATCAATGAAGAAGGACAAATACCAAGCCAAACAGAAAACTGAACAAAACAGCTGACTACTCCCCCTGAGTAGTAGCAACATCTCATCAACCCATATCAGAAAGTAGGTCTGATAAGCTCACCGGATTGATGCATTCTTGCATCTCTAAGTCTCTTTTGGAGGGGTGGTGACCCCCAACTAATCTCTGAGATATTCAAAAGTATCTTTAGGAAATGGTTTTGTTAGAATATCTGCAATATGTTCCTTAGTAGACACATAAATCAATCTGACTTCCTTTGCTTCGACCTTTTCCTTCAAGAAATTATACCTTATAGAAATGTGTTTTGATTTGGAATGAAATACTAGAATCTTTGACATATCAATAGTAGTAGTATTATCATAGTGAATAAAAATAGGCTCATCATAACTTACCCTTATATCTTTCAACATTTGTTTCATCCATAAGATTTGAGTACGGTTAGTTGCAATAGCTACATATTCAGCTTCAGCAGTAGATAATGAAGTACATGATTATTTCTTGCTAGGCCATGAAACTAGTTTCTTTCTGAGAAAGAATGCACCACCTGTAGTGCTCTTTTGATCATCCACATCTCCTACCCAATCAGAGTGTATATGCACATAGTCTGAAATCATCATCTTTTGGATACCATAACCCATAGTCTGTTGTACCTGCTAAATATCTTAATATCCTTTTGACAGCAGTATCATGAGTTTATCTAGAATCTAACTAAAATCTAGAGGCAATACAAATGACATTCATTATATTAGGTCTAGTCTGAGTTAATTACAACAATATACCAATCATTGATTTGTATCTACTTGGATTTATTCTAGGAGATTCATCATCCTTTGACAATTTACAGCCGGTTATCATAGGAGTACCAAGAGGTTTGGAGTTCTCAAGTCCAAACTTCTTAAGCAATTCCTTCACATGCTTGGTTTGACAAATGTAAATACCTTTATCAATTTGATTAATCTACAAACCTAAGAAAAAATTCATCTCACCAATCATAGACATTCCAAATTCATTCTTCATATCATCAACAAATGTCATGCATAAAATTTCTTCTCCTCCAAAAATGATATCATCCACCAAGACTTCAATGATTAGTATATCATCATGTTGAATTTTATAATATAAGTTATTGTCAGCATTACCTTTACTAAAACCGAGCTTAGAAAGATATTTATCTAATCTAGCATACCATGCTCTAGAGGCTTGTTTCAAACCATATTAAGTTTTCTTCAATCTACAAACCATGTCTTTGTCCTCTAATAAAGAAAATCCATCAGGCTGCTCAATGTAGACTTCCTCTTCATGATCTCCATTCAGAAATGCACATTTAACATTCATCTGACATACCTTGTAGTTCTTGTGTGCAACATAGGCAAAAAATAGTCTTATTGCTTTAGTTCTTGCAACCGGAGCATAAGTTTAATCATAATCAACTCCTTCCTATAAATAACCTTTGCAAACCAGTCTAGCTTTATTTCTCACAACTTGACCTTCCTCATTTAATTTATTTCTAAAACCCCATTTAGTTCCAATAATATTCTTATCTTTAGGTCTAGGAACCAATTCCCAAGTCTTAATCTTTTCTATCTGATCCAATTCCTCTTCCATTGTTGTCATCTAATTCTCATCTTTACTTTCTTCAATAAAATATGTTGGTTCAGTTTGAGAAATTAAACATACCTCTTCAGTAGCTAACCTTCTTCTAGTCATCACACCTTTCCTTTTATCTCCAATGACCTGATCTTTAGAATTATTCAGTTTCACATACCTGGGTGCTTTTTGAATGTCTTGACTTTTTTATTCTTTCTACCCTTCATCAGTCACTGTGGAATTTTTTGATGTTACAGGAGCAATTGGATCTATACTCTAAACTGATTCTTGCATTGTCGGTTCTAATCTGACAAATTCATCTTCCGATCCATAGTCATATGATCTGATCTGATTGTCATCTTGCTCATCCACTTTGACATTTATGCTTTCTATTATCCTATTCAATCTTTTGTTATAACATCTATATGCTTTTCTCTTAGTGGAATAACCCAACAATATTCCTTCATCACTTTGAGGATCAAATTTTCCTAATGCATCATCTCTTCTAATATAACATTTACTTCCAAAAATTCTAAAATATTCTGATAGTAGGAGTATGACCAAACCATAATTCATAAGGAGTCTTACTGGTATCAACTTTTATGTGTACTATGTTGAAAGTGTATACAACGATATTGACAACTTCTCTCCAATAGATATTAGGTAATTTGGCTTGCATCATCATTGTCCTTGCAGCATCTAAGATAGTTCAGTTCTTCCTTTCCAGTATTCCATTTTGCTGTGGGGTTATAGGTGTAGACAATTGTCTTTGGATTCCGTGCTTTTGCAATTATAGCCGCATGACCATAATTGTTACAAATGGTGCAAATGACATTAGTTACCTTTTCCATCTCAAATGGACTAAACCGGTTGACATAGGGTCTCTGCCAGTTCATGTTTCCCCGATTATCATAAGTTCTCATCCAATTACTATTGGGTCTTGGATTCATGTGGGGTACTAGATTATTTGCTCCATATTTGCATTCAACTAATCTATGTCCATGCATTTGCATGTGAAACAATGACCTTCAAATCTCTTAGATGCATACCTAGTATTTGCATTGTAGCTTGTATTTCCATTGGGTTTGTTTCTACACACATTTGCAGTATGTCTAGGCTTATGAAAGACAAAGCAAACAGGTTTAAAAACTTTCTTACCAGTAGGCTTGTTGGCCTTAGGAGCAGATTTGTCCTTATGAATGTTGCTCTTTATACTAGAAGACTCTCCTTTCTCAGATGTGTTAAAACCTAGTCCAAATGTATCACCTTTCATCCTCTGTGATTGAATCTTCTCATCCAACATGGTATAACTTCTATTGAACTTTTCCAACTTTCCATTAACCTCGGTGAGGTCTCTGCTAAGATCTTCATTGTGTTTTGAAAGGGTCTCTCTTAGAGATGATGCCATTTCAAGATCTAGTTGCAAAGCCTCTTTTTCTTCTTTTCAACATGCCAATGGTCATACAAAGTTGCATTCTCTTGTTTCATCTTAGCAATCTCAAGATCTCTTTCTTTGACAAGATCTTCAACTACCCTCCTAGCTTCCAACTCTTGACTCATGTTGATAGTTAGGGCTTCTAACTCTCTTCTCAGATTTATCTTTTCACCATTCAGATTTTCAACTTCTTCAGCTAATGCATCAATGTTGGCTTCATCTGAAGAACTATTATCAGATATTTCCAATAGTTGTTCAGTCGGCTCTCTCCTTTCGACTTGTGAAGCTTTGAATCTAACCCTTAGGGTCTCAAACTCTTCCTTAGTAGCTTCAAGCACTCTAGCCATATCAAAGTAGCTCATATCCCCCATGGTGGCTTTAGGTTTTCCTTCCAAGTGATTAAGCCTTAAAGAAGTTAGGCTATGATACCAAATTATAGACTTGTAAAGCACTGAGAGGGGTGAATTAGTGACACTAAAAACAATACTACTTTAAACATTGACTGATAGATATACTTAACAAGTTTACTCAACACTATGCATGCAATCCAAAATGATAATAAAACATCCACAATAAGTAAAACATCCACCATACACACAAGTGTTTATACGTGAAAAATACAAATGGGAAAAACCACAGTGAAATGGGACTCACAAGTTAACTATCTGCAGTAATAGGTAACTAACTAAATAAGGTATACAAAAGTGCTCTGATAGGAGCAAATCTTGTTAAAGATGTCAAAGCTATGTTAGGAGCTATACCCTATTAAAGGTAGTACCTTATTAGGAGTAACCTCGGTAGAGGATTTCTGAATCCAAACTAATGGATCACCTTGTTAAAGGTTTTGTATAATGAAGCTTGTTAGAGCTTACTCGGTTAGGGGATTTGACTATTGTAGTGATTAGAAAACAAAAAGTGGTGTGGTCTAAAAGTAGCACAACTTGCTTGAGTAGATCCTCTTCTATGCACTCAAAACAGCATCACCAACATACTCTGTAATGCCCTCAACAACTTAACACTTCTATCTTCACATCAAATCATCTCATATCATGTCTTTTAAAATAGTTCATCATAATGTCATTATATAGACATTTAGATTTCATGTCGGCTTGGAAATCATATCACAATTTCCTAGGTGCAGTGTATCTAGACAATCAAACATAAATCATCACAAATTACAGCCAAAATTTGATGGTTAGGATAACTCATCACACAATCAATGAATACCGGTTGGAACACCGATACTGATTAGAGTTAACCTCTATCAACATATAAACTGATTGTCCTCCATTTCTTCTATGATAATCTTTGCTGGATCTTCAAGTTGGTGTCAGGTCATTCCGATATATACCGATTGTTTGCATGTACCAGTTTGACACCATCATAATCTTTCAATACTGATTGCAATACAAGTAAGATTTAGAAGTAATTCTGATAGGCAATGTGAACATATGTGTGTGTCAACATGTTCCATCAATGACAACATATGAAGTCATTCATTACAATCATCATCAAGCCAACAGTGAATATTGTGAAGGTATAATGGTATTTAGTCTTGTTTTTTATATGTTTGCATATTTTATGGATTGAATTAACCACTATCTCTCACTTTAGTTTTCCCTTGGTTCACATATCTCCCTATTGTGGGCTCATAAATAGCTCTCTCTCCATGAATCAAAATCTAAAGGATGCACCATATATCCCCAAGTGTCACAATTGCCTCGTCGCTTGAGAGATGGAATCATGATGTCTCTGAATGTCACCCCTTTGCTAATACGGTGATAACTCATGCATTTTCCCTACTCTTGGGCATGTAGGTGATGCAATGTAAGCCTAAATTTTATAGGGTATCCCTCTCATGGCTCCTGAATTAGTGTTAAAATTATAATAAAATTGGATCTACTCTCGTGTGTCAGCATTGGGTGCTAGTGAACCTGCATCCAAATGGGGCATATGTATGTTAGTTTTAGGGTTTGTTCTTAACTTCTTCATTTCACTTTTTCAATCACAAATGGAGTTCACTTATACTCTAAACTATCCTCTTTAGTCACCCTTAGTCCCAGGACCTATCTAGTTCTCCCTAGCTAGTCAAATGCTTAACCCACTTACCCAGCTAACTAACTTGAGCAACTATGCAACTTTCACTATACAACTGCATTGAAGACCCTATATAATTGTGCAGAAGGTGTAGATAATTGCGCAATAGTTTTTTCCCTGTCCCTAAACATGTCCTACAATGTCCTAGGTATGTGCACAATTAACCGAAATTGAAACATGGGTTTTAAGTTACTCACCTGTGCTCCTGCGCTCTTTGATCATATAAAGTTGCACATGCATTCCCTAAGGTGCTTCTCCACTAGAATGTTCACCATCTTGACTCTATCTCCTTGGCTCAAGAGCTCCAAATTCACCAAATGAGAGAGTAAAAATGAGCTATTTTCAATCCTCCCACCTCCTTTTATAGTCTTTTGGGGTATCTAGTGTTACTACTTATCAGATTGCCATTAGTTTTATGTCAGAGTTATGCTATATACTCTAGCCAATTATCTATTACCGAGATATTCAATCGGTATGCACAGTCTAGTTGGTTACAGAAGAAAGCAGTCACAAAATGCGGTATACACCGAGTTGTCTACCGAGTATCTTTACATGTCTACCGAGCAGCAAAGATGACACACCGAGTTGATATACACCAAGTGAAACATGTTACCAGATTCATTGAACCTGGACATGCATATGAAAACGTGTTACAAGATCGAGGCACATCTAACCGTTATCACATTGGAAATTGCACTTAAAGATTGTGTATGATTTTGAGGTCATCTAACCAATGAAATAATTTGCATGGTTATTCATTCAATAAATCATGTTTGTAAGATCGAAGTAATGAAAGGATCACTGTCATAAGAGATCTATTTATATAGCATGAGTTAAGAGTTAAAGGTGTGTGCATGAGTGTAAGAAAACTGTTACAGAGACACAGAGGTCACCGAGAAGGTTTTCAGAGAATAGTCAAAGAACAGAGTAAACAAAAGAGTTTAGCAAGTTACTATATGGGTTACCGAGGTATGCTATAAGCAAGGTAATTTTATTCTAAGCACATAGAATTTACTATAACATTCCAAATGTAAAGTTGCAGATATTTGTAATGATTTTATTGTAATATTGTGAAGTTGTAAGAGAAACCTTTAATAGGGTAAAAGACTCTAATCAAGTCTATAAATTGTAAAGCCTCTAACCAGGTGCAACATTTAGATGAAGTGTTGTAAAATCCTTTAGCAAGGTAGATCTAACAGATCTTGTTACTCCTAACAGGGTAAGCTATTAGAAATAGCTAAACATGTAGCTCTAACCGAGCACTCTTTATTATTGTAGTAGTGAAGTTGTGGGTGCCATCCCCACCGCAATTTTTCTCTCTAACCAAGAGTTTCTACAAAACCAAAATATATGTGTTATGGAGTGAATCATGTATGATTGTTATCTATTTGTTTTAGCTTTATATTATGTTTTTGCACTATTCGGTTTATGCATATTAGTAAAGATATTATTGAAGAAAAGTTTTGGAGTACTGATTCACCCCTCCCCTCTCAGTACATTAGCTTTCCATATTGGGCCTAACAATTGGTATCAGAGCTTGAATCTTGGAAAAGGGTTTAACTACCTAAAGAGAAAGATCTTATCAATGGAAGGCTATAAACAATCTCGAAGGATTGTGTATCTGCAAGAAGAGCTGGATCATGCTAATCAAATGATTGTAGACATGCAAAGGCAAATGCAAAAATCTCTGAAAGTGAGAAGAAGATTATCTGATGATTTGCAGGACTCTCAAGAGTTAGTGGAACAAATTGAGACATCGTCTGAGAATAGTATATCTAAAGAAACTGAAGAAATGATTGGAGTATTGAAAGAAAAGAACAAAGCACTGGCTGATCAACTGAAAGCAATGAAAAGAGAACATGAACATTTCAACACACAGATGACTGAAAATCTTGATGCATGGAGGAAATCCGAGGATAAAGCAAGAGATCTATAGAGAGAGAAACAACAACTTGAAGTCTTAATATCTGATAAGAATGAAGAAATCACAAGGTTGACTGAAATTCAACAAAATCTGTCAAATCAACTAGGTTATGCACATCATGAAGGAATTCTGAAGAATGATGAGAATCAAGCATTGAAACTTGAAGTATCAAGGTTAACCGATGAGCTTGAAATAGAGAAGAAATCTAAAGAAACACTGAAGAAGAGTTATGAAGCATCAAAGATGTTGGATGAGCAACTAAATACAAGACGACCCAACAAAGATGCAGGACTCGGTTACAAAGGAAAAGTCTCTACCAAGAAAGGACTTCATACTACCAAGAGAGGAGAATCATCAAAGCAAGCTGGAAACAAGAATAACATCAAAAGAAAGAAGCCTATTTGCAACTACTATGGAAATCAAGGTCACACTGCCAACATATGCCAAATCAAAAAAGGTAAGCAACTGAATGTCACTAAGTCCAATGGTTATTGTTACAATTGCAATAAATATGGTCACACATCTAATCAATGTAGGACAAAATCTATTAACAATTATCAGAAGGCAAAATTCAAAGGGTTTTGTAAAAACTGCAATAGATATGGACATAATACCGAGAAGTGTTGGTTTAAGCAAAAGAACTATATGTGGTATGCACACCGAGCAAATGCTAGAGGTTACCGAACTCACACAGATCCTTACCGATAGTATTCTGCAGTACCATGGGATTTCAATACAAGGATATGGTGTGAATGTTGTGGGAGATATGGACATATAAGCGCCAACTGCTTTATAAGGTTTGGGATGAACAACCAAAGATCATGGAGAAATCCTGGTATGGCATGTTTTCATTGTCACAAAGTGGGACACTTAGCTGGAGATTACAGAGATCAACCTAGAAAAGACACTGAGGAAATAAAAGAAAAATTAAAGATGATTTGGAAAAAGAAGGAAATTGTGTCAAATAAAGAAAGCACCTTACCTACCAAGTTAGGTGCACCTATTCCAAATTAATCGGTAAAGGTATCAAGGGACTGCATTCTCTGAAGGTTAAAAACTTAACAATTCCTATTCTATTTATGTACTTAATTCAAAATCTGCATAATTAAGATGTATTAGTAAGTTTGAAATTCTATCAAAGTCTTTTGAAGCACTTTATAGGAAGTCTGTCAAGTCGGTGAATACAGGAAACCTGTCAAGTCGATGAATGAAGGAAGTTTGGTTACTTAGTCAAAACAAAAAAAGGAGAGTAAATCAGTTAAAGAGGAACCGGGTGCATTTAATGTTTTTGACCTAACCCGCACAGAGCCCGATAAGGTATTTTGTGTACTTAAAAGCATTTTCACGGTCATTTTCACTTACCAAGTTTTTGAGAAAGCAAAGCAAGCGAATCTAAGGTGATCAAACCTCCTACAAAGCAAATTCAAGGTATTTACATCAATCTCAACACATCATTAAGTTGGTTTGCCTATCTTATCTAGTTGCCATTATTTGCTAAGTATAAAGTATCAGTTGTTTGAAATCCTGAAACCCTAAGGATCTTTTGTTAGCTTTTATCTAAAATCTTCACTGGTGCCCAAGATCCAAGATCCCATAGTTGTCAAGAATGTAGAAAAGCCCTCACTAAAATAGTCTTTGACTCCCAAAGTCGCTTCTGAACCGGATGACAAAACCGCCTTTTCACTCATCTCGGACAGAGTGTTACTAGTCGAGGATGTGAGATTCTTCACCAAATGTCATGTTGAAGAACTCGGTCATGTTGAAATCAAAGACACCTATGATGAGCTGTGTACCGATGGTAAATTGAATAGCAAGTATGAGCACATCAAAATCAAAGGATTAACTAAAGCCCTAACCTATCCCCGTGTGTTCAAACCCCAGTGGGTCAAGTTTGTTCTGAGCAGAGTTCACGATGATTTCATGTGGCTAGAAGAGCAACCATTTAAGATTACTAAGGAAATCATTCATCTGATTACCAGTTACCCTATCTATGATCATGCCCGAGCCCAAAAGATGATATCACAGAAGGAATTGATCAGTTTAACCGGAGTAGAATCTGATTGCAGAGGATTGAAACTAAATAATGTCATAGATGAAGAATTAAAATTTGCCATTAGAATAATGGGTTATTGTTTCTTCCAATCGGCAAGGGAAAACAGTGTTCCCTATGCAGCAGTAGACTTGGCCTACAAAATTGTGAAAAAGGGAATGAAAATTGATCTATGTGAGGTATTGCTGAAGAACCTATTTGAAAATCTGAAAACCATCAGGAAGTTGAAGAAGAACAACTCGGCTAATACTCTAAAGTTTGGATCATTACTGGTATGCATGTTTTTCTATTTTATAAAATTCTTTCCATTAGTCAGTAAAGTTGTTTGGGAATTACACTGACCAATCACCCATCAAATTAATGACTTCATTAAGAAGTTAGGAGACAATTTCAATGATATTATGGATGATTACTTCAGTAAATTTCAAGAGAAAATGCATAACAGATATAGGATTCCACCCCAGCTAGTAGAGAAATACAAAAATGATATATGTTTTGAAGTTGACACCAATTACTGTTATGTGAATGTTGTGGAACCAAGGACTCAATCTTTGTCACCAATGGGTTACGAGATTGATTTTGACATCACAAAATAGCAAATTGATGCATTTCTTACATTGCCTAGACATACTACCGAGCTGAGGTATGGTACCTATGAGGAAGTAAAGGAAAAGGTAAAGATGAACATTGAAGTACCCAAAGCTACAAGAAAGGCAACAAAAATGATAAAGGCATTGTCAGAGAAATTCAAAGAAAACTCTTCCTCTACACCTGTCAAAGGCACCATTGCCATTACCGAAGAGGAATCTGAAGCCCAAGAGGCAACTATAACACTGAGCACCGAATTGCCTACGGGAAAAGTATTGAAGAGAAAGAAACAGGACACATCAAAGGCCTCACCGACTCCACCTCCAGTAAAGCGACCTAACACTAGAGCATCTGCAGCCTCATTGAGAAAGAAAACAAAAAGTGTTACTACTCCCAAGGTAACAAAGACATACAAGAAATTTATTCGAAGACTCATTTTGGTTAAAAGAGTCTAGTGATACCGAATCAGAGGATGCAAGCAAATTCCAGATTGTCAAGAGCAAGAAGGTAACTATACATAGTGCTGAAAACTTCTGTGCTAATCTGAAAGAATATGGTGGATTTGGAGGATTTAGATATGTCAAGTATGAAACCAGGAACAATGATGAGAAGAGACAAATTTAAGAAGCTGTCATCTGCACACTTCTAAAGTTTTGGTTAGCTCCATTGGAACTAGCTAAGTCATTTCCAAATGAACTATATCTGCATATTGATAATAGGTGGAAGTATGCAATGGACTTAGAGAAACAAATCAGAGAGATAAGTCTGGTTCATTTATTTCCTGACATGTCAGTAGCTGAAATAAAGGAACATCTGACAACCTACAACTCAAAGTTTCTTGTCAAACATAGAGCCTTAAAACTGATGAATGGGCTATATATTGAAGTGGAAAATGAGACAAAAGCAAAGTGGCAGGAAATCTTCAAAATCAAGGATGTCGGTGAACAAGCTACAATTGAAATCATTGATGTCACCGAGCAAGGTCCTGATGCTACCAAACGAGACCCTACTGACACCATTCAAATAGATGAAGATGTCATGGATTTAGAGGCACCAGAACAGGAAATGATAGAAGGCACTGCATATGCAAAACTTGTATCTAGTGAATCAGTCTTGGAACAAGTTCAGCCTTATCCACCGGTCAAGCAACCTGTCTCAACCGAAACTCCTCAGGATACAGATCAAGGCACTGAAGGTCACAAGTCTACAGTAGGAGAAGGTACTACTCAAGAATAGACATCTCAAGCACCTTCTAACACTGAGACTATTGTAATTGAGACACCAAGTACCGAGACACCGAAGGACTCTACAGAGGCTAAAAGAACCGATCAAAGTGTTGCCTCTACCGAGCAACCTACCGAGGGTCATCAAGCCTCACAAGCCCTTGTCTTAGTTCCATCAGTGAAAGGTAAAGAAAAGAAAATGAAAAAGCATAGTTTTAAAGTTGATTTGTCAAAACCAATAGTGTTGCCCATTATAGACATATCAAAATTGAAAGGGCAAGCACTCATTGATTTCGGTGAACTATGGAAAGCAAAGGCCGAACAAGAAAAGCAAATGGCCATTCAAAAGAAAAATAAAGTACTTCAGAAGGTAAAAGCACTCCTAATAGATATGCTACCTGAAGCTACAGTATCAACTAATGCAGCCATCCACATTCAATTGGATGAACTCCTCACAAAGATAGAGACATCTGGAGTAGATGCATTGGAGTATTTGAGCAAGCTGAAAGACAAAGAGCTCACTGCAAAAATGATAGAAGAGGTACAGAAAGCTATAGCTATTGGAAAAGTTAAACTTGTCAAATTTATTGTTGAGTTGACTCCTCAACTCAAGCACATTCTTTATTTATTTCAGAAACTCTGCACATTTTCTTTATTCATTAAAGACATTAAGAATAAAATAGAGGCAATTGAGAAAGAGATCACCAATCTCTCAAGCAAGTTGACCACAGAGCCAAATTCAGTTCAGAATTTTTATACAAGGTTACAACAACTCATGGCTCAACAATTGGACCTAAGAAATGAAGAACACAAGATCAAGATGGACATAATGACCCTTCAGACATTATTCCTTCCACATCTTTCATCATTCCAAGAACAGATCAACAAAGCCACATACTTATCTACTACTCAAGAGGGAAGCACTCTAGATGGCTTAATATCATTATTGGCTGATATTAAAGTGTAAAATTCTTTAATGGACAGTGTAAAGGATGCACTCTCTATCACTCTCACCGAAGCCCGGACCAAGTACAAATCCATTTTTGATCAGTTACCACCCCCGAATGGTAATTAAGTTTTTGATGTTTGTCAAAAAGGGGGAGTAATATGATACAGTCTTGGGGGAGTAATACAGAGTGATACAATATTGAGAGAATGGTATAGTATTCGAAGTATAGTATACAGGGGGAGTACACCGAGCAGTAAATAGAACACTAAGCAAAGCACACAGAACAGATCACCGAGCATGCAAAATCAGAGTTTTGTACAGTATATCGATAAGGGGAGTATATCTGATATATTATATTATTGACTATTGTATATACTGCTTGCATAGTCAAATTTTGCAAGTATATAGATTATTGAGTTATAACTTTGAAAGTAGTTTTTGTCAAACATCTCAACTAATGTCAAAAGGGGAGATTGTTACTAATTATCAGATTGCCATTAGTTTTATGTCAAAGTTATACTATATACTCTAGTTGGTTATCTATTACCGAGATATTCAATCGGTATGCACAGTCTAGTCGGTTAAAGAAGAAAGCAGTCACAAAACGTAGTATGCACCGAGCTATCTACCGAGTATCTTTACATGTCTACCAAGCAGCAAAGATGACACACTGAGTTGATATACACTGAGTGAAACATGTTACCAGATTCATTGAACCTGGACATGCATATGAAAACGTGTTACAAGATCGATGCACATCTAACTGTTATCACATTGGAAATTGCACTTAAAGATTGTGTATGATTTTGAGGTCATCTAACCAATGAAATAATTTGCATGGTTATTCATTCAATAAATCGTGTTTGTAAGATTGAAGCAATGAAAGGATCACCGTCATAAGAGATCTATTTATACAGCATGAGTTAAGAGTTAAAGATGTGTGCATGAGTGTAAGAAGATTGTTACAGAGACACAGAGGTCACCGAGAAGGTTTTTAGAGAATAGTCGAAGAACAGAGTAAACAGAAGAGTTTACCGAGTTACTATATGGGTTACCAAGGTATGCTATAAGCAAGGTAATCTTATTCTGAGCACATAGAATCTGCTATAACATTCCAGATGTAAAGTTGTAGATATTTGTAATGATTTTATTGTAATATTGTGAAGTTGTAAGAGAAACCTTTAACAGGGTAAAAGACTCTAATCAAGTCTATAAATTGTAAAGCCTCTAATCGGGTGCAGCATTTAGATGAAGTGTTGTAAAATCCTTTAGCAAGGTAGAACTAACATATCTTGTTACTCCTAAAAGGGTAAGCTATCAGAAATAGCTAAACATGTAGCTCTAACCGAGCACTCTTTATTATTGCAGTAGTGAAGTTGTGGGTGCCATCCCCACCGTAGTTTTTCTCTCTACCCAAGAGTTTCTGCGTAACCAAAATATATGTGTTATGGAGTGAATCATGTATGATTTTTATCTATTTGTTTTAGCTTTATATTATGTTTTTGCACTATTCAGTTTATGCATAACAATAAAGATATTATTGAAGAAAAGTTTTGGAGTACTGATTCACCCCTCCCCTCTCAATACATTAGCTTTCCATATTGGGCCTAACATCTAGATGGACATGCACCCTCTACTTGTTGTGTTGGTCATGGTCTTTTTCACCTTCTGACACTTGTATCTATTATATTTGACTTCCCATTTTCATTATGTTTGAACTAGTGGCTTCCTATCATTGTTGTCGATCATTTGGCCTCTTTTTGGATTTCTTCAAACAATTCCTTGAGGGAGAATCCTTATATCTTGACGTTTCTGGGGAAATATTCTTGTGATTTTTCATGATTATTATTTGAAACAACGCTCCGAAGCGCACTGACTCAAAGATGGGAAAAATGTAGGCACCTAAAAAAGGATTTCACTTGCGGTGTCATACTTTAATATGTCTATGTTACCTTCTTTTAGGTTTTTGTGCTTATTAACACTTCCTCTATGTTACACATATGATCTTTATCATTTTTTTTTTATATTCATAGCAACAAAACAAGGGTGTTGTCCCAAAATACAAAAACCAAAAGGGCAAAAAGTCAACCAAATAACCAATAGCAACACATTAATATCACATTAATCACATAGTATGAATATCAAAAATAAAATTAGAAGAAACACTCAAGGAGGAGATTGCGGCTGGTATTCAATCCACTATTGTAGATAAATTTTCTTCCCAAGTCAAAACAAGGAGGGGATGTTGCTCTCCTTGTGATAAATGAGGATTTTATCTTGGAATGTCAAGGGCTTAAATGCCCATGACAAAAGGGGAAGGATCAAAAAATTTCTTGATTCTTCAAAAGTGGATATCATCTTATTGCAAGAGTCTAAACTTTCTCAGGATTCTTTTGATAACATAATTTCCAAATGGTCCCTTTGGAAAGTTGTTCATGTTCCTTATTTGGGTGCTTTTGGTGGTCTTATAACTTTATGGAATCCTAAATCAATCAAAGTTGAGATGTTATCTTTTGCTTCTCATTGGCAGTTGTTAAAGGTTGACTGGTTTGAAGTCTCTTTTGTTCTGTTTAATATTTATGGTCTGACTTCTCCTTCAGATAAAACCGACTTATGGGATTCCTTATTTGAATTATTTTTACGATATGATGATTTTTTTATTGTGCTTGGGGGTGATTTTCATGCTCTCCTTTCCTCGAATGAAAAAAGAGGGGGTAATCCTACAGCTCAGAAGGTTATTGATGACTTTTTTTCCTTTGCACAAAACAGTACGTTATTCGATATTTTCCTTTCTAATGGTTCTTTCACTTGGACTAATAGGAGATCTAAATGCCAGATTGCCTCTCGCCTTGACAAATTTCTTATTTCCCTAAACCTACGTTTGAGCAACTTTTCCTTTTCTTTTGAGATTCTTACCTCCTCAGATTCTGACCATTTCCCAATTTTGCTCAATTTTGAAAAATTGGATCATGTTCCCTCTGTTAGACCTTCTTTTAAGTTTGAGAAAATATGGTTCACTCATCCTCATTTTCTTTCTTTATTAAAGCAATGGTGGATAAGTGCTTCGTTTTGCAAAGGTACTAAGATGTTCCAATTTTATTCCAAACTAAAATTTGTGAAATCTCAAATTATGGCCTGGAATAAATTGGTCTTTAAGAATATTTTTCATGAAAAAGAGGTAGTTGCCAATGATTTGAAGGTTTTTAATGAGGATATTATTAGACATGGCACTAATTCCTCCACTAATGATGCTCAAAAGAAATTGCAAGCTTACTGGGAGATCCTTTGCTCCCAAGTTGAAATCTATTGGCAACAAAAGTCTCATGAGGTTTGGCTTAAAGAAGGTGACAGGAAATATTGCCTTCTTTCAAGCTGCAACCAAGCTTAAAAGAGTCGCTTCTATAATTTTTAGTATTAAGGATTCTAATTTTGGTTATGTCCTTAATTCAAATCAGCAGATTAGAGAGGAGGGGGTGTCTTTTTTTAAGGAATTGTTATCTCCTTCTTTTTCTTCTTCCTCTATGGATCATCATGTGGATTTGCTTTTAGATTCTATCCCCTCCCTTGTTTCTCATGAGGATAATGACTTTCTTATGAGGCCTTTTTCTTTAGATGAGCTTCATTCTATTGTTTTTTCCATGGCCCCTGACAAAGCTCCAGTCCTGATGGGTTTACTATCTTGTTCTTTCAGAAATGTTGGGATTTTATTTGTTTTGACTTATTAATGGCTTTGGAAGAGTCTAGGAGGGGTGGGTATATCCTTAAAAATTTTAACATCACTTATATTGCCCTTATCCTGAAATCTAAGAATCCCCAAACTTTTGTTGAATTTAGACCCATTTCTTTGTGCAACTCTATTTACAAAATCTTCACCAAGGCTATTTATTTAAGACTTAAAATTCTCCTTCCTCATATCATCTCTCCTCAACAAGGAGGTTTTGTTCTGGGTCGGGAAACTCATGAGGGAGCAATTGTTGCTCATGAAACTTTACATTCCATAAATTCATCCAATATCCCAGCTTTTGTGGTCACACTTGATATGATGAAGGCTTGTGATA